>NC_025993.2:23927668-24044127 GCF_000442705.2 Elaeis guineensis | reverse complement strand
ATGAGCTGGCAAGTAGTGGGTCACAAGTTTTCTAACTTTATTCATATTATGGAGCAAAAAATTTTATTTTTATTTTCTTCCTTTTTTTTGCAGCGCTCAATCGACTGCAGAACCTACGTGAGTTGGATCTCTCTGACAACCAACTCAATGGAAGTCTTCCTTTATCTCTAAAGAAACTAGTTTCTCTTCAAAGTTTGTATCTTTCTAATAACCTGATGAAGGGTAATATTCCAGCACACATCTTTGCAGGTCTTGTTTCACTTAAGTATCTAGATCTTTCTTCCAACCTATTTGATGGGCATTTCTCATTTTCCGCCTTTGCTAATCTTTCAAAGCTGGAAATTATCGACTTGTCAAACAATGAGGAATTATTTATACATCTGGATGGTGGAAAGTTTGTTCCGTCCTTTCAGCTACGGTTCCTCATCTTATCACATTGTAACCTTGATGCGAGCACCCTTGCAAGACCAGCTTTTCTTGCTTCCCAATACAAGTTAGAAGCTCTTGATCTTTCTCACAATAACTTGAAAGGAAATTTTCCCAACTGGTTGTTCAAAAATCTTACCAGACTAACATATCTCAACTTGAGAAATACCTCAATGACGGGTGCATTGCAGTTCCCGAATCATCCGAATGCAGTCATGTCCATAGTTGATCTCTCTATGAATTTCCTCAATGGATCGATTCCTACAGACATCGGCACGATATTTCCAAATATGACGGCTCTGAATTTATCCTCCAATCATCTAACTGGAAATATCCCTTCATCATTGGGTAACATGAGCAATTTGCGACACTTGGATTTGTCCAATAATAATTTATCCGGTGAAGTACCAAAAAGCCTTATGCTTGATTGCACTGAATTGTTTTCCTTGAAGCTTTCCAACAACAACTTACACGGCAAGCTACTTGGTACAGATCATAGTCATGCTTCTCCTGTATTTGTTTATCTCGATGGAAACAATTTTACTGGAACATTGCGGAGCTTTCTGTCACAACAACAACGATTAGTTATGTTGGATGTCCACAATAATCAATTATCGGGAATAATTCCAGAGAACATCGGAAATGTTTCTGATCTGACGATCCTTAAGCTCGCAGGAAATCATTTTCATGGTCAAATACCGCATCATTTATGTAATTTGACAAATCTTCACGTGTTAGACTTAGCAAGTAATATCCTTTCCGGGTCATTACCTCCTTGCTTCCGATCATCCGAACTAGTGCTTCTCAATTTTGCTGGGAATTTTTTAACAGGCACAATTCCAAGTGGTTATTTCCATAATTCATCCCTTGCAGCGTTGGATGTCAGCAACAACCAGCTTTCAGGTAAACTGCCAAGACAGATAGGAGATCATATGTCTTTGGATATTCTTGTTCTCAGTGGAAATTCACTTGAAGGCCCAATACCAATTGAGTTATGCAAGCTGCAGTCTTTACATGTTCTGGACCTTTCGCAAAACAATCTTTCAGGATCAATACCCTCTTGCTTTGGCAAAATGCACTTCAGAAAACCTAATTCAGCAGTATTAGGTTTCCTTTACATTTTTTACGGTGGGTATCATAGTTCATTGCCAGTCGATATGAGTGTGGAGGTTGACTTTTATGCGATAATATTGGTAGACCTCAGCACAAAGGGCAACTTATATGCCTACGCAACAGA
Organism: Elaeis guineensis; assembly: GCF_000442705.2. Classification (NCBI taxonomy): domain Eukaryota; kingdom Viridiplantae; phylum Streptophyta; class Magnoliopsida; order Arecales; family Arecaceae; genus Elaeis; species Elaeis guineensis. The sequence goes on along the minus strand of NC_025993.2, from coordinate 24,042,464 downwards.
TCATTTGCTTCAGATGTCCGCAATGGATTTGTCAGCAAACAAGTTGATAGGAAACATCCCGCCAGAAATTGGAAATCTGCATGAGCTTGTACAATTGAATCTATCACACAATCAGCTAACAGGTCCAATTCCTGAAACTTTCTCAAAACTCAATCAGATTGAGAGCTTGGATATATCACACAATCAGTTGAGTGGTGTGATACCCCGGCAATTGGCTCAACTACATTTCTTGGAGGTCTTCTTAGTTGCTTATAATAACTTATCCGGATGTACACCGGATTTCAAGGGCCAATTTGCCACATTTGGTGTGAGTAGCTACGAGGGTAATATTGGATTACATGGGCCGCCATTGGATCAAACCTGCACTTCTGACTCAAATCCAACGGTTGAAGTAGAAGAAAACCAAGATAATAGCAATGTGGAGGATGATATCATCTTCTTTGCAATACTTGCAGCTTCATTCGTGACTGGCTTTTGGGGTTGTATTGCTTTTTTGTTGTGTCATCACATCGGGCAGCACATTCATAGTATATTGGATGATTTTGCGGATTCCTTGACTGTAAGGATCTTAATGGCAGCACATAAGCAGACTCGCGTGCAGCGGAATCGCAAGTGAGATAAACAATATCTTATGCATTTCAGAAGCCCTTTCTTTTGGCACTTTGTAATAAAGCAAAGCAAACTTCTGTTCAATCCAGTAATTTGAAATCTTTGATGCAATCAAGCTTGATATAGTTTTTATTTTTTGCAGCCCAATCAAAAATCAAGTCATTGCCCATTGGTCACACACTATTCCTTTCAAATTGAAGTGCAAAAGATAGTTTTTTAATATAAAAATTCAAAGCAAGAAAGCAATTTTATAAAAATCAAAAAATATAATTCCTCTCTTAGTCCTTGTGACTATGTAAGGCCATGATGAGGCCCATGATTAGGATTGGAACCAAATCTAGCCCAATGATGTGAGACAAAATCATATTTAGCCATAGAATAGATATCCCAAAGAAACTCGTTGCTGAATACATGCTTCACTAGCGACCACCTTTGCCAATGGGGTCTGAATTGTTGTCAAAGTAGAAAGTAAGATCCAATATTTTTTCCACACCAACACCAAAATCAATTTTTAGCCATACATATATTATTATATTTCCAAATACTCATAAGCTTTCAAACATATTTCTATGATGATAAACCAATCAAAAAGGTTTTCTTGATATATTTCCATCTTGATAAATTAGACTAACATGTACAGCTAAAAAAGTTATATGCATAATCAATATTTAAAACTCATTACTTTATGTAAGATAAATCAAGCATAATATTTATTTCTTAGTCTTGGAATTTCTAAGAAATAACCAATTAAATTGAATTTCAAAATCAATTTCACTTTCATTTACCAACTATATATTTGAAACTAAGCAAGTAAAGATGATGGTTTCAATAAGAGTCATGATGAATATTCAATCATTAATTTTCTAATACAATATATAAATGCCTTTATACAATGTTATAATGAGGAAAGTACTTGTTTCATCCGAAGAGTAATTGAAAAAGATCCTTTCACCAAGAAAATATCATTGCACATCACAGTCCTTGGTAATACAAACAACTATTTAATTAGCTAGAATCATAAGGCATTAAATTCAGGGCTCAAATTTGTAAGAGCACCATTAGATGGCATCCTTGAAAGAAGGCAACTGTTACAAATTACTCTAGTACCAAATATGAGCCTCTATATTTTCCCCTAATCAAATACAATAAGATCTTAATTAATTTTGTTTAGTTAGAAAATTTGATCAACTATGCATGAAAAGTTGCTTACAATAGATATACAAAACATTAACCTTTACCTATCAATATGGATTTTTTTAAACATATAGCATTCTATTGCAACATACGTAATAGGATAATTAATTCAAATAAAAATGCTAATAATTCTATAAGCAAATCTTCAGGACTTCCATCCTCCTCTTCTGTTTTTATAAAAGAGCCCCTAGCTGCTTCTCCTAATTAAGGAAGAAAAGAGCCAAGAGTTAGACTTAAACATAAAAACGTTGTTGGAGAAGAGAAATGACTAGATCAAATAAATATTAGAGAGAAACAAATAGAGAAGAAAGTTTACCATATGCAAGAGAAAGAAAGTAGGAGATGGAAAAGTAAAGACGGTGTCAGAGAGTAGGAGAGCAAGCTCAATCCAAGCGGGGGAGTAGAGGATAGAGAGAGGTATGTCAAGATAGAGAAGGCAACGAAGAAAAGGTGTAAGAGGCATGGGGCCGTGGAGGGGGGGAGAAAGAGGCTATGGGTGGAATTATCTCACTGGTTTAAATGGGGCAGTCAACCAAGAAAATCCACAATCTTTCCACAAGAGTAGACTTTCTTCGAATTTTTGATTTGTTGAGCTCAAAGGCATCTAATAGAGTATGAATGAGTAAAAGCTTGAAGGGAATTTGAAGAAGAAGAAGAAAATGTAGCTCCATGCCTCTGCTCATCATCAATATTCAATTTCAATTCTAGTGATAACATGAGAAAAATTAACTTGCATAGTCATAGAAGCTTATGTTGGCCGCCAAGGAGTACACTAAGATTCTCTCCAACATAGTATTTACCATCATGAGCCGAATTAATCATAAGAGCAATAGTCTTATTTGAGCCTAGTGCATTCATCCAACCCAAAGTAAATGTAAAGAGAAAACAAGAATTAAAAATAAAACCCTCAGGTGCACTTGGCCGACCAACATCACTAGGCAATTAAAGATGCAAGTGGCCAACTGATCCTTTAAATGTATCCCGAACACAATATGGGCTTCTTATTGGTCATCAGAATTCCTAAGGAGGAGGGAATTGATGTAATAGGCTGATTTTGGCCCAATGATAATATACTGTCTTAGATGATGAGATCATCAGTAGATTAATTTGCATCATGTAACTTAATGTTTAGGATTCCACAGCCCAATAGATAAGGTGCCGATCTAGGAACCACAATTTTGGAGAATCTAGTAGAGTTGTATGTCTTAAAAGGTTAGATGTTGGGATGCATCGACCAACCATTTGATTAGACTTGGCTATTTTGTCTATCCTCTATTTTTTTTTTGCTCTTTTATCTTTAAAATTAAAATTCATATTTCTTTTAAGTTAGGACACTCAAATCTATTTGGCAAGATAATTCTTATCTTTTTTGGATTATGGGGGGATAGAACTTAATAATTTTTAAATAATTTTAGCCAATGATGGTACTTGTAGTACCTCTAGCAACTTCCATAGCTTTGCATATTCACGACCGGTTCATATTACAACCAAACACAAGTGCCCCCTTTAATCTTGTAAATATATGTATTTTAAAATTTAAAATAAAAACCTTACTTAATTTCACCATTGAAAGAGTCTAGACTCTTTTTATGGTGTACCTAATACCTCCGTACCTTTGCACATTTGCCATATCACAGCTCTCCACATGTACCTAATATTTTTGGATTGGAATCGAAAAAAAAAAATAGAGGCCAATTGGATGGCCCGATCAATTGATTCATGATATCAACATGACATAACAACATATTATATATAATTTTTATAATAAAATAAATAAAAATTAATATTATATTATATATTATAAAATAAAATCTTAATCTCAGTAGATCAGAAACTTCTGATGGCTCCACTAGAGATTAATAAAAAAGAGTGGTTCGGATTTGGGATACAAGTTTACAAGTACCAAAACTCTTCGCCGCCCTCCATCCCCCCTCCCTATGTGACCTCTCCGCCGCCTCCCTCTACATCCACTTGGAGTTTCCCTTCTCTCTCTGCCGCCTCCTGCCACCTAACCCCCTTCGCCCCCTCCTTTGTCGTCCCCACACCCCTCGACCATATCTTCGTCCATCCCACCGACTCCCCCAATGACCTCCTCTCCCTCCTCACCGCCGTCGATGCCCTCTTCATCGCCGTCTCCTCAGCCTCCTAACCCCCTTCGCCCCCTCCTCCGTCATCCCCACACCTCTCGACCATATCTTCATCCGTCTCGCCCACTCCCTCGACGACTTCCTCTCCCTCCTCACTGTCGTCGATGTCCTCCTAGCCCGGCCCCCGTCCGCCCTTGCCGTCCGCGTCCTCATCGTCGACTCCATTGCTGTCCGCTTCCATTTAGGTGAGGATGCACCTTTAGGCTTTAGATCCCACTCCCAAGGAGGTAGAGACTCGGCGGCACTGGTTTGGCAGGCAACATCGACGAGTTTGGGGCTCTGGGCAGCAACGACGAACAGAAAGTCAAGGACATGAAAATTATATACGGAGCGGAATACCCTTATACCTAATACCCAGTGGCTGTGCTATCCGACCCATGATCCGATCGGTTTATCACGGGCTGATTGTTTCACTAGATCTTCATAGTTTTTTACGGGTTGAAACCATACTGGGTCATGTCTGAGCTCTGGATCGGAATTAAAAGTGATCCCCGATCCGATCGATCATCCTAGCCGGTCCGGTTCTGAAAATACTGCATGTACCATATATTTAATCATATATTTTTACTCTTAAATTTTATATAAATATTAATATTATATTTATATAAATATAAATATAATATAAATATATTATAATATAATATCAGATCATAATAATTTATTGTGTCAATATAATACTGTTATATATTAATATTATGTTAATACAATATTATTATTTTAATATAATAAATTTATTAATATAGATATAAATATAATATAATATTAATATAAATATTATATATTAATAAAAATATATATTAGTGTAAATAATAAAATATAATAAATATTATTATATTATATTATATTTATATAAATATTAGGATAATATTAATATAATATGATATCACCATTCAGTATTTCATCCTAAAAAAGTACCATCACTTTTCATCTCATAAAAATGCTAAAATCTATCTCCTCCATGAATTTTTACTTTTCGTAAAATATGAAAAGTGACTTCCCATATAAAGAGTTTTTTTTTCCTTAAAACTTCAACCAAACAAGAATAATCTCTTCAAACTACCACTTCTTCCTTCCGCTTTCCATCAACCAAATGTAAGATTGAAATCAGATGGATACGGATCGGATATCACAATATCCATATCTATATTTATTTTGTCTGATGAATAAAAATATGGATACGAATATTATTCGGATGTAATAATTTATATCTATATTTATTTTAAATGGATATGGATACAATTCAGACACTAAAAGTATGAATATAATTACATATATTACTTAGATAATTAAATTTTATACTACATAATTAAAGATATTATTAAATAAATAATCAATCAAGTTAATAATATATTTATATAACAATATATTTTTTTAAAAAATGAATAAGTACTATATAAAATTTTATAAAATTATATATAGATTCAAATATTCGGATATAAATTGGATAGTTGTCTATTCATATCCATATCTATTTTTTTTTTATAGATATGAATATGAATATTAGTTGGATCCTTAAATTTCTATCTATATCCGAATTAATTTGAATAGGAAGATAAATTTGAATAAATAATATTCATACTATTTTCACTCCTAATCAAACAAGTCCATATATATATATATATATATATATATATATATATATTATTAAAATAAAATAAAATAAGCCTATCTAATTTCACCGTTAGAAGAGTCTAGACTCTTTTACATGATATGCGTAGCGGCTCCTACGCCTTCCCACATTTGCCACATCACAGCTATCCACGTGTACCTCTTTCATCTATTTTCCACACTTTCTCGTGTTTATCTCAGGCTCATTTTACAAACACTTACATGTACCCCTCTTTCACCGTGGGATGATTCTAGAGTCTCTCATATGTTGTGATATGAAAGACATATGTGCTTAGAAATGAAAGAAAATATCTTGACCCAATTTCACCAATAATTAGAAGATTCTAGACTTTCTTACGCTGACCTATATCACAACTATCCGTGTGTGCCCTCTCATCTTCACAAAATATATATACTTCAAAAATTAAAAAATTATTTACCTAATAAGACCATTGGATGACTGTACATGCTCGAATGATGTGCTGAATAGCTCCGATGCCTCCTTATATTGGCCCATGTCACACCCATCCACACATGCCCTTCTCATCTTTTGAATATATATATATATATATATATATATATATATATATATATATATATATATATATATATAAAGAATAAAACAAAACAATAACCATGGGATCAATAGCACTCACGATCAATCTCCTTATTTTGACAAATATTGAATTAGAGCACCTTTTCTATCATCCTTCAATCTTAATTAGTTTTGCATTCATTAATCATCTTATTTGCCATCAGTTATACAAATATTACTATAGAAATCAAATATAAAAATACAATAGAAATATACTAATAAAATATTAGTATGATATAATGATCTGCACGAGATATTTGTAGGATACATTATTAATGCAAAAAATTATTAATATCAATATACATTAAAATATCAATATACATTCAGTAAATATGACTATTCATAATATCATTAATTTATATACTAATTTAGTGGTACTAATGAAAAATTTTTTATTTAATATATTTTAATAATCTAATAAGCTTTTTGTTAATATTATATTATTGTGAACCACATTAGATAAGAGCCTTACTTATCATCCAAAATAAATAACTCTTTTGATAATGTTATAAATATAGGCATCCACACGAATCTACCTAAGCAATGTGCAGGATGTGATTTTTTCTCTTATTTCTATTTATTCTTGAAATGTAATATAAAATAGGTGACAGAAAGAAAACATAATATAATAAATATAAGAGCACAATTACTTTTAAATTAAATTTTCAACATTAGAATTATGATATGCTATCACAATATGAAATTCTAATAGTATATGAATATCTATCTATGTAGTAAAACATATATTATTATAAAATAATAAGACCATTATCCAACATATTTATCATAAGAAATTGAATAGTGTTGTATCTAGGGATATTTAAATATAATATGGTGGCTGGTTTTAACAGCCCAAATTAATATCCAATTAATAAATACTAGGCGGAATCAAAGAGCCCCAATAGATTTGGCTCAATATCTGGACTAAATTTTGATACGACAAAACTAAAGCAGGCTTAGTATGCTTGGTGCGACCGGTAATTAAACCCAGACATAGGCTAGGTTCAGCCTATCGTTCCACCCATAGGTGAGATCAACCATGGGCCTAATAGCCAATCAACATCTGTATGCAGTTAAGGATGCAAATAATTGCATCTGGTTTGCTTGAACCCATCACAAACACAACATGGGCTTCTTATAAGCTTTTCCAAATTATGTTAAAGAATATTGGCCATTAGATCTCTTTAAGTGGAGGAAATTGAGACATAATATGATGGCTTTGGCTCAATGTAGACATGCTGTCTCATATAGATGATGTGATCACAAGTAGATTAATTTGTGTCATTGATCTTGATGTCTGGGACTCCATGGTCCAGTGGAGAGCTTAGTGGAGTCGTATGTTTTAAACTAGATGTAGGGATGCATGGACCAACCATTTAATCAAACTTTGCTTTATTTATTTATTTTTTGGTCTTTTATTTTTAAAATTAAAAATTCATATTTCTTTAAATTTAGTGGCATGCAAAATCCAACCTTGTTGATTATTGAAGGAAAGTACTTAATAATTTCAAATAGTAAATAATATTTTACCATGCCATGCCTATAATTAATCTTTCATGTCTTAAGAGAGCAAGGTTTTAAATAATGGTGTTACAATTATTAGAAAAGTTTCCATCACCACCCATTATATTATATATGTAATAATGTGCAAAAAAATAACTATTACAGTAATGCATGATTAATATTCATAACAATCTATTATATTTAAATAATGCTAGCATTATGTACTTGTACTTTTTTCTAATTTAAATTTTAACGTTTAAATTTTATATTAAAGCTTTCTCTAAAAGTTGTTGCATGATCGAGAAATAATACATTTTTGGAAAGTGAAGGAAAAGATGTAGTTATTTTCCCATCTTTGTTCATTAAAATATTGTTAGAATGACTATAATTATTATTAAATATTAAAAATTTGAAATCCTAGTGTTTGAGGCACATAACCATCATGATGACCTTATACCGGCCAATAGCGGTTTGAGTGAGGCTCCAGTCTAATACCATAATACGTTAGTTAAAACCTTGACAAGAGAGCCATTTATTAATGATTACCAGATTATTTTCTCCTTTTCGTTTTATTTTTTTCAGATAAGTGAGAGAAGTCTTGCTGTAGGAGAAGAATAAGGTACTTGCAAATCTACGATTTTTTTTTTTACTTAAAAAATTTTTGAAAGGTTGAATATTTTGAGAAATAATACTACCCAAGACCGAGGCTTTTTTTTTCCTCTCAGCTCCAAACAGGAAAGTGCAACCATGGAGCTCAAGCTCAGTTGACTTGCTAGATGTCCTAAAATGATTAAATTAATTGCCATAATTCATATATGACGTTCTGATATAGTAGTATCATAGGTTAGTTTTGGCAACCAAAATTAATTTCACACACACTAATGCCCATGGGACTTAGGTTGATTAATATTGGAAGGGTCAAGCCAAAAGAGTCATCAATTTTGGTCATTTGTTAATTTGGGGTTGGATTAGGTCACAACATGGAAGATGAAGATACAATCTTGAACTGTCATGATATCTATAATTTGACCCAACCTTGCTGCGTCTTTTATAAAAGTTAGTTCAAATTAGATGTTAATCAATGTTGAGGTTGGTAAGATCCAACTGGTTGGAGAGCCATGTAACCAAGATTTTGTCGGACAATAATTTAGGTTTGGGATGAATCTTTAATAAGAAAGTCTTATGCATCGAACATGGTGCAACAAAAATACACCGCCCTACCTTACTAGGCCACATAGTCATTATTTTTTAATACATATTTAATTTCTGTAGTGTTGTTTTTTCATTTAAAATTTTAAATGATGACAATACTCTTTTTCTTTTAAAAAAATTATGATATTCTGTAGTATATCATGACATCCTACAGTCAAATTCAAACTTTCTGTATAATAGTAAATCATAATTTGACTACAAGATGTCATAAAAAATGGAGTGGTATTTTCGTTATTTAAAAATTTTATAAATTTTTAATTACAAAAATATCCTTCTCTTTATAATTTCTGAAAGAAAATTATAATTTTTTATTATACAAGAAGTTATAATTTAATTGCAAGATGTAATAATATAATCATAAGATGTCATAATTTTTTCAAAAGAGAAAGTACATTTTCATCATTCAAAATTTGAAACGAAAAAATAGAACTGCAAGCATTAAATACATGTTGAAAAGCGATAACTATATGATCCAATAAAATAAAATGATATATTTTTATTGCACCATATACAGTGCATAAAGAATTACTCATTTAATTACGAGCATTCAAGCCTAATGCCAAACAATTATGATGCCTAAAAATTGGACTGATCAAATATTTATGTTGGGAGAAACTCTTTCTGTATCGTGGGTGGTGCAGCTCAGCCGCACCATCCGTGATGATTGGTCGGCGCGTGGGTCTAGAGAAAAATTTTTTTTTTCTCAAAGCCAACACTCGGGACCGTGCACTAACCAATCACCATGGGTGGACCGTGCCGAGTTGCACCGCTCACAGTGCAGAAAGATTTTATGGTCGGTTTTATTGGATGGTGCTCTAAACTTAATATTTGGAAGGCCCAGTCCATTTACAGCGGCAATTCTACATTCCCACACATAACAACCCATTTTCAGTTCAGCTTCATATTCTCTAGTTTGCTTCTCATTTCCATTGCAACATGTCTAATCTACAAATCATGTGCATTATACGGACATCATAATCTACAACTAGAAACCTTGAGTGACTATCCATGAGCTGTCTATATTTCTGCATTAATAAATATTATGTAAGTCCATGCCCCCACCTAAAGTAGATCACAATCACCATGTCCATAGTCCTAAGAATCAGCTAAACTCAAGTAAACCCTGTTGCAAAACTCATTATGGACCAAGGATTAGCTTATCTAGATGCTAGTTTTTCACTCGGTGGTCTTTATTTGTTAGTCTTCATCTCACTTTCGGTGGCTAAAGTGGATGTGCAAAGATACACGTGTTCTTAAGTCAGTCTTGTCGCTTGGTCTGGTGTTGTTTGCTCGATTTGTATGTCGTGACCTAGGCTTCCCCAGCGCTTGATGAGACCTGTTAGTTCATCTCAACAATAGGCTAAATATTTTAGTCAAGTGCATTAAGTGTACGCTCATCCAAACATTAGTTTGTTTCATTCTTTATCTAGTTACTGAGGATGACTGGATTACAGTCGTGATTTGTATCCAAAGATATGTGTAGGGTGTCGCTGCCCATCCCCTTCTATAGGACACATCAACTTTATTGACCGACTATGCAAACTTCATTATTAGACATATCTTCCAAGAGGTGAACATAGTAGCTAATGGAATGACTGCTTTTGTCGTGGAACACTTTTGGATGTCGTTTTGGATTGGGATGAGAAAGATCCCAAGCCACTAAGGGATATTTATTTTCTGATTCTTCTAGATGTACTTATACAAAAATTGTATGAATGATTTGTCCTATTAAAAAAAAAAACAAATTAAAAAAAAATAGAATTATATGCTGCTAGTACAAAAGAAGAACAACCTGCTATCTATATCGTTACAAAAGATGGACACAAGATAGATTTGAAAGAAATAGTTACATAAAGGATAATAATAATGGTTTTAAAAACAAAGCTAAAGTGCACAAGAGCTTAGTACTAGTTTCATGGGGCATGTTAGAGAGCTTCAGATGCTATATTAGACACCACATAAGTATGGCAGCAAGGTATGGTTATGGTCATTTGAATTTCCATAACCTATTAGAATTGAGAAGTAGATGCATGGAAATTGATCTGCGATTATTTATGCATTATTTTGGTATTGTTTGCAAAGCATGCTTGGTAGGAAAATAGCATACAGAGTCCTAAATCAAGCAGGGAAGATTGCCTTTCTCCTTGGTCCATACTAAAGTAGCTAGTCCATAGATTTAGGAGGGTCATATTACTTACTTCTTGGTCTATAAAATTTGATAAAAAGCACATCGTGTGACATTTGGGTGTGGACTCAACCCCATTAACTGGGATGGACTCATCCTCCATTTGAGAAGATGGGGATGGAAGCCACCATGCCCTCCGTCAGCCCCTTATCACCTCCTCCCCCAATTTCCTCACACATGGAGGATGGTACATCCACCATAGCCATATGCCTTCCCCTCACTTTATCATGTGCCCATCTTCTACGTCCCTCTTCTTGCTTCTTGCTCTTTCGATAAAGACAATCATGCATACATAAATCATGAAATTTCGTAAACATGATGTATAAATCATTCTTGTTAGATATTCATGTTATGCCTCAAAATATTGCTCATGCATATTCATGCTAAGATCACTTTATACCCGTGACATCATCATATTTCATAATCGATAGAATTCTTATTTCATATGCTAATTTTGTACCATTGGCAGGACCATGTTTCTTGTGGATGCTAGCTCCAGATGTCAATCTTTTCAATTTTAGAGATTCGTTCATAGTTGTCTGAGAGCCTTTAAAAATTTTTTATATCTTTTTTAAACTATATATATAGATGAAAAAAATAATAAAATTTATACTTTATAAATATGTTATTTTTATAAAAATATATTTATGAAATCAATGATCAAAATAAAACATACTTTTTCATATCTCATATACTGATCTTTATTTTATAAAAAATATGAGTCCATCAGCACTAGATGATTTGCCTGAAAAACATGAAAAATTGAAAATAAATATGGAGTGTAAGATCCATTTGCCTCATTTGTGTTAGATTTTTAAACTTCATTAGAATAATCAGATTATCTTATTTAAAATATTAAATTATAATCAATTTTTTAATTAATTTAGTAAAATTAAATAATAAAAGGAGGTCATTAATCAAGTGATCGCTCTAATAGATCATTCAAGTATCAAGTAGTTCGAGGTCTTTTTGTTGGGATCAACATGGATTCCTAAAAGAGGAAGGCATGAGTTGATTCTAGAGTTCTTAGGTCTTCTTAAAGAGAGAAAGTGGGTGAAAAAAGAGAAAGTAGAGAGAAAAAGTGAAGAGAAAATTTTTATATCTCTCAAAAGAGAAATCTATAATCAAGATCAACCGGGGTCATATCAAGATGCTCAATAGATCGAGGTTAACAGTGATTAGACACTGTGAATTTCTAACAAAGATCGGGTGGGATCTGACCTACTGCATGGATCTCAAAATAATTTCAGATCTCTTTGAAAAGATCATCTTACATTCATACTAGAGTTCATGGATTAGATAGAGAGAGAAACCCCAGAGGGAGAGGAGAGAAATAAGAGAGAGAAAGAAAAGAGAGAGAGAGAGAGATCTTCTATCTCTTTCTTCCTTTTTCTTTTCTTTCCTTTTCTTCTCTTCTTTTTCTTCATTTCATTTCTTTCTTTTCTTGGCCAAACAAGGGAGGGATATAGATGTAGGTTGGTGCTCCGACGGGGTGCGACGACACAACCGAAGGACCAACAATGATAGCCAATAGTAGTGGGGCAGGGGACAATCAGCGATACAAATCAACCCATAGAAAATCATAGAAAAAGGCCCCAAAAAAGGGGATCTAGAGCTTCTCTTCATTTTTGGGCGTTGGCCTTTCACTAATGATCATGAACTTACTGTGGAGAGTTGTCAAGAGACTAGGGCACTCGACTTTAAGGGACGATGATGTTGGTGGTTGGAAAAAGCAAAAGAAAAACCGAAAAATTATAGGATTCTTTCTTAAATGCCATGGGAAAAATTGAAAGAGAGAGAGAGATGGGATCGGCATTTACCTTGAACTCTGGTGGCATCTCCAGCTCTAATTTCCGACATAGGTCTAGGAAAATCGGCATAAACGAGAAAGAAAGAGATAAAGGAAGAAGAGAGGAGGGCCAATGTTCATCATGATATGCCTTGGAGGGGGGAAGGGGAGATTTATAGGATATTTTTTATAATTTTTGGCAGCCCTAGGAGATCAATTTCAAGCAAGATTCGATCAGGAAGAAGACTTCCATCGGGAGCCTTCATTCCTTTGTTTTTTTTTTTTATGGAGCCACTTTGACATTCGTGCAGCTGATTTGGATCAGATTATCACATGGTCCTTATTCAAGTGTAATAGTATTTAAAAGGGCATAATCACTTGTTGATTAAGACTGGCTGGCCTAGAGCTAGGATTACAAAAATGAACACCAATAAAAATATAAAAGATAATCGTGGAAGAGAAGAAAATATTAGAGAGTAGATATTATATTTGTTTAAAAGAACTCGGCTTTGCCCTTATGGCACTTTGGAGAATGCCACGAAAGGATAAAGAAAAGAAAGTTGAAAAGCCTGTCACCCAAAGGGATCAGAAGACACCTCCCCTCTCTAACATCCCGCCTTTTTCCGGTTTGCTTTTTTCGTTAAGACACACCTCTCTCTTCCCTTTAGAAAACACCTCATGCTCCATTAAGAAAAAATAATACTTTTTTAGTAGAATATGCTTTCAATTCTGCAACAAAAATTTGACAAGTCCAGCACTAAAAGATGAAACCTAGTTTTGTTTAGTTTAAGGCTCGCTTTGACTCACTTATACTGGCACCAATTTAGATACTTGATTTTGATCTCTTTACTGACCTTCATATGGTACATTCAAATATTACTCCTCTTGAATTGTAGTTAAAGATGGACTAGTTGGTTTATAGACATCTAGAGTCCATGGTTGGTAAGCCATTCTTGTTTGAGAGTCTATTTCATTTTGGAAAAACTTTTGGTCAAGAGTGGAAAGCTCCCAATAGCTTTTCTCCAAAAAAAAAGTCCTATGTGGGTTGTGATGAGTGCTTTTCTTCCATATAGACTTGGATCCATTTGTTTGTGCATTTGGAAAGCTATAAGATGAAGTTTCTATCACAAAACTTTTTTCTGCTCAACGAGTGGATTCTAGGTCTGAATTAATTATTCCCCGCATTGTACCTATGATTCTCTCTTCTTCGGAGATGCTCTCCTATCTTAGATTATTTTTGTTTTCCACACTTATTTTTTCATTCTTTATTTTATTCCCACTTGTACATTTTCCCATTCTATGTATTAGTCTTCAGTCATTCAATTTAATAATTACTTTAGGTTGGGGACCATGTCCAATCTCTTTTCGGAAAAAAACAAGGAAGACTTGGAAGTTTATGGAAGACTTGATCGCATACCTAGACTTCCATGGCCCTATGCTTTTATACAAATTATGCAAGCATGAGATGTGAAGCAAATGTGCATCAGACAATTATCTTACAACCTTCACTTCACTATGAGGAATTGCTACCAGTTTGTCTTTTGCTCAAGGCTAACAAATTTGTTATGGACTTCATTGATTATAGTTCTATGCCACTGCAGCCCCAAGTTTGGATGCCCTTTGGAGGAGCATGAAGCTTTGTTAAAACTCAGATCTTCTCTCCTTCACTACAACAACTCTTCACTATCGGCATGGGGAAGAGGGAGAGACTGTTGCCTCTGGGAGAGTGTGAGCTGCAACAACAGCATACAACAAGTGTCAAAGCTCATGCTATCGAGCCTTGTAGAATATGATCAACTTCAACTTCAGGATTGGCAATTGAATTTCACCATTTTTTCCTCTTTTCATGAGCTCAACAGCTTAACTTATCCTACAATCAAATTGCATGATCGTTATCATAGATAGGTTAGTCTCACCCTCATCCAACTCGTTTTTCTAATTTCTTTTAGTCTATTCATATTTTCTATCATCTTGTCATAAATATTTGATTTGAATTCATTTTCTTTGGAAACTTTGTCTTTGACAGATATGTCAGAATTGAGAAAGTTGGAAATCTTTGATCTCAGTTATAATTGGCTCACTAAAAATATTCCATTATTTTTCAAAAATCTATCTTTACTTAATGTCTTGCATCTAGAAGAAAACTTGTTAAATGGCACATTTAATGTGGAAGATAATAATTTACAAAGTCATATGTAACCATTTCTGTATCATGAGACCATTAACATATTGATTATAGTTTATATATTATCTTTTTAGTTTATGTTATATGGCTGCTCCTTCATTGAACTTGTTTCTCTAAATTTTTTAGCCTAGTCATATGTTATATCCTCTTGTTGTAAATATTTCTCATTTAGATTCTCTTCCTTTGGAAACTTTATATTTGACTGCTATATTTGGATTGAGAAAGTTGAAAATCCTTGATCTCTTCTATAACAGACTCAGTGGAACTATTCTATTATCTCTTGGAAATTTATCTTCACTCAGTGTCCTGAATCGAGGAGCCAACATGCTAATGGGCACACTTGATATGGAAGGTAATAATTTATAGACTACAATTATTTTTCTTTCACAAGATCATGAATATATTTAGTATAATGGTTTATGTTATCTTTTTAGTTTATGTCAGTCTTGCCCTCATCCAACTTGTTTTTCTAATTTTTTTAGCCTATTCATATTTTCCCATCTTCTTGTAAATATTTTTAACTTAAAATTCTCTTGCTTTGAAAACTTTATATTTGATAGACATATCAGGATCTAAAAAGTTGGAACTCCTTGATCTCAGCTTGAATGATCTCGTTGGAACTATTCCATTATCTTTCAAAAATTTGTCATCTCTCAGTGTCCTGAATCTTGAAGGCAACATGCTACACGACGCACTTAATAGAGAAGGTAGTAACTTACAGGATCATCTGCAATTATTTTTGTCATAAGACCACATTAACAATTTGAGTATAATGATTTATATATTGTCTTATTGGTTTATGTCTATTACTCTATATTTTAGGCCTGCTAGGATTGCACAAGCTTAGATTCCTTAATCTTGGAGAAAATCAGCTCACAGGAGGGATACCGATAGCTTTGGGAAATTTATCCTCTCTTAATTTCTTATATTTGTTCCAAAATAATCTAATGGGTTCAGTGCCTTCACAAGGTATAATTTTTATTCATTTAACTAAGAATTTACCATATTCCTTTTTTTTTCTTTTGAGCTTAGACATTTCTCCATGTTCAAGATGGAAAAAAAAAAAATTTATGCAAGTTGACTGATGGCTTGGCCAAGCGGAACCATTTTCCTAGTCTAAGCCATGTTTGGCCGAAGTCTATCTTGACTCAGCTAACTTGGTCAAATTAGAAAACTCATTAAATTCACATTCCCCAATTTAAATCATATGATATTTCTAAGTTGGCTTAGGAAGTTAAAATGAGTCTTAATTCATATCAAGCATTTACGCTAAGTTCACATCAGGCATATCCTCACTTTTAAAGTTATCTAGAATCAATTAGTGGAGCATATAAATTTTAAATGGATATTATTTTATCATAATTTTCAAATATTACTTCCTTGATTGCTCGGCAACTTCAACATTCTTTTTATTTATTCTATGTTTCCATTTCATTTATAGTATTTATTTAGCTTGCTCGACTCACCTGTGTTACCAAGTTGACTAACTGAAGTCAAAAAATTAGGAGTAAACAAGAATTGTGTCACAAGTTTCCTAGCCTTGCTCATATTATGAGCAAAAGGTTTTATTCCTTTTTTAATTTTCTTCCTTTTCTTTGCAGTGCTCAGTAGACTGCAGAACCTATGTGAGTTGGATCTCTCTGAAAACCAACTCAATAGAAGTCTTCCTTTATCTCTAAAGAAACTAGTTTCTCTTCAATCTTTAGATCTTCCTTACAACAACATGAAGGGTAATATTCCACCATGCATCTTTGAGAGTCTTGTTTCACTTGGGTCTCTAGATCTCTCAGGCAACTTGTTTGATGGGCATTTCTCATTTTCCTCCTTTCGAAATCTTTCAAAGCTAGAATTCATTGACTTGTCCAAAAATGAGGAATTATTTATACATCTTGATAGTGGAAAGTTTGTTCCCTCCTTCCAGCTACGGTACCTCATCTTGTCACATTGTAATCTCGATGCGAACCCCCTCACAACACCGGCTTTACTTGCTTCCCAATATAGGTTACAAGTTCTTGATCTTTCCCACGGTGACTTGAGAGGAAATTTTCCCCAATGGTTGTTCAAAAATCTAGCATCCGAATATGAGCATATATGCACTTGATCTCTCCATGAATCTCCTCAGTGGACCAATTCCTACAGACATCGGCACAATATTTCCACATATGGCGAACCTGAATATGTCCTCAAATTATCTAACTGGAAATATCCCTTCATCACTGGGTAACATGAGTGATCTGTCACACTTGGATTTGTCCAATAATTTCTTATCCGGTGAAGTACCAAATCGCCTGATGATTGATTGCACTGAATTGCACGCCTTGGAGCTTTCCAACAACAACTTGCATGGGAAGATATTTGGTACAAATTATGGTCATGCTTCACTTTCATGTATTTCTCTAGATGGAAACAAATTTACTGGAACTTTGCCGAGCAATCTGTCAGAATATCTACAATTAGAGATATTGGATGTTCATGATAACCAATTATCGGGTATAATTCCAGAGAGTATAGGAAATGTTTACGATCTAACTTACCTCAGCCTTGAGGGAAATCATTTCCATGGTCCAATACCGGATCATTTGTGTAATCTAACAATGCTTCAAGTGTTAGACTCATCCCGTAATAACCTATCCGGGTCATTACCGCATTGCTTCCAATCATCCAAACTAGCGTACGTCAAGTTTGCTGGGAATTCTTTAACAGGCACAATTCCAAATAGTTATCTCAATATTTCACACCTTGCAGCATTGGATGTCAGTAATAACCAGCTTTCAGGTAAACTGCCAAGACCGATTGGAGGCCAAATATTTTTGGAGATTCTTATTCTTAGCGAAAATTCTCTTGAAGGCCCGATACCAATTGAGTTATGTAAACTGCAGTCTTTACACATTCTAGATCTTTCGCAAAATAATCTTTCGGGATCAATACCCTCTTGCATTGGCAAAATGCACTTCAGGAAACCTAATTCAGCACTTACAGATTCACCTTATGGTGAGATTTTTGTGTATCCTGGTCCAGGAGAATTCGTCGATGCACTTGCAGAGGTTTACATATATGAGATAATAGTTGTTGACCTCATCAGCAAAGGCTACTTATATGCCTACAGAACAGATCATTTGGTTCTGATGTCTGCAATGGATTTGTCAGCAAACAAGTTGACAGGAAACATTCCACCAGATATTGGAAACCTAGATGAGCTTGTACAATTGAATCTATCACACAATCAGCTAACAGGTCCAATCCCTGAAACTTTCTCAAAACTCAATCAGATTGAGAGCTTGGACATATCACACAATCAGCTGAGTGGTGTGATACCTTGGCAATTGACCCAACTAACATTCTTGGAGTTCTTCTCTGTTGCTTACAATAACTTATCTGGATGTACACTGGATTTCAAAGGCCAATTTGCCACATTCAATGTGAGTAGCTACGAGGGTAATATTGGATTACATGGGCCGCCATTGGAGCAGACCTGCACTTCTGACTCAAATCCAACTGTTGAAGTAGAAAGAAAACCAAGATAATAGCAATGTGGAGGATGATGCTATCTTCTTTGCAATACTTGCAGCTTCATTCGTGA
The DNA here is from genome assembly GCF_000442705.2 of Elaeis guineensis. Taxonomy (NCBI): domain Eukaryota; kingdom Viridiplantae; phylum Streptophyta; class Magnoliopsida; order Arecales; family Arecaceae; genus Elaeis; species Elaeis guineensis. The sequence goes on along the minus strand of NC_025993.2, from coordinate 24,023,857 downwards.
CTGGCTTTTGGGGATGTATTACTCTGTTATTATATCATCACATTGGGCAGCATATTTGCAGCATATTGGATGGTTATGTGGACTATTTGACTGAAAGGATTTTAATGGCAGTACATAAGCAGACATGGATGCAGCGGAATCACAAGTGAGCAAAACAATGCCTTGTGCATTTCAGAGAAGGCTTTCCTTTCGGCACTTTGAAATAAAGAAAAGCGAGTTTCTATTCTATGTGGTAATATGAAATCTTCAATGCAATCAAGCCTGATATAGTTTTTCATGCTTCTTCCCTAATTTTTATCTAGGTATCGGTCCTATGTATTTCCTTTCTGAATGATCATATCACTCATATTTTCTTTTTTGACAATCAATTGTAGGTTGTGATGATTATACTTATATCCAATTCTATTCCATTATCTCTATCCATTTATGGCATACCACACTGTATGGCCACATAGCTTTAAAAAATTTTCTTCCAGACTCTTGAAATCAAGGATTAAGATCCTGTGACAAACTTATTACCAGAAATGCCTATGTCATCTCTATGGTCGGAGCAATCAAAATTGACCCTTGACCCTGAGACTACCACATCTCTGTGCCTTGTAAAATTGTGTGCATGCACAAATTCGACTTGGGAATGAATTGAAAATAAATATGAACTTAAAAATTTTCTGCAAAATGGGGAATAATTACTATACTACCATTGACAAGTTTTGGATTTGAGGTCTAATTCTTCACCAAAGGAAATTTTATTTTTCTTCTCTGAAGGTGACAAATTGAATTTTATCATTGACTTTTCTTCTTCTTCTTCTTTTTTTTTTTTTTCTGTACAAGAAATGACATTTAATTATTAACAAACTCCTCATAATGAGCTTGCTTGATCAATTAACAAAACTACTACAAATTTGGATCACTTAAGAAACCTCAACATACAAAAGATTGAACATAAGCTATTGTTCCTCATAATAGTTTAGTTGGACAGAACAGATTTTAGGGATTGGTCCTTTTCTCTTCTTGATTAGGAATAGTAAAACCAGTCTACTAACAACCAGATCTTCCTCCATTGACGATGTCGGCCGAGTTTGAAGGAATACAATCAGATCAAATCATCACACCACCTGGCACCTAACCAGCAACTAATTGGCAATTCTCACCTGCAGACCTTGAAACACCTGTCACTGATCCAGCAAGCATGGATGGTGGGCTTCAGATGAAGTACAGCTTTCTGCCAGGGAACTAATAACAGTTAATGAGTCTCCTTCATCCATGGTGGTCTTGGTTTGTCCAAATGATTTTTTATTGCACATGCTACTCCTCCCCAAACTGCTCATAGTTCTGCCAATGGAACAATAATCTCATGAAAGGTTATTACTCATAGTTCCCCATCATCTGTCCTCTATGATCACTTATCAAGAAACCAGATCCTGCTTTGACATTTTCCTCTTACACAGACCATCAAAATTGATCTTCAGTGTTCCAAGGGAGGGCAACCCCAACACAAAATGATTCTGGATGTTAAGTTGTCATGAAGGGATGGGGTTCCTAGTGCGAAGTCTGAACATAGCTCCTATCTTGATAGGTTTTGTTATTATTCCATAGCTTGAGCCCTGGCATGTCTGGCAATCTTTTCGGTCCGATGAAATAACTCGTTTCAGGTTGGTCACATGCTATTCCTTCAAAATTGAAGCGCAATTGCTACTTTTTAATATAAAACTTCGGAGCAAGCAAACAATTCTATAAAAATCAAAAAATATAATTCCTCTCTTAGTCCATGTGACTACGTATGGCCATGATGAGGCCTATGATTAGGATTGGAACCAAATTTTTTTATCCCTATGATGTAAGCCCAAAATCATATTTAACCATGGAATAGAGTATGCATGAAAAGATGCTCCTTATAGATATACAAAATATTAACCTTTACCCATCATTATGGACATTTAACATATAATATTCTACTGCAACATACAAAATAGGATTATTAATTCAAACAAGAATGCTAAAATTTCGATGTGCGGATCCTCAAGATTTCAATCCTCCTCTTTTGTTTTTATAAAAGAGCCCCTGGCTGCTTCTCCTTATCGAGGAAGAAAAGAGAGAGGAGTTAGGCATAAGCATAAAAATATTGTTGGAGAGGAGAAATGGTTGGATCAAATAAATTCTAGAGAGAAACGAATAGAGATGAAAGTGTAGAGATTAGACTTACTAGATGCAAAAGAAAGGAAGTAGCAAGAGGGAGAGTAAAGACGGTGCTGGGGAGCAGGAGGGCGAGCTCAATCCAAGAGAGGGGTAGAGCACAGAGAGAAAGATGTCAAGACAGAGGAGGCAAGAGAGATAGATGGTGCAAGAGAGGAGGGGGAGGTTGGGGGGGCGAAGGGAGAGAAGCCATGGGTGGCATCATCTCACCAATTTGAATAGGGCAGCCAATCAAGAGAATCTAGGGTCTTTCCATAGGAGTAGACTTTCCTCATCGAATCTTCAATTTGTTGAGCTTAAAGGCGCCTGATAGAAGCTTATGTTGGCCGCCAATAATAACGGGAGCATCCTGAGATTCTCTAGATGTAGCATTTTCCTCCATGAGTCAAAATAGTCAGAAGAGCAACCTTCTTATTTGAGCCTACTGCATTCGTCCAACCCAAAGTGAATATAAATGGAAAACAGGAATGAAAAGCAGAGAAGATTGCTACTGACGGGAGCAACCTCTTTCTTTCACAAACCGCTTCCTTTCATAAAAAGTTCAATCTTCCTTTTTTTTTTTTTTGATTAAGTGGGAGGATACGCCACCCTTTGCATTTGATAAATAGAGAAGTACAGAGTGGTCACAGAAGAGTGACCTTAATTACAGAGTTTGTTGGGACTATTAGAGGCTGCCCCATGACATTGTTACGGAGCCTGCAGTGCATCAGAAAACGTGCTAGGAGAGTGTGAGCCATGCATCAAGAAAAAGTTCAATCTTATCACCAGAATTTCTTCGGAGCGTCTTTCCTTTGATGGCATTGAGGGCATCAAGAAGGCTTTTCCCTCCTTCAGAGAGCTCTTTGCTGACCCAAGGCGGGCACCAGTTGAACTTAATTGGAGCATGTTGTACCCTGCAAATGAGTTAGACCTTAGCTCTCTTGCTTCCCCTCTCTCTTGAAGAAATTAAGCAACCTGTATTCAGTTTTAAATGTGATAAGAGTCCTGGTCCTGATGGGTTCTCCATGTTGTCCTACCAGCATTTTTGGGATTTGATTTCCAAAGACCTGCTTCTTTTCAACTAGCTGTTTGAACACAATCTCAACCTCTCTAGGCTCAACTTTTCCTTTCTTGCCCTCATCCCAAAAGGAGTTACTGCTGCCTCCCCTTCAGACTTTTGGCCAATTAGCTTAATTCACAGCTGCAGTCAGGTGATCACTAAGGTATTGGCTATAAGGCTACCGTCCTTTTATTAGCTCGCTGATTGATCCTGCACAATCAGCCTATACGAAAAGCTGCTTAATTCTTGAAAATGTACTAAGTGCCTATGAAATTTTGCATCATTGCAGTAAATCTTCTCAAATGGGATTATTTGCAAATTGAATACTCTGTATCTTATTCGTCTGCTAAAATTTAGAGATTTTTATAATAGCCCAAACTCTTTTGGGCTCTTGGACCTGGCCTGAAAATAAATAGGCCCATCTCCACCTTGAGCACGTGCTTGGCACTTGAGTGGGTGGGAGGAAGGAAACTCCCAATCGGAGCCTTCCTCCTCTCCAGCGTCCGGTGAAACCGGGGATAGAGACCTAAGTCGAATCATCCTTTGAGTTTAGCCAAAAGCAATCGCCAGATTTGTTCCCATTTGAGTCAATGGATCGAGGTAGCTGCTCTCCTTCCTCTTCTTTTTCCTTTTTTTGGTTTCCACCAGTCGCCATCATGTAGTTGTGTGCCGACAAGCCATCGGATTGAAGTAGGAACCGAACTCCCCTGTTTCGAGATGCCTCCCTGGGGCCGTTTCAGTCTTGTCTCGCTGGCCATGGCCATCAACGAGATCTCCCCTTGTTGCTGCCCTGAGTACCAACGTAGGTCGCCGGCCTCAAAATTTTCAAGGATCATGGTTTGGCTCGTTGGTTCGCAAGTAATTTTTTTTAAAAAAAAATATTTTTTAAAAAAATATTTTTTTAAAAAATTATTAAAATTAAAATTTTAGTACGTTTGATTGAGCATAGAAAGATAACTTACTATAAAGTAGCTTATATTTAGATGAACATCTATTTTTTTGAAAAAACTGTATAAAATACCTATTATACCCTTAGTAGATAAAAATCATACATTTTTACCCATAAACTTTATATAAATATTAATATTATATTTATATTAATATAAATATAATATTAATATATTATAATATAATATTAGATCATAATAATTTATTGTATTAATATAATACTAATATATTAATATTATATTAACATAATATGAATATTTTAATATAATAAATTTATTAATATAGATATAAATATGATATTATATTAGTATAAATATTATATTAATATTAATAAAAATATTATATTAATATAAATATTTAAATAATATTTAAATATAATAAATATTAATATTATATTTATATGAATATTAAGATAATATTAATATAAGATATATTACTATTCAGTATTTCATCCTAACCATTTATTGATATTTTACTAAATTTTAATTATGGATCTTAAAAGGATATTTTAGAAAAAAAATACTACCACTTCTCATGTCATAGGAAGTGCCAAAACCCACCTTCTCCATGAATTTTTACTTTCCATGAAATATGGGAAGTGACTTCTCATGGGAAGTACTTTTTCTACTCTCTCTCCTCTTAAAACTCCAACCAAACAAGAGACACTTTTTTCACTTCCCAAGAAGTGCCTCTTCTTCCCTCCACTTCCCGTCAACCAAACGAGTCCTAAGAAGAAAAGAGGAAGAGAGAGTTCTTCCTTCTCTCTCTTCTCTCCTTTCTTTCTCTTTCCTAGTTATGATTTTTTTATTTATTTTATTTTAGAGGGATTAGAGGATCCATGGGGAAAAGGGATATAGGGACTTGTCGATAGATGCTAATGAACCATGGTAGAGGGTTCTAGATAGATAATCCTGTTATTTTAATATTAATTTTAGATCTATAAGAGAATAATTTCTTCGATAAGAGGATGTCTAGCAAGATTCTTAATACTTAGATCATAGATCTAATGAGTTTAGTTTGATGACAGTTGAGGTAAGAACTTCTGAATATTGATCGTCTATTTATATAAAAATTATTTTATGCATCAATGATTCCAATCCATGTATTTTTTATGGTGATATGTTACATACTTAATTGTGATGTTATGTATTACATATCATGGATACTAACTTGGATGGATCTTTGTAATCATATGCATCAAGTTTTATAAAAGAATGAAATTTTGAATTATTGATGTTTTATCACAAGCTTGAAACATAATCGAGTTGAGCACTTGTGGTTCTCTGTCTAGCCATTTTATTGATGCCTTATCATGAGCTTAAAATATAGCCCTAGTAGTTCAAGATAGTGCACTAGTGGTCCTTTGATCTAGCTACCTTGTGAGTGCTCCGCCACGGGCTTGAAACACCTGTGGTCCTTAATTTGGACTAACTACTTTCTTGATTTCTATCACGAATTTGAAACATGATTGTGGTAATTTACAGGACTAGCCACTTTGTTACCCTTTACATGGGTGATTGTGGTAGTCTATAGGATTAGCACTTTTACTATCTTATCATAGGTTTAAAATGTGATCATAGTAGTTTAGAGCCGAGCATTTTAATTTGATCGGATTCGATGTGTGTTGGTTGAGATAATTATATTATGTGATTCATTGCATAAGAAGATAGATTTGTTATGCATATTCTATGAATTGTGACAACTTTTGGCTTGTGATTTGTATAAGTATCAATCATTGTTAATTTTCTTGTTCATTATTATTCTATTAGTATTGGTGTGTAGGAATTTTTATTGGCCTAGCAAGCTCATACCCTATGCTATATTTTTTTCAAAGGCACAGAATGCTTAGTTCATTAGTTAGTTTGATTTATGATGTCGAGGAATATTTAAAATAATTATAATTGAACAAGTTACTTATTGATCTTGATGAAATTATTTAGTTGATATATTTGGATATTAAATTATTTTAAATAAATTTTATTTTTATTTGAGATTTTATATATTTTATAGGTCTTACATGAGCTCTAGGGCATCGTTTTAGAGTTTATATAGCCATGTCATATGGTCGACCCAGATGGTGGGTTTGAGGCATGATGATTTTCTATCTGGATGACTAGATGGATTGTTTGGCTGAAAAATATTTTTTTTTCTTCCAAAGTGGCAGCATTTATTAATGGAGATCCTAGTAATTGGGTTCAGTGCAAATGTGGCATTCGCCAGGGTGACCCTTTGTTCCTTATCTCTTTATTCTTGTTGTAGGTCCCTTGGCCAGCTTTTGAACAATACAGCCTCTGCTAATCTCTTCTCTAGCCTCGATAATGCTTGGTCTGTTGGTGGCTCTAATTAAGATACTTTAATATACTGATGATACGCTTATCTTTGCCAAAGCTGATAAGATTAATATTTCTGCTCCGAAGGTTCTACTTTACTCTTTTGAATTGATCTCAAGATTCTCCATTAACTTTCATAAAAGTACTATTGTTCCCATTGGTTCAAACCTCCCCTTGTTGAAACAATGCGCCTCCTCGTTAAGGGTTGGCAGGCTCAAAAGATTTGATTGGCTGCCTCTTTTGCAGAAATTCGAATCCAAATTATCTACTTGGAAAGGAAAGTCTCTCTTTATTAGTGGTAGATTGGTGCTCATTAATGCTATCTTAACTGCAATCCCAATCTATTTCTTTCTCTCTTCAAGCTTCTTATTTGGCTCATCAATAGTATTGATATAATTCACAAAGCTTTTCTTTAGAAAGGCTCCCATAGCTATAATGGGAACAAAAATCATATGGGGCAAGCATTAGAATAAAAAAAAAATGAGATAGATTTTATAGTTTGTCAAATTTTTTTTAACACTAATCTTAAAGAATAAACCTAAAAGTCAAAGACATTTCTTACTAATGGAGTTGTCAACCCAATGATTCAAATAATATGATATTCTCTTTCTTTTTCATTTTAGTGCATACTTTTTATCTACATATACTACATAGCCATATGATATACACATTAAATAAATTAATTCTCAAACAAATCAATGTATACCTCCAAATGAATTAATACATAGTTTTCAAAATATCGAGTTCGTCAATGCATATTATACAGTCAGATGATACATACTTAGTAAATTAATCATCTAGTAATCCAATATGTAATTTCAAGCAAATTAATACATAGATTCCAAAATGTTATATTCCACCAGTATACAATACATGGTTTAGTGATATACAATCATCGACTTCTTGATACACACTACAAGTTTTTTTTATACATACCCAACAATGATCTATTATATTTCTTCAAGTAAAAAGCATATCCTAAAAACTATATATCAATTTATCTAAATATGGGTATGAAAAAAAGCTTGTTGTATATATCAAAAAGTTAATAAATATGTATCATTATACCACGTAGTATGTACTGGTGAATATAATCTTCTGAAATATCCATATCAATTTGTTTGGAAGTTTGTATTCAATTGTTAGATGTATTGGATTATTGTCAGTTGTGTATCAAAGACACTTACAGTATTATTAGGAAGTCGATGAGTATGCATTACCATATCAGGTAGTATGTACTGCCTACCATGATATTTTGAGAATGTGTATCAAGGTTACTAGATAAATAATTTACTAAGTATGTATCATTTGGTCGTATATTGTGTACTAATAAATTTCATATTTTGAAAATTATATATCAATTTTTTTAAATGATGTATTGACTTAATAATTAATTTACTTGGTATGCATCACCTGGCCATTTAGTATATATCGATAAAAACTATTTTATCAAAATGAGGAAGAAAAAGAATACTATATCTTTTTATTTTTAATTACGAGACTAATGACTCTATTAATAAAAGGAGTCCTTGACTTTTAGTTTTCTTTTTAAAAGTCGGTATTAGAAAAAATATGGCAAAATAGAAAATCTACCCCATATGATATTCTATGGTGCCTACCCCTATATGATTTTTGTTAGATATCCTTGCCTAATTTCACTATTTGAGGATTCTCTACCTAGCAATTCCCACACTTTCTCACATTTATTGCAGGTTCATATTACAACCACCCATTTGTGCCCCGTCTTCATTCGACAAGATGCGTACTTTTATTAAGAATATCCTTACCTAGTTTCATCATTGGAAGATTCTAGACTCTCTCATATGATGCAACTAGCACCTTCCACATCTTCTCATCTTCATTGCTAGCTATATCACAACCATCCACATGTGCCCCTCTCATCATTCAAAAATATATGTGCTTAAAATATAAAAGAAAATATCTTTACATAATTTCACTGTTAGAAGATTTTAGACTCTTTCACATGATGTACATGTTAGGATTTGATGCCTCGAGATTCAATCCACATTGAACCCACAGCGAGGTTCGTGATGAAAAATGGAGTCCAACGAGACCAAGATCACCCGAAACGGAGGTTGGATGGAGGAGATACGAGCTTTTGAAGTCGGCACGAGACCCAAGGCGGCGGACGACCGCCGGCGAGCGGCAGCGGTGCGGCCGCAAGCGACGGCGCGCGGGACGCGTGACCCAGGCCTGCGGCCCAGGCAGGTACACGGGCGCGGGCCAGCCCAGGCCCAAGCGCCCTGCTTGGGCCCTGTTCTCTGATCCACCATGGACCGAGCGGTCCACGGGTAGGCCTATGGACCGCGTGGACGTTTTCCATACATTTTTCACGGTCCATGGTACTATTCTGTGGATCGAAGCACGATCGGAGGGCCCAGGTGACTCTCGGTCTTGATCTGACGGTCTGGAACGTGATTTGGGTTGATTAAGGACTCCTAAACCTAATCTAAACCCTGTTTAAGCCCTTTAAAAGCCCTGTGAGGCAACAGAGAAGGTGTGGTTCGGATTTCTGCATCGTACGGAACCCGTGAGAAGAGAGAGGCGGAAGCGTTGAGAGAGAAGGAGCAGGAGGCTCCTGGACAGCGGTCGCCAGGCACTTCAAGGGTTCAGGGGGTCTTCCAAGAGAGAGAGAGAGCTTTTGAGAGGAAAACTTCTAGAGAGAGAAAATTGGGTGTACAAGGGTTGAGGATGAGATCTCCTCTTATAAATTTTTTTTTTCATAGTGAAGTTTGCATGCCCCATGGAGGCGAGCCCTTTTGTGGCTGATCCACGTATTTTGATTATTTTATTTTATTTCTTCTTTCTTCCTGCTGCATCACGTGGTACTGAAAGGATCTTGGGAGGTGGTGTCCAGGCCAGACATCCACCCAATAAGTGATATCAGAGCAAGGCGGTATAAGGATGCAGATTGCAGCGGTGGTGAGCAAGACTGAAGATGGAGAAGACAAGAACAATCAAGATAGAGATCAACAAGTTTGATGGTAAGAGCAATTTCTCCTTGTGGCAGGCAAGGATGAAGGATGTGCTCATCCAACAGGGATTGATCGATGCTCTCTTGTGTGATGAGAAGCCGACCACCATGGAGGTGTGGGATTGAAAATGGCTACAGATGCAGGTGGTGAGTACCATCCGCATGTACCTGACGGATTAGGTGGTGATCCATGTGCTGAGCGAGACTTCTCCAACGGTGCTGTGGTCGAAGCTCGAGGAGTTGTACATGGCGAAGTCTCTCACCAACACTCTTTTCCTCTGGAGGCAGTTCTACCAACTGCGGATGACTAAGGGACAGAGCATGCAGGAGCATCTAAGCCACTTTCAGAAGATCCTCACCGACCTCCTCAGCGTTGGTGAGAATGTTGAGGAGAAGATCAGGGCACTGGTTTTGCTGGCGTCGCTTCCCCCTTCATACGAGTCCTTGGTGACTGCTCTTCTAGTGGGGAAGAGCACCATTAAGATGGATGAGGTCACCACGACGATACTTCAGAACAAGGTTCTCAGGAGGGAGAACCCAGCTTCGAGCTCGAATGGCGGTAGCTCAGCTTTGATGGTTTCTGGAGGAGCAGGAGGCGATAGACGGAGCGACAGGAGATCACAACGAGGGCAGTCCAAGTCCAGGAAGGACTTGAGCAAAATCAGGTGTTACCGGTGTGAGAAGTTGGGGCATCTAGCCAGAGATTGCCCTCAACTCAAAAATCGGACGGTGGCTACTGTAGCGATGGCCGGCAGTGATTCAGATGGAGATGTCCTAGAGATATCTGACGAGGTATCTACTTCTTCCCAGTAGTGGATATTAGATTCTGCATGCCCCTATCATGTATGTTGCAGATAGGAGCAGCTTGACTCCCTGGAGAATAGTGAGGGCATTGTATATCTACCGGATGGATCGAGCTGTGCGATCAGAGGCATTGGGACGGTAAGCTGGAGGACACATAACGATGCAGTGAGGAGATTGGGGGAGGTCCGATACATACCCGATTTCAGACGGAATCTTATCTCACTTAGCAGACTGGATTCGAGAGGCTACAGGATGGTAGCTGGTGGAGAAATCCTGAGGGTGCTACGCGGCGATAGGATTGTACTGGAGGGGAAGAAGAGGAGCAGAGGACATTATTATCTGGCAGGGAGCCCAGTGCAAGGTGGAGCTTTGGGAGCCAGGTGGAGCTCAGAGCAAGGTGGAGCTCCAGGAGACGGATCAGACATGAGACAGGAGACTCGGGAGGACGAGAGGCGACATCGCAAGGTGAGATTCCTATTACCGCAGGATGATGCCCCGAGTAGGTCTTAGGTCAGGAAGAGCACAGCATACGATGGAGATGGGATCGAGTAGCTTGGCTCGACTCCCATGTTTGCCCATCCATGATCAGCGGGCGATTGCCCCAGGGCATGAGGGCGAGGAGATCCAGAAGCTCTCAGAGTTTGGAAGAGGCCGAATATTGAGTCAAGATGGAGATTGTTAGGATTTGATTCCTCAAGATTCAGTCTACATTGAGCCCACAGCGAGGTTTGCGGCAAAAAATGAAGTCCAACGAGACCAAGATCACCCGAAATGGAGCTCGGATGGAGGAGATACGAGCTTTTGAAGTCGACACGAGACCCGAGGCGGTGGACCACCGGCGGCCGGCGGTGGGTGGCACGCGAGACGCACGACTCAGGCCCGCTGCCCAACCCACGCATGGGTGCGGGCCGGCCCAGGCCCAGGCGCCCTGCCTGGGCCCTGTTCTCCGATCCACCATGGACCGGGTGGTCTACAGGTGGGCCTGTGGACAGCGTGGGTGTTTCCCACATGTTTCTCGTGGTCCACGGTACTATTTCATAGACCGAAGTACGATCGGAGGGCCCAGGTGACTCCCGATCTTGATCCGACGGTCTGGAACGTGATTTGGGTTGATTAAGGACTCCTAAACCTAATCTAAACACTGTTTAAGCCCTTTAAAAGCCCTGTGAGGCAACAGAGAAGGTGTGGTTCAAATTTCTGCGCCGTACAGAATCCGTGAGAAGAGAGAGGTGGAAGTGTTGAGAGAGAAGGAGCAGGAGACTCCTGGACAGCGATCGTCAGGCACTTCAGGGGTTCAGGGGGTCTTCCAAGAGAGAGAGCTTTTGAGAGGAAAACTTCTGGAGAGAGAATTGGGTGTACAAGGGTTGAGGGTGAGGTCTCCTCTTGTAAAATTTTTTTTTCATAGTGAAGTTTGCATGCCCCGTGGAGGCGAGCTCTTTTGTGGCTGATCCACGTATTTTGATTGTTTTATTTTATTTCTTCTTTCTTCCTGCTGCATCGCATGGTACTGAAAGGATCTTGGGAGGTGGTGTCCAGGCCAGACATCCACCCAACAGTACATAGCAAGTACATACCTCCTTATCATTGGCATGCATCACAACCAATCTAGATGCACCTTTTCATCTTCCAAAATTATATATACTTCAAAAATTAAAAAAATACTTACCTAATTTAACTATTGGAAGATTGTAGACACTCACATGATGCATCTAGCAGCTCCCATATATACCTTCTCATATTGACCCATGTCACAACCATCCACATATACCGTCTCATTTTTTGAAAATATATATACATAAAAAATATAATAAAATAATAATTATGGGACTAATAACACTCACGTCCAAATCTCCTTATTTTTTTAATAGCCATTGAATTGAAGCATCTCTCTCTATCATCCTTCAACCTTAGTTTTGTATTTGGTTAATCATATTATTTGCCATCCATTATGCGAATGTTACTATAATAATGAAACGTAAAAAATACAATAAAAACTAATAAAATGTTAGTGTAATCTAATGACCTGCATAGGATATGGGCAGTATACAGTACTAACAAAAAGATATTTTAATTAACATCAATATATATATATATATTAAGTGAACATGGTTATTGGTAATGTCATTAATTTAGTAGCACTAATGAAAAGTTCTCTATTTAATGTAATTTAATTATAAGTTAATAAGCTTCTTATTAATGATACTTTATATTATTATGAACCATATAAAATATGTTGCTCCTTAGATTGATTTTGATGATTACAAAGCATTTGAAGGGGTTACTAATGATTTTCGCTTGAAAAAGACTTATTACATTTCAGGGGTAAAATCATAATTTTTCCAAACCCGAATTTGAAAGCATCAAGTGCTAGAACAAAAGATTTGTAATCCATTGATGAAAATTTTATAGTTTTTGGACATGTATTTTGAAAGATATTCATGTTTGAAAATTTGAGTCGACCCCATGAGTCGACTCATGGCACAAAGAGCTGATTGGCACGCAAAATTTTTTGGCTGGCACAGTCTGTGAGTCGACTCATGAGTCGACCCCTAAGGCATGAGTCGACCTCTGCTGTTTTTAGGCCAAAACTACAGAACCTTTATTTTTCTGCTGTTTTCCACAGAGGTTGACCCCATGAGTCGACCCATGAGTATGAGTCGACCCATGAGTCGACCCCTGTGACAGAAAAGTTCCGCAACGGCTAGTTTTTAATCCATTTTAAGTGCATTTAATGCTCATTTAATGTGGTCTAACGGCTCTATTTTAGTCCAGAATACTCTCCACCATTCCTAAAAGTTATAAAAGGGACAAAAAGGTGGGAATCATCAAGAAGAAAGATTTTTGAAAAGCGGATTTCAAGCATACTTTTTAGCCCTAAGCAAGAGCCCACTCAAAGCATTCAAGAAGCTTTTAATTCAAGCTCACCAACTCCTCAAGTGCTCATTCAAGTCTCCAACCACCTTGAGGAAATCGAAAAGAGCCTTCTTCTCTTTGAGTAAAGTGTATTTAAAGCCTCATTCACTCATTAAAGGAGCTTCTTTTGTATTTTCTGTGCTATTGATTGTAATACTCTGTTTGAGTTATTATTTTTATTTTGGAAGGGTTCCAAAACAAGGGAAGGTTGATCCGAACCGTGAATCGGATTGTATTGGGTTGGCTTGTACTCGAAAAATAAATGGACTAGCTTGGGATAGCTAGAGTCAGAGGTTCCGACGAGTGTATTCAAGTTGAATACAAGTTAGTGGATTGAAATTCCCAAGTAGGAGCTTGGGGAGTGGATGTAGGTGCAAGGTTGGCACCGAACCACTATAGATCCTCTTGTTTGTGTTGTGCCTAATTGCTCTTCTTTAGAACTTCTTTATTCTCTTGCCTTCTTGCATTTAACCATTTGCCTTGAATCAACTATACTCTCTTTATTTATCTAGCTATTGTTAAATAATTTTCATAAGGTATAAGATAAGTTTAAAATTTTTAGAAACCCAATTCACCTCCCCTCTTAGATTGCATAGCTGGGCAACAAGTGGTATCAGAGCCCGGTGCTCTAGCCCTACTTTGATCTAACCAATCAAAGAGCTAAAGATCTATGGCAACTCAAGTTGGCACTTCTCTAGCCGAGGGGCAGTCCACTAACTGACCTCCACTTTTCAATGGGTCCAACTATACCTATTGGAAAGCTCGGATGAAAATCTTAATTCAAGCACTCGACTATGATATGTGGAGTATCATAGTGAATGGCCCTCACACACCCACTAAAATTATTAATGGTGTGGAATCAGCCAAATCTGAAAAAGAGTGGGATGAGGTTGATAAGAAAATGGCCCAACTAAATGCTAAAGTTATGAATATTTTGTATTGTACTCTTGATGCAAATGAATTTAATCACATTTCAACTTGCTTGTCTGCTAAAAAAATCTGGGATAGATTAGAAGTAACCCATGAAGGAACTAATCAAGTAAAGGAGTCCAAAATTAACATGCTCGTACATAAATATGAACTTTTTAAAATGGAGCATGATGAATCAATAACTGAAATGTTTACTCACTTTACTGATATTATAAATGGTTTAAAGAGTCTTGATAAGTCCTATTCTAACAGTGAGCTTGTAAGAAAGATTCTCAGGTCCTTACCAAGAACTTAGGAAGCCAAAGTGACGGCTATCCAAGAAGCTAAAGATCTGAACATCCTACTTTTGGAAGAGCTTCTTGGATCATTGATGATACATGAGCTGAGCATGAAACAACATCAAGAGGAAGAAGTCAAAAAGAAGAGAACAATCGCCCTCAAATCCATAGCTCAACCAGATGAAGAAACTGATGACACCAAAAATGAAGAGTAGGATGAAGAGATGACACTCATTACCAGAAGGTTCAAGAAGTTTTTGAGGAAAAAAAAAAAAGGAATGAGAAAGAGGCCACTCACAAAAGGGGAACATATCAAAGAAAAGGATAAAGACCAGCTCCTTATCTGTTATGAATGCAAGAAACCGGGACACTTCAAGTCTGAATGCCCACAATTGAAGAAGGGTCCCAAAAAGTACAAGAAGAAGGCCATGATGGTCACTTGGAGTGGGAGTGATGACTCAAGCTCTGAAGAAGAAGACTCAACTGAACAAGCCAACTTGTGCCTTATGGCACATGAAAATGAGATAAATTTCGAAACTCCTAGTGACTTTACATTTGAAGAACTACATGAAGCTTTTTATGATTTAATTGATGAACTAAAGAAACTAGGGATAAAGAACAAAGATCTAAAATCAAAAAATCAAGCTTTACTGAAACAAAATGAGAGTATTTCAATTGAAAAATCTACCCTGGTTCAAGAAAATTAAAATTTAAAGAATAAAATTACCAAGCTAAAACCAATAGTTGAAAAATTCACCTTGAGTTCTAATAAACTTAATATGATTCTTGAAAATCAAAAGGCCGTGTATGATAAAGCTAGACTTGGCTATAACCCCTTGAAGAAACAAAAGTATCTGAAAAATATCTACGTAAACTCTTCAAGTAACAAGTTTTCTAATATTACTTGCTTCAAATGTGGTAGAGTAAGACACAAGTCATACACTTGCTTCTCTAACAAATCTGTAAACTCAAATGTAAAGAAAATATAGGTTCCAAAAGGAACCATTATGACTAACCAAAAAGGACCCAAGAAAGCTTGGGTACCTAAAGCAAAAACTTGACTTTTGCCTGTAGGTGTGTCTAACATCCCAAGGAGCAAACAGAAAATGATATCTTGATAGCGGATGCTCGAGACACATGACTGGTGATGAATCCTAATTCATCACACTTGATACTAAGAATGGAGGGATGGTCACCTTTGGAGACAATGGTAAAGGAAAGATCATCGGTATAGGTAACATTGGTATCACTCTCTCCAAGTACATTGAAAATATTTTGTTAGTAGATGGTTTAAAGCATAATTTACTAAGCATTAGTCAATTTTGTGATAAAGGATATAAAATTATTTTTGAATTTTCTGTTTGCATTGTAACTAGTCCTATTAATGAAGGCATTAAATTTGTTGGACATAGACATGGTAATGTTTATATGATAGATTTGAATGATCTATCCAAGATAAACATGCAATGCCTAGTATCCTTGAATGCCAAGATTAATGAGACTAGTTGGCTTTGGCATCGTAGGCTTGCACATATTAGCATGCATTCACTTTCAAAACTCATTAAGAAGGAATTGATTCTTGGTTTGCCAAAATTGAACTTTGAAAAGGATAGAATCTGTAATACATGCCAACTAGGTAAACAAACAAGAGTTTCATTTAAATCTAAAAATATTGTTTCAACTTCTAGACCTTTAGAGCTATTGCACATGGATTTATTTGGACCTACTAGAACTACTAATCTAGGAGGAAAATGATATGGTTTTGTAATTATTGATGATTTCTCTCATTTTACATGGATTTTTTTTTTGGCACACAAGGATAAAACTTTTCAAGTTTTCTTTAAATTTTATCGAAAAGTCACAAATGAGAAAGGATTTTCAATTCAAAATATTCGAAGTGATCATGGAACCGAATTTGAAAATCAAGACTTTGAAAAATTTTGTGATGAAAAAAGAATAGGCCATAATTTTTCTGCACCTAGGACACTCCAACAAAATAAAGTAGTAGAAAGAAAAAATAGAACCCTAGAAGAAATGGCCCATACCATGCTATGTGAAAGCAACCTTCCAAGATACTTTTGGACGGAAGCTATTAACACAGCATGTTACATATTAAATCATGCTTTAATTAGACAAATTTTAAAGAAAACTCCTTATAAGCTTTGGAAAGGAAGAAAACCTAATATTGCATATTTTCATATTTTTGGTTGTCGATGTTTTGTATTAAACAATGGTAAAGAAAGACTTGAAAAATTTGATGCAAAATCCGATGAAGCAATTTTTCTTGGTTACTCCTCCACTAGTAAAGCTTTTAGGGTTTTTAACAAAAGAAACTTGTAGTAGAGGAGTCTATACATGTTGTCTTTGATGAATCTAACGATCTTCCTTCAAGGAAGAATGATGGTGTTGATGATGCAGATCCTCTTATAGAAGGGATGAAGGATATCACTCTGAAAGATTCAACAATTCAAGATGATGAGGAACATGAAGACAAACAGGATGAGGGAGGTGAAGAACAACAAGAACAACCTCAAGGTACAAATGATCTACCCAAAGAATGGAGGTATGTTCACAATCACCCTAGCTAATTATTGGTGATCCTACACATGGGGTAAGAACTCGTTCGTCTCTTAAAGATGCATTCAATCATTGTGCTTTTATCTCTCATCTTGAACCTAAAACTATAGACGAAGCTGAAAAAGATTATAATTGGATTAATGCAATGCAAGAAGAACTTAATCAATTTGAGAGAAATAATGTATGGACTTTAGTATCAAGATCTAAAAATTATTCAATAATTGGCACAAAATAGGTTTTTAGGAATAAATTAGATGAACATGAAAATGTAATAAGAAATAAAGCAAGATTGGTTGCTAAAGGTTATAATCAAGAAGAAGGAATTGATTTTGATGAGACCTTTACACCTGTTGCTAGACTAGAGGCAATTAGACTTCTACTTGCATATGCTTGCTTTATGAAATTTAAATTATTTCAAATGGATGTTAAAAGTGCCTTTTTAAATGGATATATTACTGAAGAAGTCAATGTAGAACAACCCTCAGATTTTGAAAATCATGCTTTTCTTAATCATATTTTTAAATTAAATAAAGCTCTATATGGTTTGAAACAAGCACCCAGGGCTTGGTATGAAAGGCTAAGTAAATTTTTACTTAATAATGATTTTTTAAGAGGTAATGTAGATACAACTCTTTTTATTAAGAGAAATCAAGATGATATATTAGTTATACAAATATATGTTGATGACATTATCTTTGGGTCTACTAATGAAACTCTTTGTCAAGATTTTGCAAAGCTCATGTAGGGAGAGTTTGAGATGAGCATGATGGGAGAACTTACATTCTTCCTCGGACTCCAAATCAAACAAACAAAAGAAGGAATCTCCATCACCCAAAGCAAGTACACAAGGGAATTACTCAAAAGATTTGGAATGGAGAACTCCAAAGCAATTGGCACACCCATGAGTCCTTCATGTAAGCTTGACAAAGATGAAGAAAGTAAAAGTGTAGACTTAAAATTTTATAGAGGTATGATTGGCTCTCTACTATATTTAACTGCTAGTAGACCTGATATTATGTTTAGTGTTTGTCTTTGTGCTCGATTTCAATCTAATCCTAAAGAATCACACTTGAATGTAGTTAAAAGAATCCTTAGATATTTAAATGGTACACAAACTCTAGGATTATGGTACTCTAAGGACTCATTAATTGATTTAATAGGATATTCAGATGATAATTTTGCTGGATGTAGATTAGACAGAAAAAGTACTAGTAGAACTTGTCAATTTCTTGGAGTTAACCTAATCTCTTGGTTTAGCAAGAAACAAAATTTGGTAGCACTGTCTACGGCCGAGGCCGAATACATTGCAGTCGGAAGTTGTTGTACTCAAATCTTGTGGATTAAATAACAACTCGAAGATTTTAGTATCAAACTTAATGAAACTCCCATAAGATGTGATAACACTAGTGCTATAAATCTTATTAAAAATCTAATTCAGCATTCTAGGTCTAAACATATTGAAATCAGGCATCATTTCATAAGAAAATATGTTCAAAATAAAGACATAATTCTTGATTATGTTTGTACTGAAAAATAATTAGCTGACATCTTTACAAAGGTCCTAAGTGAAGATAGATTTTATGAAATTAGGAGAGAACTAGGAATCCTTGATCCATCTGCTTAAATGTCTCTATAATCCCAAGAGATCAATGTCAAAAACTCTTTGAACTTAATTCTCATCATTTTTCTTGGGCTCAAAAGCTTAAAATTATCATTCTCATAATTGATCATTGAGCAAATATCCTTCTCCTAAAGTTTCAAATTTTTCAAAAATTGCCTCATCATTTTTTTGAGTTTCAATGTGCCATGAGTCGACCCCTAGGGTCGACCCAAGGGCAAACTTGTAGTTTTTGGCTAAAATCCCACGGGCTCCTTTTTGTTGAAAACCCATCTTTTGAGCTGACCCATTCTACCGTCTTCTTCCTTCCTCCAAAATCATAGGTCCCCTTTCTCTTCTTCTCCAAACCCAAGCCCTTTCCCAAGACTCTTCTTCCATCACCCCTTACACCTCAAATCGACCCTTAGGAATCGAGCTCTTCCCCTTCTCCTCCCTTGTTTGGAGCGGATTGAGCGTGCCCTAGATTCTACCCTTCTCTTCCAAATCGGAGTATCACTCCTCCAAAAATCCCTATCCTTCCCCTAAAATCCCTCATCTCTTCACACATTTGACCTCCTAAGACCCTTGCTTGCTCTGGTGGTGGAAATGGCTCCTAAAATGAAGCTCCCACAAAGAAAAAAATCGGTCCGCCAGTTGAAAGAAGGCGTGCACAGGAAGAGACAGGCAACTGAGACCTCGTCAGCTTCAATCCCTGCTCCAACATCTACTCCAGCTTCTTCTCGGTCTCCATTAAGCCCCAGTAAGATTTCCTTATCTGATAGAAAGGTAGAATCCAAAAAAAACATAGATTTCAGATTTTTGAAAAAGAGGGGTTCTCCATTGGTTCAAAAATCAAAGATCAAGGTTGGAAATTTTACTGCTCTCTTAAAGAAATTACCTATATAGATTTGGTTAGGGAATTTTATCTGAACTTGAGCTATGGCAATGGAACAGTAAAATCCACTGTTAAGGGTATAGAAATCTGTCTAGATCCCGTACTTTTGGAAGAAATTCTTCATTTACCCTGTGAGGGATACTCAAATATGGAACTCCCAGTCAAAGAAGAGGGAATTAATGTGATTCTAGGAAGAACCTTCTCGGGAAGCCTAAACAAACTAGAGGTCAAGATCCTTTCCATTGAGATGAGGATACTACATCAAATGGTAACAAAGCTTTTCTTTCCTAGAAGTGGTAGGCATGACCTCCTCTCAGGCCGAAACATCTGCATTATGTTTCATGTGATTACCCAAACCCCCTTAAACCTTCCAGCATTAATGATTGAGGCCATGAGAGAAACACTGAATAGATCCAAGGCACATCTGCCTTTCGGTATGGCCCTCACTTTGGTACTCAGGAGGTTTGGAGTTAGTTTTGAGGGGGAGGCAGCAGCTAGGCTTTCTCACTCTGACACCATCAACCAACATACTCTGCACCGCATGGGATTTACTAGGACTGATGGTGGTTGGATCAAAGGAGTGAAAGATAGAGCTGAGGACAGAGCTGAGGAAGAAGGACCATCTTCACCCCTCCATGACCTCAGGGCAGCATCTCCAGACATTCAGTTTGTTTTGGATCACGAGGCTGGCCCATCAGAGTCTACTAGGAGGCACACTCCAGTCCAGCAGCCAGACAGCAGAGTACTTCCCTCAGAGATCAGATTGGCTGACGACCAGATAGAGATGATCTCTAAGCGTATGGCTTCCTTACTTTCTCGACAGTTGGTTACTTCAGCTTTTGCACAGGGATCCACATCACATGATGTATCTGATCAGACTTTGATCCCTCACATCTCCACTATCTTCCAGATGATTACAGATCAGTCAGTTCGCATTCAGCAGCTTGAGGGTTGTGTAGTGAGATTGACTGCCAGGGTATTTGACTTGCAGAGGCAAGTACTGGCTCTTGCCCATCCACATCCCACTTCGGACATCACTGAGGTCTCAGACCTATCTGCAGAGGCAGCCAGACTTAGAGGAGTTTTGGAGAGCGGATTTGATTTTCTAAGGAGAGAGATCAGAGGCTCTAGTGAGCATGCATCCACCCAGTTCACTGCACTACTACAGTCTGTCTCGAGAGCCTTAAACCTTCTGGACACTATCAGACTATCACTTGCAGCTCAGTCTATTGCTTCGCAGCCTTCTGGATCCTCTCATCCATCCACTCGTGCCGGCACCTCCACTCGTGGCAGAGACAGACAGGGTCGAGGTCGAGCTCTTGGTCGTGATCCTTCATCTCCTTACCCCATTTCTGATTCATCTGACTCTGATCCATCCAGTCATGATTTCTACTAGATCCTGAGTAGTTAGTCTCTCCTTTAGTTTTAGTCTAGGATCTATCTTTTGGGCCATGTAATGATGTTGACTGATTGACTTTTGTATTTTGGTATATGTATTGGAACAACTATGTAATCAGTCACTTTTTGATTATAAATATATCCTCTCTTGACTTTCAATGAATGACTTTCAAATTGAGTTGCTTTTAATTATGTGCATGCAACATAACTAATATCCATGATGTAAAATACTATGAATTGCAATATGGTATTCAATTGGTATATCCTTTATGTTTGCCATATTAAGAGGGAGTAAAACAATGAGCAGTTAAGAAACAAGCAATAAGCAAATGAGAATAAAGAATCTCTTCAAAAGGAAGAAATAGAGAAAATATATTCCAAAAAAAAGGGGGAGTAAAGAGACTCTATTGATGCTGTCAAAAAGGGAGAGAAATAATCAAATGAGCAAATTTTCAAAATGTTAAGCAATTTTTCAAATTTTCAAATTGAGTAAATTTTCAAATAAGCAAATTTTCAAAATGTTAAGCAAATGAGCAAATTTTCAAAATATTAAGTAATTTTTCAAATTTTCAAATTGAGTAAATTTTTAAATGAGCAAATTTCAAAATGTTAAGCAAATGAGCAAATTTTCAAATTGTTAAGTAATAAGCAAATTGCTTAGGCAAATGAGCAACATAAGCAAATGGGCACATGTATCATGCACCAAAGAATCAATCCTTCCAAGCAAATGCACTTATAAGCAATTTTCAAATTGGTAACAAGTTTCACATTTATCTTCAAACTACATATGATGCATTTCATTCCAATACATGGCTATAATATTCAAATGATGCATCTTCATAACCTTGAAATTCATGCTCAATATTTTATATATGCTTTTACTCAAGTATTTTATCATCATCAAAAAAAGAGAGATTGTTGCTCCTTGGTTTGATTTTAATGATTACAAAGTATTTGAAGGGGTTACTAATGATTTTCGCTTGAAAAAGACTTATTGCATTTCAGGGGCAAAATCATAATTTTACCAAACCCGGATTTGAAAGCATCAAGTGCTAGAACAAAAGATTTGTGATCCATTGGTGAAAATTTTATAGTTTTTGGACATGTATTTTGAAAGATATTCATGTTTGAAAATTTGAGTCGACCCCATGAGTTGACTCATGGCACAAAGAGCTGATTGGCACGCAGAATTTTTTGGCTGGCACAGTCTGTGAGTCGACCCCCAAGGCATGAGTCGACCCATGAGTCGACCTCTGCTGTTTTTAGGCCAAAACTACAGAACCTTTATTTTTCTGCTGTTTTCCACAAAGGTCGACCCCATGAGTCGACCCATGAGCATGAGTCAACCCATGAGTCGACCCCTGTGATGGGAAAGTTTCGCAACGGCTAGTTTTTAACCCATTTTAAGTACATTTAATGCTTATTTAATGTGGTCTAACGGCTCTATTTCAGTCCAGAATACTCTCCACCATTCCTAAAAGTTATAAAAGGGACAAAAAGGTAGGAATCATCAAGAAGAAAGATTTTTGAAAAGAGGATTTCAAGCATACTTTTCAGCCCTAAGCAAGAGCCCATTCAAAGCATTCAAGAAGCTTTTAATTCAAGCTCACCAACTCCTCAAGTGCTCATTCAAGTCTCCAACCATCTTGAGAAAATCAAAAAGAGCCTTCTTCTCTTTGAGTAAAGTGTATTTAAAGCCTCATTCACTCATTAAAGGAGCTTCTTTTGTATTTTCTATGCTATTAATTGTAATACTCTGTTTGAGTTATTGTTTTTATTTTGAAAGGATTCCAAAATAAGGGAAGGTTGATCCGAACCGTGAATCAGATTGTATTGGGTTGGTTTGTACCTAGAAAACAAGTGGACTAGCTTGGGATAGCTAGAGTCGGAAGTTCTGACGAGTGTATTCAAGTTGAATACAAGTTAGTGGATTGAAATTCTCAAATAGGAGCTTGGAGAGTGGATGTAGGTGCAAGGTTGGCACCGAACCACTATAAATCCTCTTGTTTGTGTTGTGCCTAATTGCTCTTCTTTAGAACTTCTTTATTTTCTTGCCTTCTTGCATTTAACCATTTGCCTTGAATCAACTATACTCTCTTTATTTATCTAGCTATTGTTAAACAATTTTCATAAGGTATAAGATAAGTTTAAAATTTTTAGAAACCCAATTCACCCCCCCTCTTGAGTTGCATAGCTGGGCAACAAAATAAGTGCCAAATTATTACTCAAAATAAAGTGCTCTTTTGATAATGTTATCAATATAGGCATCGACATAGCTTTGCATAAGGAATGCACGAGAAGCAATTTTTTTTCTTTTTTCTATCTATTCCTGAAATGTATTAAAACATTTATAAAAGAAGAGGAAAATAAAAGAGAAAGAGAGAACTAAAAGAAAGCCTTATTATCTCTATTTTAATTTTATTCAATATATCTCAAAGGTTATTTATACTAATGTACAAACTCTATATAAAGAAAATAATAGAGACCAATACTGGATTACGCTAATAAAGAAAATTATTATGCACTGATATGTGATCTCTAAAATCATATGATCACATGAACAAAGAAAATTATTATGGACTAGTATGCAATCCTTAAAATCATGCTAATGCTCCTCAAACTCAGGGTGGTGCTGTACATGCCAACTTGAGTTTGGAAATTATTAATTTTTTATAGATAAAAATACTATAAAAAAGAAGGTTGGTGCTCAAAGAGAAGGCAAATGAAGATTGATAATCTTTATGGATAAAAATACCATAGAAGAGAAGGTTGGCACTAAAAGTGAAAATTGTCAAAGGACAATAATCCTTATAAATTAAAATACCACAGAGCAAAAGGAAAAGAACTTAAACTAGATGATGAAAAAGCCAGAGGTAGAAAAATGCCTAAAGAGAAGAAAATTATCTCAAATTGGGTAGTGAAATAACTAGAGATAGAAAAATATCCAAAAAGAATGAGAAAACCTCAAATTGGGTGGCAAATAAGGCACTTGCTGAAAAATACCTAAAGAGAATGAAAAGACATCAAGCTAGATGTTGAAGGAGCTAGAGACAGAAAAATACTCCAAAGAAAAAAAAATGCCTCAAATTAGATGGCATAGGTGCCATAGAAAAATGCTCAAAGAAAAAGAAAAAACCTCAAATTGGAGGCGAGGATCTTTAGATATTAATCTATCGAACAAAATAGATGCTCTATTGATCCACTGAAAAATAAAGAAAAAGATATAAAGATCAGGCTAATAATATAAATTGACATAGGATCAGGCTAATAAAGAAAATTACTCTAGGTTAATATGTGATCTCTAAAATCATATGATCATACCAACAGAAAAATTTATTATGGACTGATATGTGAATTCAAAAATCATGCTAACAAAATATAATATAGAATAGATAACAAAAATCGAACAAAGTATAAAAAATATATGAGCCTAATTATTTCTTTAATTAAATTTTTTACCTTAGTCTTGTGATATGCTATCACTATACAAAATTTTAATAGCATATGCATATCCATTAATGTAGTAAAATTATATATATATATATATATAGTAAAATAATAAAATTATTATCCAACCTATTTATTATAAGAAATAGAATAGTTTTGCATCCAGGGGATATTTAGATGCAATATAGTAGCCAGCCTTAATAGCCCAAATATCCAACTAGTAAAAGCCAAGCTGCAACGAAGATGTTGAGAAATCAAAAGAGCTGGCAAAATATCAAGCTTAAATTTTCATAAAATAAAACCATCTTGGTGTGACAGGAAAACCCAGATACAATTTAGGTTCAGCCTAATATTCAACCATTGGGCAAGATTGAGCATGAGCCTGATTTAGCTAATTGACATCACTATGCAGTTAGGGATGCAAATTGTTATGTCTGGCTTGCTTGAACCCATCATGCACAAAACATGGGCATCTTATATACTTTTACAAGATTATGTAAAAGAATATTGGTAATCAAATTTCTTTGAAAGAAGGAAATTGATGCATAATATGATAGCTTTGGCTCAATATGTTGCCATGTTGTCTATGATGTGACAATCAGCAAATTAATTTGTATCATAGATTATTGAAATTTGATATCTCGAATTCGACTCACAGGAGCAAAAATTTAGATGCGGAGAAACCCAGCTCGAAGAGTACATCGCGAGGAGTCCAAAAATATGGGAGCGATGGGGCATGCAACGTGTGGACTAATGGGGCCTATAGCAGGCAAGCCAGAAGGAGGACAGGGGGCCCAGGCCTGCGAGCGCGGCCCAGCAGCACGCAGGCTCGGTCTAGGTGCACGTGGGCATGCAAGCCAACCCAGGCATGCATGGGCATGCGCGCAGCCAGCCACGAGCATGCGGCCAGGCTCAAGCAGGTGCAGCCCAGGCCCAGGTGGGCTTGCACGCAGGCGTGGCCCAGGTGTGTAACGCGGTCCATGATGGACCGCATGGGATTGCACGGTCCCTACGACCATCGTGGACTGACTGCGCAGTCCATGCATGGTTTAGGATGTTTTCAGGCCCATTTCTCATGGTTTATGAGTTTTATCATGGATCGTGGTGTGGGAGAGCATGATATGACGGTCCAAGGATGAGCCAGTTGTGATATGATGGTTCAGTGGCTCTTAGGTGCTATCAAGAGTCCTGTGATGCATAGGACTTGGATTTGGGTTATGTCTGAGGCCTTTAAGAGGCCCAATAGGCAAACAGAATTGAGAGTAGAGAAAAAGCTGGAGAGTAGCTCAGGCAACTATCGGGGAGAGAGTCTGATGAGCACTGAGGGTATGCAGCAGGCAAAGCAGATGTAGACAAAGCATCGACAAGGGATCGGGAGTCGAGCAAAGTATCAGGCAGAGCAGCTGCAGTGAAGCATGATGTAGCGGCTTTCATAAGAAGCATCTAGAGGCATCGAGGATCCTGGTATTGATATGCCTGTGAGAGAGACTCCTTTGGAGACTTTGAGAGAGCTTTTATAAGGATAGCTTCTAATTGAGAGAAGTTTGTATACAGAGAGTTGAAAGTGGGTGTTCTCCTCTTGTATTTATTTTCTTTTTCATAGTGAAGCTTGCATGCCCCATGAAAGTAGCACTTGAGCTAGTTTACATACTTGGTTGTGTGTTCCCTATTTTTATTCCTTCTTTCTTCCTACCACAATGGGTGGTACCAGATCTACAATAAGTGGTATCAGAGCAAGTGATATCACAATAATTGATATCAGAGTTGGGTTGGTATCAAGTGCAGGTTGTGACGGTCGTGATCAAGATTGAAGATGAAAAAGACAGGTGCAATCAAGATTGAGATCAATCGTGAAGGGTTGATCGATGCGCTCTTATGCAAGGAGGAGCCATCTACATAGAGGATGTCAATGGAAGCCCAGCGCAAGGTGAAGCTCCAAGTGCAGATGCATCAGGCATGAGATGGGAGACTTGGGAGAATAATGAGCAACGTCACCAAATAGCTACCCCAAGTAGGTCTCAAGTCAGAGAATATGATGGAGATGGGATCGAATTATCTGGCTTGACTCCTATGTTTGCTCATCCATGAGTAGTAGGTGTTTGCCCCAGGACGTAGAGGTGAGAAGATCCAGAAGCTCTCAAAGTCAGATAGAGGCCAAATCTCAAATTTGACCTACAGGAGTAAAAATCTAGATGCACAGAAGTCCAGCTCAAAGAGCACGTCGCAAGGATCTCAAAAATATAGAGCGATGGGGCATGTAGCGTGCAGAACAGCGAGGCCCGCTGTGTGCAGGCCAGAAGGAGGATAAGGGGCCCAAGTCCGTAAGCACGGCCAAGTAGCACGCGGGCTCGGCCCAAGCATGGCAGGCTCGTGGGCCAACTCGGGCACATGCAAGCATGCGCAGTCGGCCGCGAGCAAGCGGTCAAGTCCAAGCAAGCACATGTGTGGGCGCGGCCCAAGCCTAGGTGGGCTTGCATGTAGGTGTGGCCTAGGTGTGTAACGCAGTCCATGGTAGACCGCATGGGATTGCGTGGTCCACACGACCGCTACGGACCGACCGCACAGTCCACACATGGTTCATGGCTTTTTCAGGCCCATTCCTCGTAGTTTATGAGTTTCATCATGGATCGAGAAATGGGAGAGCACAATCTGATGGTGCAAGGATGAGTCAATTGTGATTTGATGGTTCAGTGGCTTCCTGGGTGCTATCAGGAGTCCTGTGATGCATAAGACTCAGATTTGGGCTGCGTTTGAGGCCTTTAAGAGGCCCTATGGGTGAACAAAACTGAGAGTAGAGAAAAAGCTAGAGAGTGGGTCAGGCAACCTCTAGGGAGAGAGTTCGGTGAGTGTCAAGGGTGTGCAGCAAGCAGAGCAGCCACAGGCAGAGCACCGACAGGGGATCGGGGACAAAGCAGAGCATTAGACAGAGTAGCTGTGGTGAGGTATGATGTAGCGACTTTCACAGGAAGCATCCTGGGCATCGAGGATCTTGATATTGGCAGGTCTATGAGAGAGACTCTTTGGCGGACTTTGAGAGAGCTTCTGTGAAGGTAGCTTCTAGTTGAGAGAGGTCTGTGTACGGAGAGTGGAGAGTGAGTGTCCTCCTCTTGTACTTATTTTTTTTTTCATAGTGAAGCTTGTATATCTCGTGAAAGTAGCACTTAGGCTATTCCACGTACTTGATTGTGTGTTTCTTATATTTATTCCTTCTTTCTTTCTACCATAATGGATGGTACCGGATCCGTAATAAATGGTATCAAAGCAAGTGATATCACAACATAGATCTTAATGTCTAGGACTCTATGGCTTAGTGGGTAAGGCACTAGTCTAGGAACCAGAATTCTAGGGAGCCTAGAGGAGTCGTATGTCTTAGAAGGTTAGATGTTGGGATGCATGGAACAACTATTTGATCACACTTCACTATTTCGTCTATCTTTTTTCTTCACTATTCTATCTTTAAAAAAAAAATTCTAATTCATTTAATTCAACAACACACAAATCTAGCTAACAGAACAATTTCCATCCTTTTGGGATTATGGAGGGATAGTACTTAATAATTTTCAGATAGTAAACAATATTTTACCAAGCCATGGCTATAGCTAATCTTTAATGTCTCAAAGAGCAAGCATTTGAATAATAATGTTACAATTGTTATAAAAGCGTCCACCACCATCCATTATATTATATATATAATAATCCAAGGAAAAATAACTACCACTGTAATGCATGATTTATATTTATAACAATCGATCTATTATATCTAAATAATACTCAAGTTATTTACGTAGAGATTTTTCTAAACCAAATTTTAAGTTTTAAATTTTATTTTTATTTTAAAATTTTCTCTAAAATTTGTTGTACGCTGCAGAAATAACATTTTTTAAGGAAAGTGAAGGGAAAAATAATTTTATTATTTTCCTATTATTATTCATTATAACTTTCTTGGAGTGACCATAATAGTTATTATTAAATATTAAAAATGCTGCTACTAGGGGCAAATAACCATCATGATGACCTTATACCAATCAATAATGATTAAGTGAGGTTCCATTCTAATGCTATAATGCATTATTTAAAATCTTGATAAGAAGGCCATGTATTAACGCTTGCTAGATTATATTTTTCTTTTTTTGAGATAAGTGAGAGAAGTCTTACCGTAGGAGAAGACAAGGAACCTACAAATCTAGAATTTTTTACTAAAAAATTTCATACATGACATTCTGATATGGTAGTGACATAGGTTGCTTTTGGCAACCAATATTAATTTCACACACTCTCTTGCCCACGAGACTTAGGTTGGTTAATATTAGAAGGGTCAAGCCAAAGAGCCACCAATTTTTGGTCATTCGTTAATTTGGGGTTGGGTTAGGTCAAAACATGGAAGATGAAAATATGATCTTGAATAATCATGATATCTATAATTTGATCCAACCTGGCCTTGTCTTTTATAATAGTTCAAATCAGGTGTTAATCAATGTTGAGGTTGGTCAGGTCTGACTAGTTGGAGAGCCATGTAACCAAGGTTTTGCCGGACAATAATTTAGATATGGGTTGAATCTTTAATAACAAGCATTCAAGCCCAATGCCAAACAATCATGATGCCTAGAAATTGGACCATCCTGACCCAATATTTCATGCAACTAGGTTATGGTCGGTTTTGTTGGATGGTACTCTGAACATAATATTAGGAAGGCCCAGTCCATTTATAGTGGCCATTATAGGTATCTACACATAATAATCCATTTTCAGTTCAGCTTCATACTCTCTAGTCTGCTTCTCATTTCCATTGCACCAAGATGTCTCTAATCTACAACTCATGTGCATTATACGGACATCATAATCTACAACTAGAACTCTTGAATGACTATCCATCCATGAGCTTTGTCTATATTTCTGTATTAAGTATTATGTATGACCATGCCCCCACCTAAAGTAGATCACAATCACCTGGTCCACCAGTCCTAAGAACCAGCTAGCATAAGCATATGTAGCTACCGAGTCTGTCACATTCTGCTCGATGTAACTTGATGATATCGAAATAAGATTCAATCATGCAGATCGTAATGCAGACCGTGAATGAGGTGATAATGAGCCAACATTATCTATATTTAAACAAATGGTTCGATCTATTGGTGCATAAAAATTTGAATTTATGGACGTAAACGAGCTATCCAAAGTATATTTTTATGTTCTAAATAATTATAAAAAAATTAAAGATTTTATTGAGTAAGTATCATCTTATGATACTGTTTAATAATCAAAAAAAATTTTCATGTCGGTGTAAAATTAAAAATTATAACTTCTTGCAGTGAGCACAAGAATATACTATATGGAGAGAATAATACGGATACCAATGATCAACATAGGAGGAAATTTGCAAAATAGTTTGGTGATCTTGTCAGTTGCATTAGTGATACATTATTTATTTACTTATAAATAATATTATTTCAATCAATATAATTTTTTATCTTATGATGCAGATGAAACATAAGTATTTTAATAAAAAAGTGGATGCAATCGATGAGTTGCACGATTTAGCATGTGGTCCCGATCGAAGGGTTAATCACTACACAGCCTGTATCATTGGAGGAATGAAATTTCACACAAGGAAGCTTGAGATGCAACGATGGTGAAGAAAAAACCATTTTTTCCTTGTAGGATCTTCCAGATCTAATGAGATTTGGAGTGAAATATTTTAATAAAAATTATCCTATGATATTTCAGATCTAAGATCTATTAGATCTGATTTTTATTATCTGATATTTAATCTAAAATTAAATCTAAAATTTGAGGATTAGAGAAATACCTCTAGGGTAACTTGATTATCCTGTAGATGATCGCAGCAATGCCCGAGGTTCTGATCTAGCCACGTAGTCATCTGGCCTCTATCAGTATCCACTTGAGTAGGATCTGGATTGTCTTCTCCTCATGATTCTTTTCTTCAAAAATCAGATCTGGATTTGATCTGGAAGATCTTCTGAAGCTAGAGCAGCAGCTTCTCGATAAATTCTTGCAGCCTTCTGATCAGGGAGCCACCACACCTTGGACAAGCACCAGATGAATGCCCAACCTCTTGGACGTGAAGAGGGGAGGGAGAGGAGCAGAGGAGGTATGGAGAAGTGGAGGGGTTTCATGTTTTTGCTGGGGTTTGAGCAGATTCTCTAAACCCTAGGCGCAGATAAGGTTTAAATAGACCCTGCTGCGCCATGCAGTGCCACATCATTCGATCAATCAAAAAATTTTAATTAATTCTAAAAAAAATTTAATTGATGGAGTGATGTCATCTGATCATATCAAATAAAAATCCCACCAAACCCTCCTACTGTTGGTGCCAACACTGGATAAACACAGTGAGATTGACGTCCAACAGTTTGAGTCGATCAAGGTATAGAGTCCTCATCTCATGGGGCTCTATCCTTATCCACTTGGGGCGCACACCATATCTGAATATGGCACCCACTTTGAGGGTAAAATAAGCAGGTGGACACTCCACAAAAACTCTTCAATGACCTCTTGCCAAGTGGCCTTCAGTTTAAGATCCATGAGTCAACATTTGATCGATGTCCTAAAACTGAAATGGCAGGTGACAGGAATTAGCAGGTGTTGTCTTAAATTCATCTTATGAATTAAAACAAATCTTTTTTGAGCTAGACTGGCTCTAGTCAGACTGAGAGAAACCTTCTCAAGGTTCTTTGAGTGAGTCAAATCACATTTGGCTCAGTCGAGATAGAAAAGATTACACGAGGAGAAAGTTAGGCTCAATCGTGTGCTAGCATGATTTCCTTGAACCTAATTGGATCTAATCCAAATCAATCAAACTGGGCTAGCTTGATTGATGACATCCAGACCCTAACTCTTGTTTGTGTGATCCAGTTAGGTTTATTTCTGTATGGTAATGTGACATGTCATCATCTCATCATCAACATCATCGAAACTCCTTTCGATGGACCAGAACTCTTCTGATTCAGACAATTAGAATGATCGATCATCAAGATCATTCTAATTGCTCTCAAAATTCATCAATGACACCTAGCAGTATATGGTGGTAACCCATCAGAAATAAAGATGAATCTCTCGATGCAACTACCTGTGTGATTGAGTTCCTTTATCATGAGTCCCAACTGAATTAGGGTTAAGGTGAACTCGTCAAACCCAACATCAGTCATATGAATCAATCGATCGATCCAAGTTCGATGTGAAACCCCAATGGAAAACTCTTTTCCATTATTTCACTCTGCCATGGCCATGGGCTTAAGGACTCGATCTTTTGATCATCATAGGACTACTCCTCTCATCTACTGAGGTTGATAGATCCCATCTTGGTGCGATTTGGTTCCTACAATGAATATGCTACTGCCAATATATACCTCAAAATTTTGAATGGTTAGGAGATCAAGTTATGGTGTAGTCAAACTATAACAGACTCAAGGTGAACTTTCAATGCACCTCAGGTCAAAGAAGTAGACCGTCGAGCTGCAGAGCCATCTTCTTATCACTCTAGAGAGTCAGAGGAGGCTTCTGCTCCAGATGATGAGGAGGCACAGATTGAGGCTACCATTCAGGCGAGCTTGGCGGATCAGTACCAGCAGGAGGAGATGGCCTGATACAGAGAGCGATTCGGACCATCATGCTATGAATCAGGATCTGGATCAGCGACTGGTAGGGGAGAATTCGAGTTAAAGAGGACTACCTCAGTCAGAGAGCCTGGTGGTAGAGGGAGCAGACGCAGCATGTCTTCTTTGTTGGGAGCTTTTGGCAGTAGGAAGAGGTCCTCCAGAGATATTCCAGCAGGAGCCAGCATTCAAGATTTGGATCCACATACTTTGCCCAGCAAAGATTCAAATCAGCAGAGAATTGACAGTATATTGAAAAAAGATAAGAAGAAGGATATGTGGCGAGCTATTGGATCATGATTTTATTTCAGCCATATTCCAGCAGATGCAGTAGCCAATCCTTACTATCGATCTGCTATTTCAGCCATAGAGGCTGTCGGTCAGGGTGTAGATCCTCCAGGACCTAAGGACATCTATGGTCAGCTTCTTGACAGCAACAAGGATGATTTGCAGAGATGGATTGCTTCTTATAAAAATAAATGGCCTACATACGGTCTGATAGTGATGTGTGATGGTTGGACAGGTCCTACTAGGTGAAGCATCATTAATTTTTTGACATACTGTGATGAAAAAATATTTTTTTACAAATCAATTGATGCTTCAGATAAGATGCACGATGCCACATATATCCTTGGTCTGATGGAGGAGATTATTGATTCAGTGGGTGAGCAGCATGTTATGCAGGTTATCATAGATAATGGACCACAATATAAGGCTGTCGGAGAGTTGCTGATGGAGCAATGACCGCATATATACTAGACCCCATGTGCTGCACATTGCATTGATCTTATATTGATGGATATCGAAAAGATTTGCAGGGTGCAGCAGGTAGTGGAGATTGTCCAGACCATTACTAGATTCATCTACAACCACACATGAGTTCTTTCATTGATGCGGACGTATACTTGGGGGGAGATCTTACGACCGGATATCATATGGTTTGCTACCAACTACATAGCACTTGATAGTCTTCTTTAGAAGAAAACAGCCGTCAGATGTTTGTTAGTGCCGAGTGGCAGAAGAACAGATATGCGAGGGCCGGCACTGATGAAAGTCATGTGAAGAACTTGATGATGAGTCAGTCATTTTGGCAGCGGGCTGAGAAGGTAGTGAAGGCTATCAAGCCTTTATATGAGGTGCTTTGCACCGTGTACAGTGAGAGATACCCCCAGATGGGCTTCCTATATTACATGATGGAGAGGGCAAAGAAACAGATCAGTGAGAATGATCCCAAACATGCTCAAAAATTTTGTTAACATTATTGAGCGCTGTTGGGACTATCAGATGGGCAGAGATTTGTATCTAGCTGATAAGTTTGGATTCAAGAATGTTTTAAAATATTTTTTCGAAGCATGAAAATAAAATTATGCTTAATCAATCTTGAAATTTATCTGTAGCTTATTACTTGAATCTAAAATTTCAGTATACTATTCTGGGGACAAATATGAATAGCGAGCTTCTTGCTGCTCTTTGCAATGTCATATATAAGATGGTGTCCGATCCAGAAATCACGTCGTTGTGTCTGCAAGAGGTATGCTAGTTTAAAACAGATATAATTATTCAACTGAATTCGATCTGATATATTTATAAATAATAAATATATTTTATTTCAGATGAAATAGTTTAGAGAGAGATCAGACAGTTTTGGAGTTCCATTAGCTATCGTAAGCAAAAAGCAGATGAATCCAGGTAAATTACATATCAATAATGAGCAATATAGATTGATATGTAATTTTACTTAATAATATCATCAAATTTGATATGTAATTTTGCTTTTGTAGTTGAATGGTGGATTCATTTTGGAACATCAGCAGAAAATTTGAGATATATGGCTGTTCGTATTCTTTCTCAGATGGTCTCTGCTAGTGACTGTGAGCGTAATTGATCCACTTTCGCCCTTATCTACAGCAAACAGAGAAATCGTCTGACATAAAAATACCTCGACGATCTTGTATATGTTCACTACAATCTGAGGTTGAGGCTAAAATGTATTCAGGAGGAAGTTCAGTTGAAGTACACTGATCCGACACTGGATGATTATGTCGACGAGAATGACGATCCGAGCATCGGATGGCTTGCAGGTCAGCAGCAGGAGCCAGAGCTTGATGAGCCAGGATCCCCTCCACGACCAGCTAATGTGGTGGTGAGGGAGATCAGAGTGGATCCAGGGCAATGGGCAAAAAAAAATATTCCACATAGGGTTTCAGCTGATCAGCCACAGTCTGAGGGGACACAAGTGACTCATTCATCACATAACTCGCTATCCGATACATCTTCCCAGAGATTCGAGCGAGAGATGTATAGACGATCCTCCCGACAGCCAGCAAAAAGGCATCCATCCTCCCAATCATAGGAAACTCAGTCACAAAGGGGCACAAGGGGGGAAAGAAAAAGACAGTTGTACGTGCACCACTCTCGAGAGTACAGGAGCTATCTGGTTCAGATACGGACTCCAGGGAGAATGATGATGATACTGGTAGTAGTAGCCATGGATCTGATGATCAGGGAGAAACTGGAGGACAGGAGACCACCGTTTATGAGATACAGCTACAGGGTGATATTCGATTCACCGGTGAGTCTCAGTTTATGCATGTCACACAGGATATGGATCATGGTGGACGAGTCGGTAGAGATCGTGGGGAGCCAATTTTATATAGACGATGGGCTCCTAGAGGTCGTCCAGCACATGATGCAGCTGCGGACGATCTTGCACATAGAGTAGGGTCCATGGATGTATCTGGATCATCCTCACATTATAGATCCTATTATCCACAGCCACCTTATGATCCATATGCATATGGTGTATCCGAGACATCATCTTCTAGTGGTTACTACCCTATGCAATCTGGAGCATCTTACAGATCAGATTTTGCTACTGGCATATTTGGATGGGCTCCTCCACAATCGTACCATCATCTCGAGGATACTTCTTAGAGTTAGAATTTTAGCGAGAGGTCTTAGTGCCTTACAATCCAGAGAGGATGCCTTATGGGATGATGAATATTCGAGAGTATGGTGCAGCTTGGCTAGAGGGTTGGACTGATGTCCCTTCAGACTATGTTGATGATCCAGACATCTACGAGCGTCACAGACACTCGATAAGAAATTAAATGCAGAGTACATCTTAAGGTTCGTATATCAGTTATTGCACTTTGTACTTAAATATTTAGATACATTTTAATACATATTTTATATATTTTTTCTTTAGTTTTAAGATGACATAGTTGAAATATAATGTAAATAAATATATGTTTGAAATTTTGGATCAAGAGTCTTTGTACCGCAATCTAACTCCAAATTGAACCCAAATATGTCAATAATATGCAATATAATACCATATTGAGGTTATATTTATCAATTATTAACTTCAAAAATCTAAAAAAAAAATATAAAAATCGAAAAAAATATTATGTACCGGTACCGGACCGGTATGCCTAGGCATACCGTATGTCGGTACGGTATGTTATCGGTACCGTACCATATCAATCCGATACCAGCACGCTGTCCGGTATCGATACAGCGAACCTTATTCTGCCAATGTAACAAGAATTAATCTCATGAAAGGTTATTGCTCATGGTTCCCCAAATTGCATCACCCATCCTCGATGGTCACTTGTTAAGAAAACTGGATCCTCTTTTGCCATTTTCCTTTTTTACTGATGATCAAAATTAATCTTCAGTGTCCAAGGGGAGGTAACTCCAAGATAAAATGATTCTTGAGGTTAAATTGTCATGTACGATGGGTTCCAAGTAACCATTCGGAATGCAGCTTCTATCTTGACAGGTTTGTTAGTACTCCGTAGCTTGAGGCTTGGCATGTCTGGCAATTTCTGTGGCACAATAAAATACCCAGTCATTGCCGGTCAGCCACATATTAACCCAACATTGCAAGGCAGGTACATGACAAATGGCCACACATCCAACAGCATTTAGCTCTACAAGATACGCTAGGCTTGCCTGCAATTCTCAGATCTAGTAACAAGACTTCCAAAAGGATTTGCATACAAACACATCACAAGCATTAGCAAAAGTAATTCAAAGCATCTATTAAACCCGACCAATGTAGCTTTAACAACAAACTCCCAATATTAACCTCAAATTAAAAAAAAAAAAAAAACAACATTCATTAACAACAAACATTATAAATATCATCAATCAAGAATGCTAATAAAACATTACATAAATTATATTCCATAAACTAACCTCAACTAAAGAGAAATTAAACACTATGTTGTTCCCAAGCTTTCCAGGCATATGTAGTTCATAACATGAAGTCCAAGGTGGTACTCAACATCTCAAAACTAAAACAATGAGCTACTAGCTAGTAACTCTACCATCTCTAGTTGGATCAAGCATATAAATAAAATACTTAACTAAATATAGATAGATCTATGGGTCCATAAAGAAAATAATTTGAAATCAAAATAGGAGATCCATATTTGGTTTATGAATAATCGAAAAATAGGAAGCAGGTATTCTTATAAAATTGAGATGTAATAGCTAGTTTTTAATATAAACTTCTGACAAACCAAACAAATTTTATAAAAATACAAAAATATGATTATGCAATTCCTCTCTCAATCCTTGTGACTATGGCCATAATGAGGTCCATGACAAGGCTTGAAACCAAATTTAGCCCTATGATGTATGCCCAAAATCATATTTAACCATGTGATGGATATGCAAAAGAAACTAGCTAGTTTGTGAACACATGCTTTGCCAGTGACCAGTGTCATGGCACTATTTTGGAATATCTGGCTGGAAAAAATACACCAGTGTGAACAACAAGGTTTAGACAGCTGAACAAGTCGGGACAGCAATTTAATTTCAGTTCTCCTCATGGGTCATGTTGCTCAAAGACTTGAAGCAAATAGAAATTCTAAACTTGCTCAGAGCAACCAATTATCTTCACTTATCAAATAAGTGCCTAACAAACTTCATTTGGGATGAGGGTCCATGGTGAGTAGTTAAACGCAAGCTCCTTAGACTAAACTTCCAAAAAGCTAATGATATGCTAAGATGGGATTTCATTCTTAAATTATTAAAAGTCCAAAGCAATAATTGGCTAATTAAATGAGTAATGCCATTCTCTCACTCTCTCTCTCATTCACCATTGGCGTTGATAAATTGGTAAGCAACAAGGATTTATTTGTTGCAGGAGAGGACTTGAGATGGAAAACCATTTCTCTATCCCCTTCATGTTCAGTCAATATGTTGGCTCATAAATGTTAAAAAATGAGGACCACAGTCGGACCCTAGGTCTTGTCCCATGGCCTCATTAAACTCAGTATGTAGCCTCAATGTGCCAATGACACAGGCAGAAAAGAGGCAGCTCGTCGTTTGAATTGGTTTCTATTTCAACTAATGCCTTCCTTTAAGTCCCCTCTTATCCCACTCTCTTTAGATTATGCTATGCTGGGGAGCCTTCCTACTAATCACCTTGAAATCCCGTTTAGCTCACCAAACTCTCAAGAGAAGATTGAATGGCAATCATGTCAAGTCTTCTCAAGAGAACAATCTTGGGTTAGAGAAGACAGCTTCTATCAACAAGCAATAAGATTGATGCAACTCAATGCAGCACCTGAAGGAAAAATCGTCTTTTTCCTGTGTAGGATCTTTCAGATTTCATCAAATCTGGGATGGAATAAATTAAAATTTTTTATCCTATGCTATTTCAGATCTAATATTTATTAGATCTAATTTTATTATCTGATATTTAAAATCTAAAATTAAATCTAAAAGTATGAGAAATATAAACATACCTCAAGGTTAATCTAATTACCCTATAGATGATCGCAGCACTTCCTGAGGTTCTGATGTAGCCACACAAGTGCCTGGCCTCTACCAATATCCACTCAGATAGGATCTGGAACGTCTTCTCCTCGCAATTCTATGCTCCAAAAATCAGATCAATATCTGATTTGAAAGTACTTCAGAACTCCTTCTGAAGTTGGAGCAGCAGCCTGTCGAAGATGTCCTGCAGCCTTCTATTCCAGGTGTCACCACGCCTTGTAGCTTTGCCAGATGAATGTCCAACTTCTTGGACGTGAAGAGGGGAGAAAGGAGAGTAGGGGAGATGTGGAGAAGAGGGGAGAGGGCAGCAGCTAATGGGTTTTTTTGCATAAAATAAGTTCTATCTCGAAACCCTAGGTGCAGCAGGGTTTATATAGATTATGTATGCTGCACAGTGCCACATCATTCGATCAATCAAAAAATTTTAATAAATTCTGAAAAAATTTTGATTGATGGAGTGATATCATCTGATCACATTAGATAATAATCCCCATGCTCTCTCCTATGTTGGCGTCAACATTGGATAAGCACAAATAAGGTGGCGCCAAAGAGTCCAAGTTTATCAGGACTCTTTGGTTCTTATCCATTTGGGGCGCCCACTTAAATCCAATTGAGCTCACACCATAATCTGATTATGGTGCCCAATTTGAAGTGGTTTGGACATGTGGACACTCCATAAAAATCCTCCAATGAATCCTCTTCAGTTTAAGACCCATATGTCAACTTTTGACAGATGTCTTAAAATGAAATTGGCAGGTGCTAGAAATTAGCAGGTGTTATCTTAAATTCATCGCATGAATTAAGACAAGTCTTTTCTAAGCTAGACAAGCTTCAATTAGACTAAGAAAAACCTTTTCAAGGTTCTTTAGATAAGCCAGATCACATTTGGCTCAGTAGAGACAGAAAAGATTACATGAGGAGAAAGTTAGGCTCAATCGAGTGCTAGCACGATTTTCTTGAACCTAATTGAATCTTATCTAAATCAATTGGGGTAGCCTAATTGATGACATCCAGACCCTAACCCTTGTTTGTGTGACCCAGTTAGATTCAATTCTATATGGTAATGAGACATGTCATGATCTCATCATCGACATCATCGAAACTCCTTTCGATGGACCAGAACTCTTCTGATTCAGATAATTAGAATGATCGATCATCAAAATTATTGTAATTGCTCTGAAAATCTACCAGGACACCTAGCAGTATATGGTGGCAACCCATCAGAATGGAAGACGAACCTCTTGGTGCAGCTACCTGTATGATTGAGTTCCTCTATCATGAGTCCCGATTGAATTAGGGTTAAGGTGAACTCGTCAAACCCAACATCAGACATATGAATCAATCGATCGATCCGAGTCCGATGTGAAACCCCAATGGAAAACTCTTTTCCATTATTTCACTCTGCCATGGCCATGGGCTTAAGGACTCGATCTTTCGATCATCATAGGACTACTCCTCTCATCTATCGAGGTTGATAGATCCCATCTTGGTGCGATCTGGTTCCTACAATGGATATGCTACAGCCAACATACACCTCAAGGTTCTGAATGGCTAGGAGACCGAGTTATGGTGTAGTCAAACTATAACATACTCAAGGTGAACCGTCGATGCACCTCAAATCAAAGAACTAGACACACAATTGCAGCATCGAGCTAGTCATCGACGAGAAGGTAGACTTCTTAATGACTGCTCGAGGTGGTCATGCTCAGTACTCTCATTCTCAATGAATATCTGTACTCTCACTCTGGTGTCTCCACACTGTAGACTCAAGACTCATTTATCCTAAAGAAGCGATCGTACACTAACCTTCCGGATCGATCACCATTCTCATGATGATCCTATGGTCAGGAGCAGTTTATGAGTTAGTTATGTAAATTCATGCCTTAAATTTTCAACTCTTAAAAATATGAATTTACATTCTCACTAACTCAAAGGATGTATCACAGACACAATGTATACAATGTGATAGAAGAATAACACTTTTATTCATTTATAGTCAAAATTATAAATTTGCCCTTAGATCTGTACAGGAATGTGTCAGCCGATCTGGTATCTAGGGCACACATCTAACAAACTCCCACTTGACCTAATGCCAATTGGCTACATATCTAAGTCCCATCTTCTCAAGGTGGGCTTCAATTTTCTGTTGGCCCAATGGCTTAGTTAGCGGGTCTTCCATATTGTCTGTGGAGTCGACTCTCTTGACTTCGACATAACCTTTTTCGAGGTAATCACAGATCAGATGGAATCGTCGCTCGATGTACTTGAACTTCTGGTGAGACTTTGGCTCCTTAGCTAGGGCTATGGTGCCATTATTGTCGCAGTAAAGAGGTATGACATCCGATGACATCACTCCAAGCTCTGCGGTAAATTTTTTGTACCAGAATGCCTCCTTCACAGCTTTCGATGCAGCAATATACTCTGCCTCCATGGTGGAATCTGCAATTACCATTTGCTTGGAACTCTTCTAGCTAACTGTACCACCATTGTAAATGAACAGACTCCCAGATGTCGACTTTTGATCATCTATATCAGACATAAAGTCTGAGTTTGTAAATCCCTGAATCTGGAGTTCTCCATTTCCAAAGACTAGAAACATATCCTTAGTCCTTCTCAAGTACTTAAGGATACATTTCACAGAAGTCCAGTGCTCTTCGTCTGGATTCGATTGATATCTGCTTGTGACACTCACAGCATGAGCTATATCAGGTCGTGTACATAGCATGGCATACATGAGGCTCCCTATTGCCGAAGCATAAGAGATCTTGCTCATGCATTCAATCTCCTCAGGTGTGCTAGGGCACATCTTCTTGGAGAGATGAATGCCATGTCTAAAAGGCAATAAACCTCTTTTGGAGTTATCCATGCTAAATATTTTTAGCACCTCCTCTATGTACATCTTCTGTGAAAGTCCCAGCATCCTATTTGGTCTATCTCTATAGACCTTAATACCAAGTATAAAGGATGCCTCTCCTAGATCTTTCATAGAGAACTCCTTAGACAACTATACTTTGACTGAGGTCAACATGGAAATATCATTCCCAATTAGGAGGATGTCATCCACGTACAATACGAGGAAGACAACTGCGCTCCCACTGACCTTTTTGAACACACATGGTTCCTCCTCATTCTTGGTGAAACTAAATATTTTGATCACATCATTGAAACGAGTATTCCAACTCCGAGATGCTTGCTTAAGTTTATAAATGGACCTTTACAGTTTGCAAACCTTGTGATCATCATCACTGGATGTGAAACCAAGCGACTGTTCCATATAGATATCTTCCTCAAGATATCCATTTAAGAATACCGTTTTCACGTCCATCTGTCGTATTTCATAATCGAAATAGGCTGCAACAGCAAGCAATGTGCGGATGGATTTTAGCATGGCTACGGACGAGAAGGTATCCTGATAGTCAATGCCTTCACGCTGACTATAACCTTTCGCTACGAGCCTAGCCTTGAATGTCTCCACATTCCTATCTGCACCTATCTTTCTCTTGAAGATCCATTTACACCCAATAGGTACAATATCTTCAGGTGGATCTACCAAAGTCCAGACTTGGTTTGAGTGCATCGAGTCAATTTCTGATCTCATTGCCTCTAACCATTTCTCGGAGTCGATATCTGATATCGTCTCATCATAGGTCTTGGGATCATCACCATGAACCCCATTTTTTATGAGAAATATTTCCTCTACATCCTCTTGTATGGTACTTAAGTATCTTTCAGGAGGATGAGAAATCCTAGTCGATCTATGAGGTGGAATAGGTTGTGTTAGGACTGGTTCTGATTGATTAGGTTCCTCAGGTTCTTTAGCTCATTGCTTTTGGGAGACATTCTCCTTGAGCTTAATTATTCTTCCGATGCCACCATCTTGAATAAACTATTTTTCAAGAAAAATAGTATTTCAACTCACAATCACATTATGATCTTCTGAAATATAAAAATAATATTCTAATGACTCTTTAGGATATCCTATGAACCGAGCTCTAAAAGACCTAAACTCTAACTTGTCCATCTGCTGTCTCTTGACATGAGCTGGACAACCCCAAATTCTAAGATGATTTAGATTTGGCTTCTTACCATGCCATATCTCATACGGTGTGGTAAGAACAGTTTTAGAGGAAACCCTATTCAATACATAAATTGCTGTCATGAGACAATGTTCCCAAAAAAATTCTGGGAGGTCTGTGAAGCTCATCATGGAATGGACTATATCTAATAGGGTTCGATTTCTCCATTCTGAAACTTCGTTGAGTTGAGGCGTTCCAGGTGGAGTCCATTGAGAGACTATACCATTGTCCTTAATATAGTCTAAGAATTTTTGACTAAGGTATTCACCTCTTCGATCTGATCGAAGAACCTTAATGGGCTTTCCTGTTTGTTTTTCTACCTCATGTCTGAATTCTTTGAACTTTTCAAAGGCTTCAGACTTGTATTTCATAAGAAACACATATCCGTACCTAGATATATCATCGGTAAAGGTAATGAAGTAGACAAAGTTGCCTCTAGCCGGCACATCAAATGGGCCACACACATCTGTATGTACTAGGGCAAGTAGGTCTGTGGCCCTTTCCCCATGTCCCACAAAAGGGAGCTTGGTCATTTTGCCTTGAAAGCATAATTCACATACTTGATATGACTCGGAAGTCAACGGACTCAGTAGCTCAAATTTCTCCAATTTGTTAACCCTGTCTTCCGCTATATGACCTAGCCTTAGGTGCCACAGATACTTATCATTTAGACTATCTCTAAGCCTTTTAATTCCTATGGCATTCACATTTTGCTCAATATTAAAAACAGATACATCAACATGTAACTGATAGAGACCATTAATAACAAAACCATTTGCAACTTTATTATTTTCATAAAATATGTTACAATGGTCCTTATGAAAGCTAATCACATAGCCTTCTTGTGCTAAACATGAAACAGAAATCAAATTCCTGCTTGCTGCAGGCACATAATAACAGTCTCTTAAAACTAAATCTAATCCTAACGGTAATCACAGAGGGTAGGTTCCTACGGCCACAGCAGCAACTCTTGCTCCATTCCCGACACATAGGATCATCTCTCCATCCCTCAACCTCCTGCTCTCCTCAAGATCCTGCATAGAAGTGCACAAATGAGCACTAGAACCAGAGTCAAGCACCCAACTGGATGCAGAAGAAACCGTAAGATTAGATTTGATAATGAGCATACCTCCAGAAGGACCATCCTTCTTGTTCTTCAGGGTGGCCAGGTACTGAGGACAGTTTCGCTTCCAATGGCCTTCTGACTGACAGTGGAAATACTTTTCCTTTTCAGAAGCCTTCTTCTTCGGTCCTGTCTTCTTGTTCTTGCCATCCACTTTCTGCTTCTTCACGGACTTTTTTTTCTTTCCAAAAGACTTTCTTTTGGAAGAAGTTCGCTCCACAGTAAGAACTGAGCCTTTTGAACCTTTCATTGAAAGCTCAGCCATAACCAGCATATTCATTAACTCGGCCAAGGTACATTGCATCTTATGCATATGGAAGTTCATGATGAACTGACCATATGCATCGAACAAGAACTGAAGGATCACATCAATCTAAAAATCCTTGTCTAAGATGATACCGAGCTTCTCAAGCTCCTTAAGATCCTTGATCATTGTCAAACAATGATCTTGGACTGACTGCCCATCACGCATCTTGGCCTTAAAAAGTCTTTGACAGACTTGATACTTGGCCGCGCGACTCTGTTCACCAAACAACTCTTGTAGGTGAGCCAATATTTGGTGGGTAGTCAAAATATTTTCATGTTGGTGCTGCAAATCATCAGACATTGCACCCAACATGTAGTACCTGGCTTTGTTATCATCATCCGTCCACTTTTCGAGAGACGCTCTCTGTTCAGCAGTCGGACGTGCTGGCATGGCAGGTGGGTCCTGGTCCAAGACATGAATCAATTTTTTAGAATCCAGAATAATTCTGTAGTTCCTCAACCAGTCCTTAAAATTTGGTCCAGTCAGTCTATGAGTGTCTAGAATTTTGATCAGGGAGTTTGAGGCAAACATATTTCCTATAGAGAGTCAAAAGTTTCTAGTTAGATTTTGTAATTAGACTCAACCAATTTGTTTAAGATTTTTATTTTTAAACAAATTAGGCTCCCACTATTTTCTTAGATCCCTACACTCCCTTGGTAGAGATGTGAAAATCTCCGTGATTAGTGATTTCTAATGGGTGGTGCAGTCTCACCGACTGGCTCATCACCTCACCTAACAGTTATTGGTGATGGGTCAACCGATGAGTGGACAACTCTTGTCCAATGATTCTTTAATCATGGTGCAACTAAAACTTGGTCTCTAATTCATGGAGCTCACCGTATCCGAGATATTGCTCCAATCCTTAGTTAAGCCAAACCCACCATTTGCACGAACTAGATTCCTGATTGGGTCCCTCACCGTATCCAAAATATTGAGCCCAACCCATCCTCTAATCCAAGAACAATCAACCTTGGGAACAATCAACCTTGGGAAGGGCCACTGTAACTAGCCGAGAACAATCAACCTTGGGAAGGGCCCGCACATCCACAATGGTGGAAGACCTAGACATAATATTTTCTTAGGAAGATTTGATTTAGGTCTCTTTAAACTTGACTTGACATAGTTATAACAATTATGACTAACCTAGTGGCATGGGTCAGCTCGAATTGTTAGCCACCTCAAATCAGAATTGGGTCGACACATATGGCCAGGTAAGTGAGACCGGTGGGAGGGATATGCCATTAACTCGACAAAAATGCATTCGAGTCGAGTAGCTCCCAATTAAAAATCAGTCGGTCGCATCTGCCCAACTTACCTTAGACACCAAATTATCAAACCAGAACTAATTGGGTTAGCCTACAATCCAGGCT
This sequence comes from Elaeis guineensis, assembly GCF_000442705.2. NCBI lineage: Eukaryota > Viridiplantae > Streptophyta > Magnoliopsida > Arecales > Arecaceae > Elaeis > Elaeis guineensis. The sequence goes on along the minus strand of NC_025993.2, from coordinate 23,979,231 downwards.
CTAACCACTGAGCCAAATTAAGTCTTAACTTGATTGAGTCACATCTAAATGTGATTCGATCTTGACCCAGACTTAATCCTATTAGGCTGGTCAATTATTAGCTTTCATGATTCTACCTAACCAACTCTTGATTCGGTTTGATCAACCGCTAGACCTAATTGAGCTACCCAAGTCCAAATCCAATCTTATGAAAATGTCTTAGATCTGAAATTCTCAATTTTAGACCTAACTTAATTTCATAAGCTCAATACATTAATTAAGTTTGGGTTCATAAACAAAGCATGTAAAATAAATCCTAGGGTTTCAGGATCTAGGGTTTTGCAGAAAAGTAAGTTTTGATTTCTGATTAAGGATGAACGTGCGGCACCCCTACACATCATATAAACATCCCATTGAATGAGAAGAGAGGGTCTTAAAACTCTACTTTGTTCTTATGACCGGATGGCCATGAGGAACACCTTAATCAGAAATATAAATTTAACTACAAAACTAGTTAGATCTAAATTAACATATCACATATACAATTTAAGATCTAACTAATACATGCTTTGCATAAATCTCATGTATCAAAAATCAATCTAATTAATATGCTTTCAGATCTGATACATCACATGTAATATCTAAAAAATAGAATTTAAATTGAACTATTCAATAGAAAAACTATTCTAGACAAGTTACTAGAACAATTCTACAACTAGTCTAGGTATACAACAGATCAATTTTATGAAATAATTAAAATTTTATTTTTTATTTTGTGATCAAATTATAATAATTATAACATCAAAAAAATAAAGAATAAATTATATTTAATTCATATTTTAATCTCATTAAAATATAAAACTTAAGACTATTCATGGATTCAATTAATCGTAGTCTAGTTATGCATCTCATGCATGTTAGATCTTCTTAGATTTAATTTTAAATATTTTGATTTTAGATTCTATCATATCTGATGTGACATCTAAAATCATTTAATATCAGATAAATTAAAATTAAAATCAGATCTAAAATAGAGCCAACAACCTAGTTCTGATACCACTTGAAGGAAAAACTGCCTTTTTCCTGTGTAAGATCTTTCAGATTTCATCAAATCTGGGATGAAATAAATTAAAAAATTTTATACTATGCTATTTCAGATCTAATATTTATTAGATTTAATTTTATTATCTGATATTTAAAATCTAAAATTAAATCTAAAAGTATGAGAAATATAGACATACCTCAAGGATAATCTAATTACCCTATAGATGATCGCAGCACTACCTGAGGTTCTGGTGTAGCCACGTAAGTGCCTGGCCTCTATCAGTATCTACTCAGGTAGGATCTAGAACATCTTCTCCTCATAATTCTATGCTCCAAAAATCAGATCAATATCTGATTTGGAAGTACTTCAGAACCCTTCTGAAGTTGGAGCAGCAGCCTGTCAAAGATGTCCTACAGCCTTCTGTTCCAGGTGTCACCACGCCTTGTACCTTTGCCAGATGAATGTCCAACTTCTTGGACGTAAAGAGGGGAGAAAGGAGAGCAGGGAGGATGTAGAGAAGAAGGGAGAGGGCAGCATATAATGGGTTTTTTTTGCATAAAACAAGTTTTATCTTGAAACCCTAGGTGCAGCAGGGTTTATATAGATTCTGTATGCTGCGCAGTGCCACATCATTCGACCAATCAAAAAATTCTAATAAATTTTGAAAAAATTTTGATTGATGGAGTGATGTCATCTGATCACATCAGATAAGAATCCTCATGCCCTCTCCTATGTTGGCACCAACATTGGATAAGCACAAATAAGGTGGCGCCAAAGAGTCCAAGTTTATCAAGACTCTTTGGTTCTTATCCATTTGGGGTGCCCACTTAAATCCAATTGAGCTAATGCCATAATCTGATTATGGCACCCAATTTGAAATGGTTTGGATATGTGGACACTCCACAAAAATCCTCCAATGAATCCTCTTCAGTTTAAGACCCATATGTTAACTTTTGACAGATGTCTTAAAATAAAATTGGCAGGTGCTAGAAATTAGCAGGTGTTGTCTTAAATTCATCTTATGAATTAAGACAAGCCTTTTCTGAGCTGGACAAGCTTCAATTAAACTAAGAGAAACCTTTCCAAGGTTCTCTGGATGAGTCAGATCACATTTGGCTCAGTAAAGACAGAAAAGATTACACGAGGAGAAAGTTAGGCTCAATCGAGTGCTAGCACGATTTCCTTGAACCTAATTAGATCTTATCCAAATCAATTGGGGTAGCCTAATTGATGACATCCAGACCCTAACACTTGTTTGTGTGACCCAGTTAGGTTCAATTCTGTATGGTAATGAGATATGTCGTGATCTCATCATCGACATCATCGAAACTCCTTTCGATGGACCAGAACTCTTCTGATTCAGACAATTAGAATGATCGATCATCAAAATCATTCTAATTACTTCCAAAATCTACCAGTGACACCTATCAGTTTATGGTGGCAATCCATCAAAACTGAAGACGAACCTCTTGGTGCAGCTACCTGTGTGATTGAGTTCCTCTATCATGAGTCCCGACTGAATTAGGGTTAAGGTGAACTCGTCAAACCCAACATCAGACATATGAATCAATCGATTGATCCGAGTCCGATGTGAAACCCCAATGGAAAACTTTTTTCCATTATTTCACTCTGCCATGGCCATGGGCTTAAGGACTCGATCTTTCGATCATCATAAGACTACTCCTCTCATCTACCGAGGTTGATAGATCTCATCTTGGTGCGATCTGGTTCCTACAATGGATATGCTACAGCCAACATACACCTCAGAATTTTGAATGGCTAGGAGACCGAGTTATGGTATAGTCAAACTATAACACACTCAAGGTGAACCGTCGATGCACCTCAGATCAAAGAACTAGACACACAATTGCAGCATCGAGCTAGTCATCGATGAGAAGGTAGACTTATGACTGCTCGAGGTGGTCACACTCAGTACTCTCATTCTCAATGAATACCTGTACTCTCGCTCTGGTGTCTCCATACCGTAGACTCAAGACTCATTTATCCTAAGAAAGCGATCGTACACCAACCTTTCGGATCGATCACCATCCTCGTGATGATCCTATGGTCAGGAGCAGTTTATGAGTTAGTTATGTAAATTCATGCCTTAAATTTTTAACTCTTAAAAATATGAATTTACATTCCCACTAACTCAAAGGATATATCACAGACACAATGTACATAATGTGATAGAAAAATAATCCTTTTATTCATTTATAGTCAAAATTATAAATTTACCCTTAGATCTGTACAGAAATGTGTCAGCCGATCTGGCATCTAGGGCACCCATCTAACAACACCAACCTCACTTCTGACTTGGTTGGAGAAAATAGGAGCAAGGAGATTCAGTTGGTAAGATAGGTGCAGTTTAGGCAGACAGATAGAGGTGGTCTTAGAGATATATTTTATTGTGCAATGGGCCGACATGTGGAGGAAGGGAGATGCAGATCCTTTAAGAAAGTAAGTGCAGCATGCCCCACCTAATATGAAGCAACAGTTTGATAAGGAGGTGGAAAGATATAGGACAAAAACACATTGGGAGCAAAAAGAGTACAAGAACTAAATATTCGATTCAATGGTAAAGAGAACTTGAAAGCGAGGCTACTTGGAAAAAGGAGAGTATTGTGGCAATTTGGAGAAAAGATTCAAGAGTACTTGTCACACTTCCCTCCGAGGACATCGGGCTCTTCGGGTGGGGGTGGTTTGTTAGACCCCTGCTAGTAGTTTACATGGTTTGGCATGGGCTGATGCCTTTGCTGTGCCAACTTGGGATGGGCAAAAGCGTGGTTGGGGCTCTGTTGCAACAAGACATATCAATTGGTCCAGTGCACAGATGGCTAGACAAGATAAAGCATACATAGATATTGGCAAAGGTACATGCAAGATTGGGCATGAGTAGATGCATGCCTCGCCTAATAGGTGCACATGCCAGGCTCAGACAAAGATGCTCAAGTCAAGCCAAAGGATGCAATGGGTGCACAGGCCGCAAGGATGCTGCGGGGCATATATGGTGCGCAGGGTGTGCGGGGTGCACAGGCATATAGGCATGTAGCCGTGAAGGCACACAACCTTCGTGCGAATGCTAGCAATGGGACATGCGGGCACACACTATAGGATCCATAGACAGGTGCTAGTGAGATGCACGCACGCCAGCAGTGAGATGCATGGCTAGGCACAACATGTTGAATAGCCTCACATAGTGGGACTCTTGGCCAGACACGCTACGGGATGCGCAGCCAAGTACAAGGGGACTCGCATCCAAATGCTAGATGGTTTTCAATAGTTTCAAACTCCTTGGAGCAATTGTCCAAACTTCTAAAGTAGTTGATAGTGGTTGGCAACAGTTTTGTGAAGTTTCCAGTGATTGGGGGAGTTGTCCACCACCTCTATTAATATCTATGCCACTGGCCATTGGTAGCAAGCCACAGGAGTATCTTTTTGGTGAGATTCAAAAACTTTGGATGGGTCTCCTATATATAGATTTTGTGGGAATTGCAATAAAAGAGATGAATGTGAATTTCTTTATATGTCTTGAGTGTTTGCCTTTATTTGACTTGGTGTTGTTATCCTTGGGGCAGGAATTGTGAGGAGGCTCACTAGATAGGGCATCTAATGCTGCACAAGGCTGAGATTCTTGCAAAATGTTTTGGTCCAAGAGTCGGTCCTGTGACACCTTGTATGAGAATAGTAGGGAGAGGAAGAATTGGAAAGGTGAAGATGTGTCTCTAGTGAGTTTGTAGTCATGATTCTGGCAGAAACAAGATAACGATGACTATATATCTTTAGAATCCAAGAGAGAAAAGAAGGACTAGGGGAGTTGACTGGTCCTCTTGGTGGGAGCTTTTAATAGCTGGTGTAGCCTAGCTAGCTTCCATTGAAGATTGTGGAAGAGGAGTCCTATTCAGACTGAAATTGGGACTTTTGCCTTGATTCGGGCCACTTAAGCCCCTTTTCAATCCAAGCTATAAGCCAAAGTTCAGGTTGTGACCCAAATTAAACACCAAGCTGGTTAAGTGGACCAGACCCAATTCACGTTAGGCCGGATATTTTAGATGGCCTCAAAATTCACTGTGGATAATCGTAAAGTAGAGCACCTCCATGAAACTCCCCCTGATTTCTAGCTCCACCAGGAGGTAAGAAGAGGAGTGAGCAAGTCTTCCTTGGATGTCCGTCTTGGAGAGGCCAAGTAGAGATTAGGGAAGGTCTCCCACATTGATGCTAGAACTAACTAATAGACCTTTAAAAGAATTTAGTGCTACTTAAAGAGGTCTATTAGTTAACATCCATAATTAACATCTGTAAAATAAACCCTTCATTTCTCTTTTTAAATAAAAAAAAATCCATAAAATCAAGTGTAACAAATAATGGATTTACCAATAGATTTCTATCTCTTCACTGATCTCCACATGGTACATTCAAATATTACTCCTCTTGAATAGTAGTTAAAGATGGGCTAGCAATTGGTCTAGGGCAATTTAGAATCCACAATCATGGAGCCCTTCTTGTTTGAGAGTTAATTCCTCTATGGAAAACTTTTGGTCAAGAGTGGAAAAGCTCTTGATAACTTTTGTCCAATAGAGAAATCCTACGCACTTCATGATGAACACTTTTCTTCTATGTAGACTTGGACTTGCTGGTTTGTACATTCTATTGGTGCTTTTAGAAAGATGGAAGATTTTATTCTCAAGTCCAAGCTTGCAAATGAAGTTTCTACCACCAAAATCTCTTCAACTTAATGAGTGGATTCTAGATATAATAAGAATTATTCTCCACATATTTCTATTTCAACTTCTCGTTTTTACCTTCCATGAGTTGCACATTTATCTTTGATTTTTTTCCCCCACTTGTTCTCCCATTCTTTATATTACTTTTCCTTCATTTTAAACTTTAATAATTATTTTTAGGCTAGGATTCATGCCTATCTCTTTTTTTCAAACAAAAAAGACTTGGCACCAAAAAGTTAAACATATTTTACAAGAAAAATGAACATGATGTTGTTAGAAGCACGTTGACTTGACCATAGACTCAAAATTTCATACCTCTATGCTTTTAAATAAATTGTGAAAGGATAAAGATGAGAAGCAAATGTGCATTAGACAATTACTTTGCAACATTCACCCTATTACAAGGAATTGCTACCAATTTGTCACCTACTCAAGGTTAGCCATCTTCTTATGGACTTCCACTATAAGAATCTGGACTATTAGTGACAGCTATTTGCCATTGCTAATAGTCTAGCTGCCGTCGCTAATAATATCACCGCCACTAATTCCATCATAATAGCCAATCTGAAAAAATCTTATTGCTAAATATCCTTATTAGCGATGAAAAATATCATCGTCACTAATATGACTATTAGTGATAGCATTAGTGATGTAATAATTCTATCGCTAATTATATTTTAATTCTAAAATTAATTTTTTTTTAAAAAAATTAAAAAATATTAGTGACAATATTTTCATGGCTAATACCGTCACTAATAATTATTAGCAACAAAAAATACCGTCGCTAATGCCATCTCTAATTTTTTTAAATTTTTAAATTAAATAATTTTTTTAAAAAAAATATTAGAGATGGTGGCATCATTGTTAATGCCGTCGCTAATAAGTATTAGTGATGATATTTTTTGTCGCTAATACTATCGCAAATAAATAATTTTATTTTTTAAAAAAATTAATAAAAATATATTTTAATATTTATTTTAATTAATCATAATGAATTATGGTTCCTAATACTTGTTATAATTAAAATCTAAAAATAATATGTCAAAAAAAATTAAAAATTAATTATATTATATTAAAAATATAAATTATATATTTTTTACAATCAGTATAAAAAAATACAATATATCAAAAAAAATTAGGTCCGATCCTCCTCGTCTGCCTGCTCCTCCTTTCGCTCCTCTCTAACAGTTGGTAGATAAAAGCCGGATGTCCTAGCATCCTGTAATGAAAAAAGTAAAATAAAATAGTAAGTTTGGATATGGAGGCATATCTTTCGATACGGAGATGTATCTTTCGATATACTCTTTTGATTCTTGAACAGATTATTCTTATATATTTTATTCGATGATACAGAATTATAGACACCTCCAACCCATCAATTGAATGGTTAGACTGAATTTTTAACCCCTTGATCTCTTTTTCGAACTCAAATCTAAATATATAAAACTTCTAAATATGAAAACTTAAAACAAGTAAAAAGATTTAGTAATATAATTACCTGATGTAATGGCTGAGACAATGAGCTAAGTCGGTCGTACAGCTGTGGGTCCTGGAGAAGTTCCATGACTGTATTGCGGATGGCATATAGGAAGCTCTGAGATCGTTGGCTCAGAAGCCTCGCACGACCTCCTCTACATGCACATCACTCCAAGTCTGGGACGTCAAGGCATGTAAAGACACCGAAGGATATCAAGCCAGTGGAGGGTCAAAACTATGGCCAAATCCTATGACCCGACTCCTACTCACCCCCCTGGTGGTGCTGAGCCATCCCTCAAATTCAAAAGAGGCTGAAAAGATAGATCATCGTCGTACCTCTCAGCAATGTATTCCATATAACACATATGCATAGTTTAGAAATATATTAGTTCTGATATAAAAATTAGATCATGTAACAACTTAATTAGTAAATAAAATTTGAAGTTCTTACCACGAGCTGTCATGACGTAGAATCTAAATAGTCACCAATCCTCCTAGATTGGTGTGTGGCCTCCTACAACTGCAGCTGATTTGGTGGATGACCTAGCTGTCGTATCTACAATAAGTAAATAATAAAATTAAATTAATTAAAGCATGCATATAAGAGTTTTTATTGTTCTAGTGAAAAGTTCTGGTATAGATTTCTTACCAATCTGTCGGCCACAATATGTGTGCCGATCAAGCCACCCATATGTCTAATCGGATCCTATTGGGTGACCCAATTCTGTTGGGCTCTCTATCACCTATCGAGTATTCCGTGTTGCTCCACTGGTCGCAGAGGGCCTACCATATATCTGCCTACATCCAGTGATCCATAAAGGACCTCCAGTTCAATGGTGACTAAGAATCGATGTGCTGGATGGTGGATTGCCTGAGCCTACAGAGGCCATCTCAGAACCTCCATATGGCCACCTCCTCAAAGGTCCGACAGTCAGTCTCCTTGCCTTGGGGAGTCTCGAATCAGTAGTACTCTTGCAAGATAGAAGAAAGTATATATTAATATATAATTAAAATACCTACATACCGAAAAATTAAAAATTAAACTAGTTTTGACTTATCAGAAATATCTCCCAAGCTGCATCATGAGCTCCCGACGGCCAACTTGAGAACTCGTTCACAGATCCTGACATCAATCGATATATGATCCCGATAATGATACAAAATATAGAAGGCTCTCTGAATGTGCTGCAAAATTGATTTCAAAAAATAAATATTAACTCTAAAATTATTAAATTTTAAATATATTAATTGAGCATGTAGTACTTACGAGCTGCTCTGGATATGGATGATCCCTTTATTCTCTGATTGAGTTGGAGCTGCCACGAGCTGGGTGGGTCCTCTAATACAGTGCTGTGTCTGAGAGTCGGCAGTCTCTACTGCATGTGACTGTAGGGTATGGATGATCTCTCTATCCTCTGATTGAGTTGGAGCTGCCGCAAGCTGGGTGGGTCCTCGAATACAGTGCTGTGTCTGAGAGTTGGCGATCTCTACTGCATGTGACTGTGGGGTTACTAGTGACCCCTATCCTCGAAATCTGAGCATAAAATATCTAATACAAAGAATATTATATTAGTTAGCAAATGATAAAATAATATAAATAAAAATATATAAATTAAGTGTTATAGCTTACCGCTCGATGAGAGAGGTGCAGAACTATGCGAGCTGGCTATGTGATCGCTTTCTCCTTGAGAGTTTTGTCCTTAGCTGGCGTGGCTCCAGCCTTTGAAAGACATGATGTATGCTCTCTAAAAATAAAAATAAATAGATTCATCAAATTAATTATATAATTATGGATGGCAATGTAAGATTTAAAATGATACAAGATAAGTAATTAAAATGATCCAAGAATTATATACTTAGCACTACTCATCGACCTCTTCAGATATTTGGTATCCTTCGGAATCTTTTTTTGATTCTTCCTCTTCTTCCTTTTCTTCCACCTCTTCCTCTTCTTCTTCCTCTTCTTCTCCTTCTTGGGAAAGATTGTCCTTTAAAATAATCTCAGTTGGATCTACCTCCTCATTTTGGCCATCTTTACATAGGAAAATTGTTAAAGCATCTAATTCCACATTATCAAATGATTGATGAACTCCTACTATCTCATCCTCTTGAAAGTATTCTAATAATTGGGACTCTTCTTTTTTCTCAAGCATGTAATGAATGGCTAGAGACTTAATTTTGCATATATCCCACCATTCTTTCCTTCCTCTTTCCCTTGATAGAAAAAGAGTATAATATACTTGAGTAGCTTGTGCAGCTAGTATAAATGGCTCATTGACATAAGCTTTTGATCTATATTTGATTTCAATAAGTCCGTGCTATGGATCATCCTTCATACCATTGTCAGTATCAAATCATTGGCACTTTAATAGAATGATACTATTACCTGCAATGTAGCTCATCTTAATCACTTCTTTGAGAATTCTATAGTAGTCACTCTTCGTTTTATCTTCTCACCAACTGTCTTTTATACATATACCACTGTTCATTGTGCTTTTATAATTTTCATATTATTGGGTGTGAAATTTGAAACCATGTACGTTACAGCCATTATAATATGCCACATATTTTTCAGACCCGTAATCTAATGGTCTCAGCTTCGTTGGTATGGACTTGCTCCTTTGAATGACCTACGTATTATAAAAATAATAAATTAAAAAAATTAAAATATATAAAATGACAATGGATGCTTACCAATTGACGGAATTAACATGCAAAGCTCTCTGAGCACTGTGTTGATATTTCTTCATCACTTATGCTCAGATTTTTTCTTTTCAGCATCTCATCATATTGCCTGAATATGCATAAAATAAGTATACTGAAATAAGTGATTAAAGAGTTGTGATTGTGATGGATACTTACAGGATATATGGGTCAACCTTCACATAGTTTAGCAAAATATATGTCTCTGTCTATTGAAGTTCAGTATGGAAGAAAATTCGATGAACCTCATATCCAAATTTTCGAGCGAGATAGGCAAATATTGAGATCTTTCACTGTGATCCCTCAGTACCACCATCATTATTTCGGCCCACTTGAGTCAGCTTAGTTTGCACATTGAGATTAAAGTAGTATCGGTTGAAATTTAAAATCTCTTCTATTATATGAGCCTTCACAATAGAACCTTTAATTCGGATCTTATTTTTTATTTTCTTCTTAAGACTGTGCATGTATCTTTCAAATGGATAAGGCTAAGCTCGATCAAAGAACTTCATATATAGTTGGGAAGGAGATCACGCCAAGCCAATGGGAGTAATCGTTGCATGAATACATGACAGTTATGGCTCTTTAGCCCACTTGCAATCTTTAATATTGACGAACCAAGCTACATTACTTGCATAACCATCTGAGAATTTAAGACTCTTACACCATTCGCAAAAATCCTTCAGTTGCTCTCTTGTTAAGGTATAAAATACTTTCGACTTCAAAAAATTTTTAGGTGACACCTCAATCAGCTCTAATAGAGAATGATTGTATATATTCTTCATTTTTGCTCGAGCCTTGAGATTGTCTTTCATCTTGCCCTTGACATCCATAACAGTGTAAAAAATATTATTGAATACATTCTTCTTGATATATATGATGTCAAGGTTATGACGGATCAAATTAGTGGACTAGTAGGACAATTCTCAGAAGATGCTTCGCTTCACCCAGTTATGAGTTGTACCAAATCTCTGAGGCTTCTGCTTATCAAATTTAATGCTAAACAGGACTTCGTCCAATTAGGATACCCTCTAAAATATTTTTATACCATTGAGAAATTGGAGTGTATGGTCCTTCTCTATCTTATTTCTTCTGAAATTATCCCACTACATTCAAAAAGAATGATGCTGGGAGAGGAATTGATGATGACAATCGAACTAACAGGGTTTATGATTATGTTTAAATTGAAATGATTTTGTATTCTCTATGCAATAGGGATATGCTAGCTTCCCATGAGTGCTCTATCTTGACAGTATCCCATAAGCAAGAAAATCACTAATGATCCACATCAATGCAGCCTTCATTATAAAATTTTACTTCTTTGATGCATCAAAAGTACAAATGCCATTGAACTATAACAATTTCATTTCATCAACAAGAGGCCTTAGATATACATCAATGCTTCTACCAAGATGTCGTGATCCACACTACAAGGGAAGAGATTTTTAGCGATGAAATTATTTGTGACGAATAGAATTTTCGTCGCAAATAATAATGTCAACGACGATAAAAAAATTTCATTGATAATAAAAAAATATTTATGATGAATAAATTTTTTCATCATAAATAAAAATAATTAGCGATGAAAAAAAATACTTACGTCGTAATAAATAGAATATTTATGATGAACATTTTCATCATAAATAAAAAAATATTTTTTTAAATAAAAAATATAGAGATAATACTGATGAATTAATTTTCATCAAAAATACAAAAAAATTTTTTGATGAAATTTGATTTTGCATTGTCAATAACATTAATTATGACAAATTTTTTTCATCACTAATAACTTAAGAAAAATTAAAAATTAGATATTTTTAATTATTTGTGACGTAAATTTTAGTTGCAAATAATTTGACTATTTATGACCAATAAAGATTTTTTATCGCAAATTAAAAATATTAATGATGGATAATTTCATCATTAATAGTTTAAAAAGTTAGATAAATTAAAAATTTAAAATAAAATAATTATTTATGATGAAAATATAACATCGTAGATAACAAAATATTTGTAACAGAAAATAAAATTTTTATTAAAAAATAAAAAACATTTATGATAAAATATTTCATCACTAATAATTAAAAAATTAAAAAAATATAAAATTTTAAAAAGTAAGTTATTTGAGATGCTAATAAGCTTTTTTTTACAATAATTTTTTTGACAAAAATAATTTTTAAACAAAAAACTAGTCATTTTCTTAACAACAAAAATATTTTCATCGCTAATATGAATATTAGCGATGGAAAAATATTTTTCATTGCAAATATTCAAATTTTAAAAATTTAAAAATAAAAGATAATTTATGATGGATTATTTTCATCATAAATAATGAACTATTTACGATGATAAATCGTATTATCATTGCAAATCTCCGATTATTAATGATGAATTATTTTTGTTGCTAATATTTAAAAAAAATTAAATTTAAAAAACTAAACTATTAGCAATGCAATAAGCTTTTTCCATCGTTAGAATGAGTTTTAACGATGGAATATTTCATCTCTAATGATAAAAAAATTTTGAAAATTAAAAAAGCTTTCGTATTGAAAGATATATATTATAATAAATATTACTATATTTATAAAAAATTATAAGATAGTTTTAAAAAATAATATATGTAAAATAAAGTTATGTAGAATATCAAGATATATGTATATAAAAGATACGTAAAAAGTCATGGCCTATGAAAATTATATTGTCGCAAATATTGGGGCATAGGAGAGTCGAAGTGGATGGGGTAGATGAAGGTACACTCAAGATGATTACTTTTATTTCTATTTCTACTTTTTATCATGGTATTTTTTCTTGTGGTTTTTGTCATTCTAATATGCCTTTCTCGAGTCTCTAATTGTTTACATTCAAAAGTTATGTTTTCAACCTTTAGTTTTGATCCAGAAATAAGATAGATAAATATCAATTTATTTAGTGCAAGATATAAAATATTATTCTATTTATATTATATAAAGTAATATATAATTTTGTATATATAAATCAATATATAATATTGGTTTGGAGTAAAATGAGTATGTCGATTAAAATATTTTCCTATCTTTGTTTGATTAATCCATTTTGTGTTTTGAGGTTGCCCTCTCCAAAATACCCCTAGACCCCCAAAAGCAGAGGTAAGATTTGATCCCATTTCAGTTGATCCAACAACCAAAGACTTTACCAACTTAATATGTGTATATATATACATATATACATACACACACACACACACATATATATAGACACACACATATACATACACATATACATATATATATATATATATATATATATATACATATATCACATATATCATTGCATTATCCAAATTAAAAAAAAAAAAATTTTGAACGATTATTAGTGACGGAATAAAATTTTTGTCGTTAATTATATAAATAGCAATGAAACAACTTATTTTCATCGTAAATAATATTTTTTCGGGATGTGAATTTTTCCAGTGAAAAAAATTTTTATGGTGGGAATTTTAGCAATGGAAAAACTTTTCCGTCGCTAATAATGTTATTAAAGACAAAAAAAAATTCATCATAAATATTTTTTTGTTCAATTTATTTGCGATGAAAATTAATTATTGACGATGAAAAATTACGTCGCTAATACCCTACATCCCTTCACGTCCCATCAGAAACCCATTTTTCTTCTTCTTCCCCCCCAACGGCATTCGGCCTCCCACATTCTTCTCCCTACCTCCCGCGTTCTTCTCCCGGCCTCCCTGCCTCCCGCATCCCCTCCAGCTTCCTCCACCATCCAGAGCTCTTCTGTCGCCACCGCCGCCGTCGAGGTGAGTCGTGTTGAGCTCTTCCGTCGCCGTCGATCTTCTCCCGACAAGGGATGGGGACAAGGAACGATGCGAGGCCAGCATGCCGCAGTCGGTGTGCCGAACACGGTGCCGGCATGCCGGGGATGGCCACCTAGGCCGGGATGGTGGTTCACGGCCATGTGGGGCCTGCGGGCTGCGGCCACATGGCGGTCGGTGTGCCACGACCGACGTGCCGTTGACGGTCGCCTGGGCCGGGACGGCGGGCCTGTGTGCCTACATGCCGGGGCCTATGGGCTTGTGTGTTGGGACTGACGTACCGGGCACAATGCCGACGTGTCGGGGACAGCCGCCTGGGTCGGGATGGCAGCCTGCGGCTGCATGGGGCTTGTGAGCCACGGTCACACGGTGGAGGCATTCCACGACCGGCGTGCCGGGGATGGCTGCCTGGGTCGAGACGGTGGCCCACAGCAGCATGGGGCCTGCGGGCCACGGCCACACGGTGGAGGCGTTCTGAGGCTGGCATGCCAAGACCGACGTGCCGGGCATGGTGCCGGTGTGCTGTGGCCAGCGTGCCGCAGCCGGTGTGCGTGTCGAGGCCTGGGGTTGGGGTGGGTCAGGCTGGATCGGGTCGAGTCCAGCTGGAGCTGGTCGGGTGGAGTCGGGTCGGGTCGGGTTGGGTCGAGTCGGGCCAGGATGGGGCGGGTCGGGTCGGGCTGGGGCGAGTTGGGTGGAGTCAGGTCCGGTCAGGTCGGGCTTGGACGAGTCGGGTGGAGTCGAGTCGGGTCAGGCTGGGGCAGGTCGGATGGAGCTAGGGCGGGTCAGGTCCGGTCCGATCTGTGCTGGGTCGGGGATGGTAGGGTCTGGGCCGGGTCGATTTCGGGTCGGGCTGGAATGAGGCGGGTCGGGCCGGGTCGAGTCAGGCTGGGGTGAGTCGGGTGGAGTCGGGTCAGGTCGGGCTGGGGCAGGTCGGGTGGAGCTAGGGTGGGTCGGGTCAGGTCGGATCTGGTCCGGTCCGATCTGTGCCGGGTCGGGGATGGTAGGGTTTAGGCCGAGTCAGGCTGGGATGAGGCAGGTCGGGCTGGGGCGAGTCAGATGGAGCCGGGTCGGGTCGGGTCGGGGCGGGTCGGGTGGAGTCGAGGCAGGTCGAGTCGGGCTGGGGTGAGTCGGGTGGAGCTGGGTTGGGTCGAGCTGGGGTGGGTCGGGTGGAGCAACGGTCGGTTGTGTCAGGTCAGGTCCAGTCTGATCCATGCCGGGTCGGGGATGGTAGGGTCTGGGCCGGGTTGGTTTTGGGTTGGGCTAGGATGAGGCGGGTCGGGTTGGCTTGGGGCGAGTCAGGTGGAGCCAGGTCGGGTGGAGCCCGGGTGGGTCGGGTCTGATCTGGTCCGTGCCGGGTCGGGTCAGGTCCGAAGAGTGTCGGATCGGGCTAGGGCACCCAAATTATTATAATTGTTGCATATTATTATAATTGTTGCATATTATTTTTTAGTGTTACTACTGAAATTAGTTAATTATTTGATTGATTATTATTTTCTAACACAATGCACATTGCTGTTACTTGTTACAATTAAATTATTTTATGTACTATTTTGTATGCTGCTGAAATTATAAATAAACAAGATATTTCTACTTTAGAAAAAATTTTATTAAAATTTTTGATCAAAAAATTTTAATATGAAGTTATTTCTTTTTGATAAATTAGAAATTCATCTTCGAATGCATGTTCAAAGATGGTACTTAAATTACATTGAGCTGTAGATTTTCATTCAAGTTTCGATCTTCATCGAGATCGAAACTTAGATGTTCCGTATTCGAACTTTTTAAAAAAAAAATAATATTATTGTTGTTAATAGTTGATATTTCATTTCATTATATGGTATTCAGTAGTTATCTGTCTATTGTTCTCCAGATATATGGTGGATAGGGTGCATGGGCACTATATCCATATCATATACTTGGAGAACCATGGAGAGATGCTGTCAAAATTTCTGCAAAAATGAGATGAAATATCTACTAATAACAATAATGAGATTATTACTTTTCTAAAAGGGATAGGGCCACACACCTGTTAGTAATTATTTGAAAAGGATAGGATCATGCATTTTTACTTCATAAAAGGATAGGGCCACATATTTTTTGTGTTAATGTTCCATCTTCATGTCTTTTTTAATGTGTTATTTTGTATGAAGTGATCCGGATCTGGATTCGAGTCAGAATTTTGCCCGAAATTCGTAACGCAATTCAGTCTGAAATTCGGATTGGGATCCTGAATACCACGAAACCTTTTTTGGTTGTTAATGATTTTGTGTTTATTATTAGATGAATATCAACAAAAGTTGAATGAATGCTAGAGGAATTTTTGTCTGAATATCGCAAAGGAGTTCGAGATTTCATTGACTTTGCACGGCATAAGGCTGACAGTGCTAGTCAGATAAAGTGTCCATGTAAGAGATGTGTCAATATGGTATATCATCACATAACACTTGTTGATGAGCATTTGCTACAATATGGTATAGATAAAAAGTATACTTGTTGGATATGGCATAGGGAGGGTGATCCGAATGAGGTGGTGCACGACGATGACGATATTGAAGATGATAGTGATGCTGATGGATCTGTCGAACATAGTGGTATAAAAGAATTATTAAATAATTTACATCAAGGTGCTTGTTCGAATGTATGGATGAATACTGCTGCATCTAAAAGCAATTCTGATTATAAACATAATATTCAGCCTGAGGTAGAAGAGATCTCTGAACAGTTTGCAAAGCTTGTAAGGGATGCACGAGAGCCACTTTATCCAAATTGTACAAAGTTTTCTAAGTTAGAGTTTTTGATAAAATTACTTCATATTAAAATCATGAACCGATGGAGTCAGAAGTCATTTGACCAAATTTTAATATTGATTAAAGCAGCTCTGCCTGATGGAGAGAGACTGCCGAAATCTTATTCTAAAGCAAAAATATACATGCGAGAAATTGAACTTGGCTATACTCCTATACATGCCTGCAAAAATGACTGCATATTATTTTTTAAGAATAATGAACAAGCAACTGAATGTCCGAATTACGGTGAGCCTAGATACAAAATCGATAATAGAAAAAAAAAAAAAAAAGATACCTCAAAAGATTTTGAGATATTTTTCATTGATTCCAAGACTTCAAAGGTCATATATATCCACAAAAATAGTTGAAGAAATGAGATGGCATTATGAGCAGCGGGTTTCGGAGAAGAACATACTTAGCCACCCAGCCGACTCTTTAGTATGGAAAGACTTCAATGCAAAGCATCCATACTTTGCGAGTGACCTGCGCAATATCAGGCTTGGTCTAGCGACAGATGGATTTAATCTCTTTGGCAATATGAGTACCTCTTATAGTATGTGGCCTGTGATGCTAGTTGTATACAATGTGTCACCTTGAAAGTGCATGAAAGAACTATTTATTTTTATGTCACTGTTGATTTCAGATCCAAAAATATCAAGTAATGAAATTGATATATATCTATGATCTTTGATTGATGATCTGAAGGAGTTATGGAAAAATGGGGTTCAGACATATGATTCTGTGAGTCGAAGTAATTTTAAGTTGTATGCTTCGATTTTATAGACTACAAATAATTTTCTGACATATGAAAATTTATCTGAATGGAGTACTAAAGGATATCTAGCATGTCCAATATGCAATAGAGATGCATCCTCCTTACATTTAAAGCACAGATGGAAAATATGTTTCATGGGTCATCGATGATTTCTTTCTACTAATCATTATTGAAGGATCCATTATAATCAATTCTTTGATGGTAAATTCGATCGACGTCCGCCACCCAAGGGGTTAAGTGGATCAAAAATTTTAGAACAACTTGAAATCATTGAAAATATTCGATTTAGAAAAATATCGGATACTCGTAAGCGGAAGTGTACTGAAGCTGAGCTGAATTGGACGAAGCGAAGCATCTTTTTTGAACTATCGTATTAGAAGCAGCTACTACTTCATCATAATCTAGATGTAATGCACATTGAAAAGAATATTTAGGATAATATCATCGGTACTATATTGAATATTTTAGAAAAAATAAAATATGGTACAAAAGCTCGTCTTGATCTGTAGAAAATGAGAATCCAATCGGAGTTGCATTTAGTTCGTCGAGGTGAGAGATTTTTATGCCACCCGCATGTTATTCGTTGTTTGGAGAGAAAAAAAAATTTCTGTGGATGGTTCAAAATCGTAAAGTTTTCTGATGCATATGCTTCAAATGTATCACAGTATGTTGGGAACAACGACGGAAATATCTCTATCATGAAAAGTCATGACTTCTATGTGATGATGCAACATTTACTTCCTGTGGTCATGTGTGGCTATTTGGGTAGTGATGTTCAAATTACATTGATTGAGTTGGGAGTATTCTTTCGAGAACTATGTTGTTGAAAATTGAAGATTAACTTACTTGAGAGATCAAAAAAAGATATCATACTCATTTTTTGTAAGTTAGAAAAAAATTTTTCACCATTATTTTTTGATGTTATGGTGTATCTGGCTGTCCATCTTCCAAAAAAAGTTCTTTTGGCCAGACCGATATATTATCGATGGATGTATCCTATTGAAAGATAAAGAAGTTATACGTATTTTATCATATCAATTATAAGATATAAATACATTTATAAAATTTAAATTTATTTTTGTTTCCAGATTCTTGTGCACCTTAAAAAAAAATGTGTTCAATAAAGCAAGGCCTGAAGGGTCTATAGCATAAGCATATGTAGCTACCGAGTCTGTCACATTCTGCTCGATGTACCTTGATGATATCAAAATAAGATTCAATCATGCAGATCGTGAATGAGGTGATAATGAGCCAACATTATCTATATTTAAACAAATGGTTCGATCTATTGGTGCATAAAAATTTGAATTTATGGACGTAAACGAGCTATCCAAAGTATATTTTTATGTTCTAAATAATTATAAAAAAATTAAAGATTTTATTGAGTAAGTATCATCTTACGATACTGTTTAATAATCAAAAAAATTTTTCATGTCGGTGTAAAATTAAAAATTATAACTTCTTGCAGTGAGCACAAGAATATACTATATGGAGAGAATAATACGGATACCAATGATCGACATAGGAGGAAATTTGCAAAATAGTTTGGTGATCTTGTCAGTTGCATTAGTGATACATTATTTATTTACTTATAAATAATATTATTTCAATCAATATAATTTTTTATCTTATGATGCAGATGAAACATAAGTATTTTAATAAAAAAGTGGGTGCAATCGATGAGTTGCACGATTTAGCATGTGGTCCCGATCGAAGGGTTAATCACTACACAGCCTGTATCATTGGAGGAATGAAATTTCACACAAGGAAGCTTGAGATGCAACGACAGTGAAGGAAAAACCACCTTTTTCCTTGTAGGATCTTCCAGATCTAATGAGATTTGAAGTGAAATATTTTAATAAAAATTATCCTATGATATTTCAGATCTAAGATCTATTAGATCTGATTTTTATTATCTGATATTTAATTTAAAATTAAATCTAAAATTTGAGGATTAGAGAAATACCTCTAGGGTAACTTGATTATCTTGTAGATGATCGCAGCAATACCCGAGGTTCTGATCTAGCCAAGTAGTCATCTGGCCTCTATCAGTATCCACTCGAGTAGGATCTAGATTATCTTCTCCTCATGATTCTTCGCTTCAAAAATCAGATCTGGATTTGATCTGAAAGATCTTCAAAAGATCTTCTGAAGCTAGAGCAGCAGCTTCTCGATAAATTCTTGCAGCCTTCTGATCAGGGAGCCACCACACCTTGGACAAGCACCAGATGGATGCCCAACCTCTTGGACGTGAAGAGGGGAGGGAGAGGAGCAGAGGGGGTATGGAGAAGTGGAGGGGTTTCATGTTTTTGCTGGGGTTTGAGCAGATTCTCTAAACCCTAGGCGCAGATAAGGTTTAAATAGACCCTGCTGCGCCATGCAGTGCCACATCATTCGATCAATCAAAAAATTTTAATTAATTCTAAAAAAATTTTGATTGATGGAGTGATGTCATCTGATCATATCAGATAAAAATCCCACCAAACCCTCCTACTGTTGGTGCCAACACTGGATAAACACAGTGAGATTGACGTCCAACAGTTTGAGTCGATCAAGGTATAGAGTCCTCATCTCATGGGGCTCTATCCTTATCCACTTGGGGCGCACACCATATCTGAATATGGCACCCACTTTGAGGGTAAAATAAGCAGGTGGACATTCCACAAAAACTCTTCAATGACCTCTTGCCAAGTGGCCTTCAGTTTAAGATCCATGAGTCAACATTTGATCGATGTCCTAAAACTGAAATGGCAGGTGACAGGAATTAGCAGGTGTTGTCTTAAATTCATCTTATGAATTAAAACAAATCTTTTTTGAGCTAGACTGGCTCTAGTCAGATTGAGAGAAACCTTTTCAAGGTTCTTTGAGTGAGTCAAATCATATTTGGCTCAGTCGAGATAGAAAAGATTACACGAGGAGAAAGTTAGGCTCAATCGTGTGCTAGCATGATTTCCTTGAACCTAATTGGATCTAATCCAAATCAATCAAACTGGGCTAGCTTGATTGATGACATCCAGACCCTAACTCTTGTTTGTGTGATCCAGTTAGGTTTATTTCTGTATGGTAATGAGACATGTCGTCATCTCATCATCGACATCATCGAAACTCCTTTCGATGGACCAGAACTCTTCTGATTCGGACAATTAGAATGATCGATCATCAAGATCATTCTAATTGCTCTCAAAATTCATCAATGACATCTAGCAGTATATGGTGGTAACCCATCAGAAATAAAGATGAATCTCTCGGTGCAACTACCTGTGTGATTGAGTTCCTTTATCATGAGTCCCAACTGAATTAGGGTTAAGGTGAACTCGTCAAACCCAACATCAGTCATATGAATCAATCGATCGATCCAAGTTCGATGTGAAACCCCAATGGAAAACTCTTTTCCATTATTTCACTCTGCCATGGCCATGGGCTTAAGGACTCGATCTTTTGATCATCATAGGACTACTCCTCTCATCTACCGAGGTTGATAGATCCCATCTTGGTGCAATTTGGTTCCTATAATGAATATGCTACTGCCAACATATACCTCAGGATTTTGAATGGCTAGGAGATCGAGTTATGGTGTAGTCAAACTATAACAGACTCAAGGTGAACTTTCAATGCACCTCAGGTCAAAGAACTAGACACACAGCTGCAGCATCGAGTTAGTCATCGATGAGAAGGTAGACTTCCTTATGACTGCTCGAGGTGGTCACGCTCAGTACTCTCATTCTCAACGAATATCTGTACTCTTATTCTGATGTCTCCACACCATAGATTCAAGACACATCTATCCTAAGAAAGCGATCGTATATCAACCTTTCGGATCGATCACCATCCTTGTGATGATCCTATGGTCAGGAGCTGTTTATGAGTTAGTTATGTAAATTCATGCCTTAAATTTTCAACTCTTGAAAATATGAATTAACATTCCTACTAACTCAAAGGATGTATCACAGACATAATATACACAATGTGATAGTAGAATAACCTTTTTATTTATTTATAGTTAAAATTATAAATTTACCCATAGATTTATACAGGAATGTGTCAGTCAATCTGGCATCTAGGGCACACATCTAACAAACTTCCACTTGACCTAATGCCAATTGGCTACATATCTAAATCCCATCTTCTCAAGGTGGGCTTGGATCTTCTGCTAGCCTAATGGCTTTATCAGTGGGTCTGCCACATTGTCTGTAGAGTCGACTCTCTTAACCTCGACATAATCCTTTTCGAGATAATCACGGATCAGATGGAATCATCGCTCGATATGCTTGGACTTCTGGTGAGACCTTGGCTTCTTAGCTAGGGCTATGGCACCATTATTATCACAGTAAAGAGGGACGGCATTCGATGACATCAATCCAAGCTCTGCGGTAAATTTTTTGTACCAGAATACCTCCTTCACAGTTTTTGATGCAGCAATATACTCTGCTTCCATGGTGGAATCAGCAATCACCATTTGCTTGAAACTCTTCCAACTAACTGCACCACCATTGCAAATGAGCAGACTCCCAGATGTCGACTTTCGATCATCTATATCGGACATAAAATCTGAGTCTGTAAATCTCTGAACCTGGAGTTCTCCATTCCCAAAGATCAAAAATATATCCTTAGTCCTTCTCAAGTACTTAAGGATACATTTCATAGAAGTCCAGTGCTCTTCGCCTGGATTCGACTGATTCCTGCTTGTGACACTCACAACATGGGCTATATCAAGTCGTGTACATAGCATAGCATACATGAGGCTCTTTATTGTCGAAGCATAAGGGATTTTGCTCATGCGTTCAATCTCCTCAGGTGTGCTAAGGCACATCTTCTTGGAGAGATGAATGCCATGTCTAAAAGGTATTAAACCTCTTTTAGAGTTTTCCATGCTAAACCTTTTTAGCACCTTCTCTATGTACATCTTCTGTGAAAGTCCCAACATTCTATTTGGTCTATCTCTATAGACCTTAATATCTAGTATAAAGGATGCTTCTCCTAAATCTTTCATAGAGAACTCCTTAGACAACCATATTTTGACTGAGGTCAACATGAAAATATCATTTCTAATTAGGAGGATGTCATCTACGTACAGTACGAGGAAGATAATTGCGCTCCCACTGACCTTCTTGAACACACATAGTTCCTCCTCGTTCTTGATGGAACCAAACATTTTGATCACATCATTGAAATGAGTATTCCAGCTCCGAGATGCTTGCTTAAGTCCATAAATGGACCTTTGCAGCTTGCAGACCTTGTGATCATCATCACTGGATGTGAAACCAAGTGACTGTTCCATATAGATATCTTCCTCAAGATATCCATGTAAGAATACCATTTTCACGTCCATCTGCCATATTTCATAATCAAAATAGGCTGCAACAGCAAGTAATGTGCAGATGGATTTTGGCATGGCTACGGGCGAGAAGGTATCCAAATAGTCAATGCCTTCGCACTGACTATAACCTTTCGCTACGAGCTTAGCCTTGAATGTCTCCACATTTCCATCTGCACTTATCTTTCTCTTGAAGATCCATTTACACCTAATAGGTACAATACCTTCAGGTGGATCTACCAAGATCCAGACTTGGTTTGAGTGCATCGAGTCAATTTCTGATCTCATTGCCTCTAACCATTTTTCAGAGTCGATATCTAATATCGCCTCGTCATAGGTCTTGGGGTCATCACCATGAACCCCATTTCTCATGAGAAACATTTTCTCTACATCCTCTTGTATAGTACCTAAGTATCTTTCAGGAGGACGGGAAATCATAGTCGATCTACGAGGTGAAAGAGGTTGTATTAGGACTGGTTCTAATTGATTGGGTTTCTCAGGTTCTTTAGCTCGTTGCTCTTGGGAGACATTCTCCTTGAGCTTAATTATTCTTCTGATGCCACCATCTTGAATAAATTTTTTTTTAAGAAAAATAGCATGTCGATTCACAATCACATTGTGATCTTTCGAAATATAGAAATAGTATCCTAATGACTCTTTAGGATATCCTATGAACCGAACTCTAAAAGACTTGAACTCTAACTTGTCCACCTGCTGTCTCTTGACATGAGCCGAACAACCCCAAATTTTGAGATGACTCAGACTTGACTTCTTACTATGCCATATCTCATATGGTGTGGTAGGAATGGTTTTAGAGGGAACCCTATTCAATACATATATTGCTGTCATGAGACAATGTCCCCAAAAAAACTCAGAAAGGTCCGTGAAGCTCATCAAGGAACAGACCATATCTAATAGGATCCGATTTCTCCATTCTGAAACCCTATTGAGTTGTGGTGTTTCAGGTGGAGTCCATTGAGAGACTATGCCATTGTCCTTAAGATAGTCAAGAAACTTTCGACTAAGATTTCACCTCCTCGATCTGATCGAAGAACCTTAATGGGCTTTTCTATTTATTTTTCTATCTCATATCTGAATTCTTTGAACTTTTCAAAAGCTTCAGACTTGTGTTTCATTAGAAACACATATTCGTACCTAGACATATCATCGGTAAAGATAATGAAGTAGACAAAGTTGCCTCTAGCCGGCACATCAAATGGGCCGCACACATCCATATGTACTAGGACAAGTAGGTCTGTGGCCCTTTCCCCATGTCCTGTAAAAGGGAGCTTGGTTATTTTGCCTTGAAGATATGATTCATAAACTGGATATGACTCAGAAGTCATCGGACTCAATAGTCCGGATTTCACCAATTTGTTAACCCTGTCTTTCGCTATATGACCTAGCCTTAGGTGCCACAAATACCTATCATTTAGACTATCTCTAGGCCTTTTAATTCCTATGGCATTCATATTTTGCTCGATATTAAATACAGATACATCAATATGTAGCTGATAGAGACCATTAATAAGAAAATCATTTGCACCTTTATTATTTTCATAAAATATATTACAATGATCTTTATGAAAGTTAATCACATAGCCTTCTTGTGATAAACATGAAACAGAAATCAAATTCCTGCTTGCTGCAGGCACATAATAACAGTCTCTAAGAACTAAATCTAATCCTAACGGTAATCGCAGAGGGTAGGTTCCCACGATCACAGCAGCAACTCTTGCTCCATTTCCGATGCATAGGATCATCTCCCCATCCCTCAGCCTCCTGTTTTGTTCAAGACCCTGCATAGAAGTGCACAAATGAGCACTAGAACCAAATCGTAAGATTAGATTCTATAACGAGCATACCTCCAAAAGGATCGTCCTTCTTGTTCTTCAGGGTGGTCAGGTACTGAGGATAGTTCTGCTTCCAATGGCCGTCTGAATTGTAGTGAAAATATTTTTCCTTTTCAGCAGCTTTCTTCTTCGGTTCCGTCTTCTTCCTTTTTCCATCCACCTTCTGCTTCTTCGCAGACTTCTTCTTCTTT
Organism: Elaeis guineensis; assembly: GCF_000442705.2. Taxonomy (NCBI): domain Eukaryota; kingdom Viridiplantae; phylum Streptophyta; class Magnoliopsida; order Arecales; family Arecaceae; genus Elaeis; species Elaeis guineensis. Next base: position 23,954,580 of record NC_025993.2, on the reverse strand, counting down.
TCAAAAGACTTTCTCTTAGAAGAAGTCCGCTCCACAGTAAGGACTGAGCCTTTTGAACTCTTCAAAGAAAGCTCAGCCGTAACCAACATGTTCATTAATTCAGCCAAGGTATACTGCATCTTATGCATATGGAAGTTCATGATGAACTGACTATATGCATCGGACAAGGACTGAAGGATCACATCAATCTGAAAATCCTTGTCTAGGATAATATCGAGCTTCTCAAGCTCCTCAAGGTCCTTGATCATTGTCAAACAATGATCTTGGACTGACTGCCCATCATGCATTTTAGCCTTAAAAAGTCTTTAGCAGACTTGATACTTGGCTACGCGACTTTGTTCACCAAACAACTATTGTAGGTGAGCCAACATTTGGTGGGTAGTCATAATGTTCTCATATTGGTGCTGCAAGTCATCAGACATGGCACCCAACATGTAGTACCTGGCTTGGTTATCGTCATCCGTCCACTTTTTCAGAGATGCTCTCTGTTCAGCAGTCGGACGTGCTGGTATGGCAGGTGGGTCCTGATCCAAGACATGAGTCAGTTTCTCGAAATCCAGAATAATTCTGTAGTTCCTTAACCAGTCCTTGAAATTGGGTCCAGTCAATCTGTGGGTGTCTAGTATTTTGGTCAGGGGGTTGGATGCAGACATGTTTCCTGTAGAGAGTCAAAAGTTTCTAGTTAGATTTTGTAATCAGACTTAACCAATTTATTTAGGGGTTTCATTTTTCAACAAATTAGGCTCTCACTATTTTTTCAAATCCCTACACTCCCTAGGTAGAGATGTAAAAATATCCATGATCAGTGATTTCTAGTAGGTGGTGCGGTCTCACTGACTGGCTCACCACCTCACCTAACAGTTATTGGTGATAGGTCAACCGATGAGTGGACAACTGTTGTCCAATGATTCTCTAATCATGGTGCACCCAAAACTTGGTCTCTAATTCATGAAGCTCACCGTGTCCGAAATATTGCTCCAATTTTTAGTTAAGTCAGACCCACCATTTGTACGAACTAGATTCCTGATTGAGTCCCTCACCGTATCCGAAATATTAAGCACAATCCATCCTCTAATCCATAGCATCCAATGCCTAATGGATATAGTTGCGTCTTCCCAGTGCAACTGAGCCACTGTAACCAGTCGAGAACAATCAACCCCGAGAAGGGCCCGCACATCCACAATGGTGGAAGACCTTAGACTAAATATTTCTTAGGGAGATTTGATTTAGGTCTCATTAAACTTGACTTGACATAGTCATAACAATTATGACTAACCTAGTGGTATGGGTTAGCTCGAATTGTTAGCCATCTTGGATCAGAACTGGGTCAACACATATGGCCAGGTAAGTGTGACTGGTGGATGGGATATGCCATTAACTCGATAAGAACACATTCGAGTCAAGTAGCTCCCAATTAAAAATCAGTCGGTCGTATCTGCCCAACTTACCTTAGACACCAAATTATCGAACCAAAACTAATTGGGTTAGCCTACAATCCAGGCTCTAACCATTGAGCCAAATTTGGTCTTAACTTGATCGAGTCACATATGAATGTGATTCAACCTTGACCTAGACTTAATCCTATTAGGCTGGTCAATTATTAGCTTTCATGATCCCACCTAACCAACTTTTGATTTGGTTTGATCAACCGCTAGACCTAATTGAGCTACTCAAGTCCGAACCCAATTTTATGAAAATGACTTAGATCTAAAATTCTCAATTTTAGACCTAATTTAATTTCATAAGCTTAATTCATTAATTAAATCTTGGGTTCATAAACAAAATATGTAAAATAAATCCTAGGGTTTCAAGATCTAGGATTTTGCAGAAAAGTAAGTTTGATTTCTGATTAAGGATGAACGCGCAGCATCCCTACACGCCATAAGAATACCCCATTGAATGGGAGGAGAGGGTCTTAAATCCTACTTTGTTCTTATGATCGAACGGCCATGAGGAACACCTTAATCAGAAATATTGATTTAACTACAAAACTAGTTAGATCTAAGTTACATATCATATATATAATTTCAGATCTAACTTATATATGCTTTGCATACATCTAATGTATTAAAATCTGATCTAATTAGCATGCTTTCAGATCTGATATATCACATATAATATCTAAAAAATAAGATTTAAATTGAACTATTCAATATAAAATCTATTCTAGACAGTTACTAGAACAATTCTACAACTAGTCTAGGCATGCATCAGATCAATCTTAATGCATTAATTAGATTTTATTTTTTATTTTTTGATCTGAATATAATATTTATAATATCAAAAAATTAAAGAATAAATTAGATCTAATTTATATTTTAATCAGATTAAAATATAAAACTTTAAGACTATTCATAGATTAAACTACTCCTAGTCTAGTCATGCATCTCATATATGTTAGATCTACTTAGATTTAATTTTAAATTTTTTAATTTTAGATCCTATCACATCTGATGTGATAATTAAAATTCATTAATATCAAATAAATAAAAATAAAAATTAGATCTAAAATAGAGCCATCAACCTGGCTCTGATACCAGTTGAAGGAAAAATAGCCTTTTTCCTTGTAGGATCTTCTAGATCTAATGAGATCTAGGATGAAATATTTTAATAAAAATTATTCTATGATATTTTAAATCTAAGATCTATTAAATTTGATTCTTATTATCTAATATTTAATCTAAAATTAAATCTAAAACTTGAGGATTAGAGAAATACCTCTAGGGTAACTTGATTACCCTGTAGATGATCGCAGCAATGCCCGAGGTTCTGATCTAGCCATGCAGTTGCCTGGCCTCTACCAGTATCCACTCAAATAGGATCTGGAATATCTTCTCCTCATAATTTTTCACTCCAAAAATCAGATCTGGATCAGATCTGGAAGATCTTCAAAAGATCTTCTGAAGCTGGAGCAGCAGCTTCTCGATAAATCCCTGTAGCCTTCTGATCAGGGAGCCACCACGCCTTGGACAAGCACTAGATTGATGCCCAACCTCTTGGATGTGAAGAGGGGAGGGAGAGGAGTAGAGGGGGTGTGGAGAGGTGGAGGGGTTTCATATTTTTGTTGGGGTTTGAGCAGATTCTCTAAACCCTAGGCGCAGACAGGGTTTAAATAGACCCTGCTGCGCCATGCAATGCCACATCATTCGACCAATCAAAAAATTTTAATTAATTCTCAAAAAATTTTGATTGGTGGAGTGATGTCATCTGATCATATTAGATAAAAACTCCACCAAACCCTCCTACTGTTGGCTCCAACACTGGATAAATATAGTGAGATTGGTGCCCAACAGTTTGAGTCGATCAAGGCATAGAGTCCTCATCTCATGGGACTCTATCCTTATCCACTTGGGGTGCATGCCATATCTGATTATGGAACCTACTTTGAAGGTAAAATAAGCAGGTGGACACTCCACAAAAACTCTCCAATGACTTCTTGCTAAGTGGCCTTCAGTTTAAGATCCATGAGTCAAAATTTGATCGATGTTCTAAAACTGAAATGGCTGGTGACAGGAATTAGCAGGTGTTGTCTTAAATTCATCTTATGAATTAAGACAAGTCCTTTTTGAGCTAGACTGGCACCAGTCAGACTGAGAGAAATCTTCTCAAGGTTCTCTGAGTGAGTCAAATCAAATTTGGCTTAGTCAAGATAGAAAAGATTACACGAGGAGAAAATTTGGCTCAATCGTGTGCATGCACGATTTCTTTGAACCTAATTGGATCTAATCCAAATCAATCAAACTGGGCTAGCTTGATTGATGACATCCAGACCCTATCTCCTGTTTGTGTGACCCAGTTAGGTTCATTTTCTTATGGTAATGAGATATGTTGTGATCTCATCATCGATATTATCGAAACTCCTTTCGATGGACCAGAACTCTTCTGATTCAGACAATTAGAATGATCGATCATCAAGATCATTCTAATTGCTCCCAAAATCCACCAGTGACACCTAGTAGTATATGGTGGCAAAATATCAGAAATAAAAACAAACCTCTCGATGCAGCTACCTGTGTGATTGAGTTCCTCTATCATGAGTCCCGACTGAATTAGGATTAAGGTGAACTTGTCAAACCCAACATCAGTCATATGAATCAATCGATCGATCCAAGTTCGATGTGAAACCCCAATGGAAAACTCTTTTCCATTATTTCACTCTACCATGGCCATGGGCTTAAGGACTCGATCTTTCGATCATCATAGGACTACTCCTCTCATCTACCGAGGTTGATAGATCCCATCTTGGTGCGATTTGGTTCCTACAACGAATATGCTACTGCCAACATACACCTCAGAATTTTGAATGGCTAGGAGATCGAGTTATGGTGTAGTCAAACTATAACATACTCAAGGTAAACTTTCGATGCACCTTAGGTCAAAGAACTAGACACATAGCTGTAGCATCGAGCTAGTCATCGACGAGAAGGTAGACTTTCTTATGACTGCTCGAGGTGGTCATGCTCAGTACTCTCGTTCTCAACGAATACCTGTACTCTCACTTCGGTGTCTCCACACCATAGATTCAAGATACATCTATCCTAAGAAAGCGATTGTACACCAACATTTCAGATCGATCATCATCCTCGTGATGATCCTATGGTCAGGAGCTGTTTATGAGTTAGTTATATAAATTCATGCCTTAAATTTTCAACTCTTGAAAATATGAATTAACATTCCTACTAACTCAAAGGATGTATCACAAACATAATGTACACAATGTGATAGTAGAATAATCCTTTTATTTATTTATAGTCAAAATTATAAATTTGTCCATAGAGTTATACAGGAATGTGTCAGCCAATCTGGCATCTAGAGCACACATCTAACAAACTCTCACTTGACCTAATGCCAATTGGCTACATATCTAAGTCTCATCTTCTCAAGGTGGGCTTGGATCTTCTGCTAGCCTAATGGCTTTGTCAGCGGGTCTGCCACATTATCTGTGGAGTCGACTCTCTTAACCTCGACATAATCCTTTTTGAGGTAATCACAGATCAAATGGAATTGTCACTCGATATGCTTGGACTTCTGGTGAGACCTTAGCTCCTTAGCTAGGACTATGGCGCCATTATTATCGCAGTAAAGAGGGATGGCATCCGATGACATCACTCCAAGCTCTGCAGTAAATTTTTTGTACCAAAATGCCTCCTTCACAGCTTTCGATGCAGCAATATACTTTGCTTCCATGGTGGAATCAGCAATCACCGTCTGCTTGGAACTCTTCCAACTAACTGCACCACCATTGCAAATGAGCAGACTCCCAGATGTCGACTTTTGATCATCTATATCAGACATAAAGTCTGAGTCTGTAAATTTCTGAACCTGGAGTTCTCCATTCCCAAAGACTAGAAATATATCCTTAGTCCTTCTCAAGTACTTAAGGATACATTTCACAGAAGTCCAGTGCTCTTCGCCTGGATTCGACTGATACCTGCTTGTGACACTCACAGCATGGGCTATATCAGGTCATGTACATAGCATGGCATACATGAGGCTCCCTATTGCCAAAGTATAAGGGATCTTGCTCATGCGTTCAATCTCCTCAGGTGTGCTAGGGCACATCTTCTTGGAGAGATGAATGCCATATCTAAAAGGTACTAAACCTCTTTTGGAGTTTTTCATACTAAACCTTTTTAGCATCTCCTCTATGTACATCTTCTATAAAAGTCCCAGCATCCTATTTGGTCTATCTCTATAGACCTTAATATCCAGTATAAAGGATGCTTCTCCTAGATCTTTCATAGAGAACTCCTTAGACAACCATATTTTGACTTAGGTCAACATGAAAATATCATTTCCAATTAGGAGGATGTCATCTACATACAGTACGAGGAAGACAATTACGCTCCCATTGACCTTCTTGAACACACATGGTTCCTCTTCGTTCTTGATGAAACCAAATATTTTGATCACATCATTGAAACGAGTATTCCAACTCCGAGATGCTTGCTTAAGTCCATAAATAGACTTTTGCAGCTTGCAGACCTTGTGATCATCATCACTAGATGTGAAACCAAGTGGCTGTTCCATATAGATATTTTCTCAAGATATCTATGTAAGAATGTCATTTTCACATCCATCTACCATATTTCATAATCGAAATAGGCTGCAACAGCAAGTAATGTGCGGATGGATTTTAGCATGGCTACGGATGAGAAGGTATCCTGATAGTCAATGCCTTCACACTGACTATAACCTTTTGCTACGAGCCTAGCCTTGAATGTCTCCACATTCTCATCTGCACCTATCTTTCTCTTAAAGATCCATTCACACCTAATAGGTACAATACCTTCAGATGGATCTATCAAGGTCCAGACTTGGTTTGAGTGCATCGAGTCAATTTCTGATCTCATTGCCTCTAACCATTTCTCGAAGTCGATATAAATATCGCCTCATCATAGGTCTTGGGGTCATCACCATGAACCCCATTTCCCGTGAGGAATATTTCTTCTACATCCTCTTGTATAGTACCTAAGTACCTTTTAGGAGGACGAAAAACCCTAGTCAATCTACGAGGTGGAAGAGATTGTGTTAGGACTGGTTCTAATTGATTGGATTCCTCAGGTTCTTTAGCTCGTTGCTCTTGTGAGATATTCTCCTTGAGCTTAATTATTCTTCCGATGCCACCATCTTGAATAAATTATTTTTTAAAAAAAATAGCATGTCGATTCACAATCACGTTGTGATCTTTCAAAATATAGAAATAGTATCCTAATGACTCTTTAGGATATCTTATGAACCGAGCTCTAAAAGTCCTGAACTCTAACTTGTCTGCCTGCTGTCTCTTAACATGAGCCAGACAATCCCAAATTCTGAGATGACTCAGACTTGGCTTCTTACCATGCCATATCTCATACAGTATGGTAGGAACAATTTTAGAGAAAATCCTATTCAATACATATATTACTGTCATGAGACAATGTCCCCAAAGAAACTCAGGGAGGTCCGTGAAGCTCATCATGGAATGGACCATATCTAATAGGGTCCGATTTTTTCATTCTGAAATCCTGTTGAGTTGTGGCATTCCAGGTGGAGTCCATTGAGAGACTATGCCATTATCCTTAAGATAGTCAAGGAACTCTCGACTAAGGTATTCACCTCCTCGTTCTGATCGAAAAATCTTAATGGGCTTTCCTGTTTATTTTTCTACCTCATGTCTGAATTCTTTGAACTTTTCAAAAGCTTCAGACTTATGTTTCATTAGAAACACATACCCGTACCTAGATATATCATTGGTAAAGATAATAAAGTAAACATAGTTGCCTCTAGCCGGCACATCAAATGGGCCGCACACATCCGTATGTACTAGGGCAAGTAGGTCTGTGGCCCTTTTCCCATGTCCTGTAAAAGGGAGCTTGGTCATTTTGCCTTGAAGGCATGATTCACAAACTGGATATGACTCGAAAGTCATCGGACTCAATAGTCTGAATTTCTCTAATTTGTTAACTCTGTCTTCTGCTATATAACCTAGCCTTAGGTGCCACAAATACCTATCATTTAGACTATCTCTAGGCCTTTTAATTCCTATGGCATTCACATTTTGCTCGATATTAAATACAGATACATCAATATGTAGCTGATAGAGACCATTAATAAGAAAACCATTTGTAACTTTATTATTTTCATAAAATATGTTACACTGGTCCTTATAAAAGCTAATCACATAGTCTTCTTGTACTAAACATGAAACAGAAATCAAATTCCTACTTGCTGCAGGCACATAATAACAGTCTCTAAGAACTAAATCTAATCCTAACGGTAATCGCAGAGGGTAGGTTCCCACAGCCACAATAGCAACTCTTGCTCCATTTTCAATGTGTAAGATCATCTTCCATCCCTCAGCCTCCTGCTCTGTTCAAGACCCTGCATAAAAGTGCATAAATGAGCACTAGAACCAGAGTCAAGTATCCAACTGGATATAGAGAAAATCGTAAGATTAGATTCTATAACGAGCATACCTCCAAAAGGACCATCCTTCTTGTTCTTCGGGGGCTCGGTACTGAGGACAGTTTCGCTTCTAATGGCCGTCTGAATTGTAGTAAAAATATTTTTGCTTTTCAGCAGTCTTCTTCTTCGATTTGTCTTCTTCTTTTTTCCATCCACCTTCTACTTTTTTGCAGACTTCTTCTTTCCAAAAGACTTTCTCTTGAAAGAAGTCCACTCCACAGTAAGGACTGAGCCTTTTGAACTCTTCAAAGAAAGCTCAGTCGTAACCAATATGTTTATTAATTCAGCCAAAGTACACTGCATCTTATGCATATGGAAGTTCATGATGAACTGACCATATGCATCGGACAAGGACTGAAAGATCACATCAATCTGAAAATCCTTGTCTAGGATGATACCGAGCTTCTCAAGCTCCTCAAGGTCCTTGATCATTGTCAAACAATGATCTTGGACTGACTGCCCATCATGCATTTTAGCCTTAAAAAGTCTTTGGCAGACTTGATACTTGGCTGTGCGACTTTGTTCACCAAACAACTCTTGTAGGTGAGCCTACATTTGGTGGGTAGTCATAATGTTCTCATGTTGGTGCTGCAAGTTATCAGACATGGCATCCAACATGTAGTACCTGGCTTTGTTATCGTCATCCATCCACTTTTTTAGAGATGCTCCTGTTCAGCAGTCGGACATGCTGGTATGGAAGGTGGGTCCAGATCCAAGACATGAGTTAGTTTTTCGAAACCCAGAATAATTCTGTAGTTCCTCAACCAATCCTTGAAATTGGGTCCAGTCAATCTGTGGGTGTCTAGTATTTTGGTCAGGGGGTTGGACGCAGTCATGTTTCCTGTAGAGAGTCAAAGTTTCTAGTTAGATTTTGTATTAGACTTAACCAATTTGTTTAGGAGTTTTATTTTTAAATAAATTAGGCTCCCACTATTTTCTCAGATCCCTACACTCCCTAGGTAGAGATATGAAAATGACCGTGATTAGTGATTTCCAGTGGGTGGTGCGGTCTACTGACTGGCTCACCACCTCACCTAACAGTTATTGGTGATGGGTCAACCAATGAGTGGACAACTCTTGTCTAATGATTCTCTAATCATGGTACACCCAAAACTTGGTCTCTAATTCATGAAGCTCATCATGTTCGGAATATTGCTCCAATCCTTAGTTAAGTCAGACCCACCATTTGTACGAACTAGATTCCTGATTGAGTCCCTCACCATATCCAAAATATTGAGCACAACCCGTCCTCTAATTCATAGCATCCAATGCCTAATGGACATGGTTGCATCTTTCCAGTGCAATTGAGCCACTGTAACCAACCGAGAACAATCAACCCGGGAAGGGCCCACACATCCACAATGGTGGAAGACCTTAGACTTAATATTTTCTTAGGAAGATTTGATTTAGGTCTCATTAAACTTGACTTGACATAGTCATAACAATTATGACTAACCTAGTGGCATGGGTTAGCTCGAATTGTTAGCCACCTCGAATCAGAACTGGGTCGACACATATGGCCAGGTAAGTGAGACCGGTGGATGGGATATGCCATTAACTTGACAAGAACGTATTCGAGTCGAGTAGCTTCCAATTAAAAATCAGTCGGTCGTATCTGCCCAACTTATCTTAGACACCAAATTATCGAACCAGAACTAATTGGGTTAGCCTATAATCCAGGCTCTAACCACTACGCCAAATTAGGTCTTAACTTGATCGAGTCACATATGAATGTGATTCGACCTTGACCTAGACTTAATCTTATTAGGCTGATCAATTATTAGCTTTCATGATTTACCTAACCAATTTTTGATTTGATTTGATCAACTGCTAGACCTAATTGAGCTACCCAAGCTCGAACCCAATTTTATGAAAATGATTTAGATCTGAAATTCTCAATTTTAGACCTAATTTAATTTCATAAGCTTAATTCATTAATTAAATCTTGGGTTCATAAATAAAATATGTAAAATAAATCTAGGATTTCAGGATCTAGGGTTTTGTAGAAAATAAGTTTGATTTCTGATTAAGGATGAACGTGCAGCACCCCTACATGCCATAAGAACACCCCATTGAATGGGAGGAGACGGTCTTAAATCCTGCTTTATTTTTATGACCGGACGGCCATGAGGAACACCTTAATCAGAAATATTGATTTAACTATAAAACTAGTTAGATCTAAGTTACATATCACATATATAATTTTAGATCTAACTTATACATGCTTTGCATACATCTCATGTATTAAAATCTGATCTAATTAGCATGCTTTCAGATCTGATATATCACATATAATATTTAAAAAATAAATTTAAATGAACTATTCAATATAAAATCTATTCTAAACAGTTACTAGAATAATTCTTCAACTAATCTAGGCATGCATCAGATCAATCTTATATATTAATTAGATTTTATTTTCTATTTTTTGATTTAAATATAATATTTATAACATCAAAAAATTAGAGAATAAATTAGATCTAATTTATATTTTAATCACATAAAAACATAAAATTTATGACTATTCATAGATTAAACTACTACTAGTCTAGTCATGCATCTCATACATGTTAATTTACTTAGATTTAATTTTAAATTTTTTGATTTTAGATCCTATCATATTTGATGTGACATCTAAAATTCATTAATACATATAAATAAAAATAAAAATCAGATCTAAATTAGATCTGAAATAGAGCCATCAACCTTCTCTGATACCAGTTGAAGGAAAAATTACTTTTTTTCTTGTAGGATCTTCCAGATCTAATGAGATCTGGGGTGGAATATTTTAATAAAAGTATCTTATATATTTTAGATCTAAGATCTATTAGATTTGATTCTTATTATCTGATATTTAATCTAAAATTAAATCTAAAACTTGAGGATTAGAGAAATACCTCTAGGATAACTGATTACCCTGTAGATGATCGCAGCAATGCTCGAGGTTCTAATCTAGCCACGCAGTCGCCTGGTCTCTATCGATATCCACTCAAGTAGGATCTAGATTATCTTTCCTTATGATTCTTTGCTCCAAAAATTAGATTTGGATCTGATTGGAAGATCTTCAAAAGATCTTCTGAAGCTGGAGCAGCAGCTTCTCTTTAAATCCCTGCAGTCTTCTGATTAGGGAGCCACCATGCCTTGGACAAGCACCAGATGGATGCCCAACCTCTTGGACGTAAAGAGGGGAGGGAGAGGAGTAGACAGAGTGTGGAGAAGTGGAGGGATTTATATTTTTGCTAGGGTTTGAGCAGATTCTCTAAACCCTAGTGCAGATAGGGTTTCAATAGACCCTACTGCGCCATGCAGTGCCACATCATTCGACCAATAAAAAATTCTAATTAATTCTAAAAAATTTTGATTGGTGAGTGATGTCATCTGATCATATCAAATAAGAACCCCACCAAACCCTCTACTATTGGTGCCAACACTGGATAAACACAGTGAGATTGGCGCCCAACAGTTTGAGTCGATCAAGGCATAGAGTCCTCATCTCATGGGGCTCTATCCTTATCCACTTGGGGCGCACGTCATATCTGATTATGGCACCCACTTTGAGGTAAAATTAGAAGGGGACACTCCACAAAAACTCTCCAATGACCTCTTGCCAAGTGGCCTTCAGTTAAGATCCATGAGTCAACATTTGACCGATGTCCTAAAACTAAATGGCAGGTGACAGAAATTAGCAGTGTTGTCTTAAATTCATCTTATGAATTAAGACAAGTCTTTCTGAGATGGACTGACTCTAGTCAGATTGAGAAAAACTTTCTCAAGGTTCTCTGGGTGAGTCAAATCATATTTGGCTCAGTCGAGATAGAAAAGATTATACGAGGAGAAAGTTAGGCTCAATCGTGTGCTAGCACGATTTTCTTGAACCTAATTGGATCTAATCCAAATCAATCGAACTGGGCTAGCTTGATTGATGACATCCAGACCCTAACTCTTGTTTGTGTGACCAGTTAGGTTCATTTTGATATGGTAATGAGACATGTCGTGATCTCATCATCGACATCATCGAAACTCCTTTCGATGGATCAGAACTCTTCTGATTCAGACAATTAGAATGATCGATCATCAAGATCATTCTAATTGCTCCCAAAATCCACCAGTGACACTAGCAGTATATGGTGGCAACCCATCAGAAATAAAGATGAACCTCTCGTGCAGCTACCTGTGTGATTGAGTTCTTCTATCATGAGTCCCGACTGAATTAGGGTTAAGGTGAACTCGTCAAACCCAACATCAGTCATATGAATCAATCGATCGATCCAAGTCTGATGTGAAACCCAATGGAAAACTCTTTTCCATTATTTCACTCTGCCATGGCCATGGGCTTAAGACTCGATCTTTCGATCATCATAGGACTACTCCTCTCATCTACCGAGGTTGATAGATCCCATCTTGGTGCGATCTGGTTCCTACAATGAATATGCTACAGCCAACATACACTCAGGATTCGAATGGCTAGAGACGAGTTATGGTGTAGTCAAACTATAACAACTCAAGGTAAACTGTCGATGCACCTCAGGTCAAAAACTAGACACACAGCTGCAGCATCGAGCTAGTCATCGACGAGAAGGTAGACTTCTTATGACTGCTCGAGGTGGTCACGCTCAGTACTCTCATTCTCAATAATATATGTACTCTCCTCTGTGTCTCCACACCATAGATTCAAGACACATCTACCTAAGAAGCGATCGTACACCAACCTTCCGGATCGATCACCATCCTCGTGATGATCCTATGGTCAGAGCTGTTTATGAGTTAGTTATGTAAATTCATGCCTTAAATTTTCAACTCTTGAAAATATGAATTAACATTCTACTAACTCAAAGGATGTATCACAGACATAATGTACACAATGTGATAGTAGAATAACCTTTTATTCATTTATAGTCAAAATTATAAATTTGCCCTTACATTTGTACAGGAATGTGTCAGCCAATCTGGCATCTAGGGCACACATCTAACAATCGCAGTGTTCCTAAACAGGCACTCATTACTGCTGAAATCCTCCCCACTGGTCAAGCCAACTCTGCCTGGTACTACACCTAAATCCAAAGTCTATCTGATGCCATAGAAGTCGACTCTCTTCCTGAGTCACCCAAGGCCAACCACCTAATGTTGTTCTGCTGGGCCTGTCATTGCACATCGATCACCATCACTGCCACTTCAGACCCTCCACACTCTATGGATCCCTCTGAAGCCATTTTGGATACATCGCATCCCACAGGTACCTTCAAAATCCAAGAGCTCATCCAAATCTTCAAACCCAATGACTGAACCTAGAAAATTCCACCCTAGCACTTTATCCTCTTTTGCCCCTGCACCAACCGTTACTTCGACATCACTTGGAGGAACTGTAGATAAAACCCTATCTTGGGTTTAGACCCACCTATCTCAACTCGAGGCTCACCTCAGCCTCCTTATAGGTATTTGGATCTTCTCTTGCTGTAAATAAATCCGTTTAACATGATCTTCCCAGAGCCTCGATCCATGATGCCCATAATTCTGCATAAATCCATGTAATGCACACCACCACTGGTGCTGGAATCTAGCTCCATCCCTGTACCCCTCGGCTCTAAACCTATGCCAAACCATCCTCCACCTGTAGAGGCACCTCTGGCTGGTGTTGGAAAATGTATCCTAAAGCCCATCATTTGGACAATTATGCTCATTCTGTAATATGTATATGAATAATTAATCAATAAATAAAAGTTATTTTGACATCATTCATCACAAAGTTATATCTTTCTTGCTAGAACTCTTGTATTGTGATGAAAGTCCTTAGAACTATGAAGTATTCGATAAAGGAGGATTTATCATATAGTTCTTAATATGTTTATCATTAAAGAATGATGATATTTATCGAGTGAAGATCATTGTGTGCCATATGAGTTGGTTGTCCTCTTAACCAAGAAGTGTGAAGATACTGGTATAGCATACAGGTGAGATGTAGGAGTATATCGTCACTGAACAAGTGACTCACCTGTTGAGTGCTCTACTGTCAAGAGTAGCTTGTGAAGCATATGCGCATAAGTGTCCCTTAGATCTGAGATCACCATAGTGACTTACAAGCAACTCACTACGCTTTGGTGCCAAACTATCTGCATTTTAATACAATGACGGAAGGCTACTAGGTACAGTCAAGTACTTACAAAGTCTATGTATGGATTAAGATGAAATTGACCCCTCTGGATTATGGAAGATGATGCATCACTGTAATTCAATTTAGTAAAATCTTGACTAGAGTAATCCATGTGATGGATTTGAAAGATTGGAATATAATGTGGATGATCCTCCAGGGTTGACAGTTTAACCCTAAACCATCCTAGAGCATTCAGGATCAAAGGATGAATTATGCGGTAACCATATGTATAGGTTCTTAAATATTACCTTATGATAATTTGATCTATCCGAACATTAAAAATTATTGCTAGATAGTAACTTTGATTAGTACAGAAAATAGTTTCTGTGCTACTGACTTAGTATTCGAACCTATGGAGTCATGCACAAAATCAAGAGATATAGAAAAGAATTGACATAAGTCTATATATTTAATTTAGAAGTATTTAACTTGATTAAATAAATAGATTAATTTGATTAAGAATTAAGTTATGGATCATACAGAATTAAACAGCTGACTATATCTTGCTAGCACTAGATATGAGGTTCAGATTCAATTTCAGAGATGAATGAGATTTGATCTTTGATCTAAGAAGTCTATGAGAGATTAAATTTAAGTACTAATTAATTTTAGATTAGATCTGATTTAATTAGACTTAATTGAGTTCATAAATTTAAGATAGACTTGGTCCCAAATTCTAAATAATTTGAGATTAGCAGCCTATTCAAAATTATTTTGAATCAGGTTTGAATTGGATTCAAATTGATCTATATTTAGATTAGATCTTTAGAGTCCACTTTTACTGAGACTGTCTCTCCTCATGGTCGATGAAGGGGTGATGGGGTGTTGGTTGTTGCCACCCCAACCTTGGGTGTAGGCGTGGGTGCATGTGGGTGCCTAGTTAGGCGCCAATGCTTTCTCCCTTAGGACTTCTTTATTGATAAATTATGGATTAATTTAATGCTTGTTTGAATTAAGAATCTTAACCTTATGGGTCATAAAAAATTATCTGTAAATATGGAGGATCTCTAATTATCATAGCATAATAATTAGATTATGTGCTAAAGAGAGAAGGAGAGGAAGAGGAGGCGTGAAGATAGAGTGGGCGTCACCTATCCTTGGCATCACCCACCCTTGGTGTCCTATCTTCCCACGACATGAAGGCCCTCTTGGGCATCCCTCTTACTGGTGTGAGGAATCACACCAGAGGCTCTTTCTCCCCCCTTTGTTGCCTTGCAAAGGTGTTTCAATCTGAGGCTTCATCCTACTTTCCTGCGAAGTTTGACATGCGCGTGAAGTAGCAGGTTTGTGGATTCAAACCTACGCGAGGCTTTGAATTTAGAATCTTTGAGATTTGATCCCTACTTCACTGTATATCAGGTAAAGATCTAATCTTTATTAAGCTATTTATAAAAAATTTTTAGATGCACCCTGGCTATCTGCTGTGTTTTGATAGAAACAAACTTTCTTTCTCTTCAATTGGTATCAGAATCGGGTTTTAATACATGGATGCATAATTAATTTTTTTTAATTTATTTATATATTCTATATAATTAAAATTTTATGTTAGATATTAAATCTAATTTAGATCTATTTAAATAAAATTTATGATTTAATTTTGATTAGATTATAAGAACCTAATCAATAGTTGGTTAAGATTTGTTATAAATTTATTATAATAGAATTTTTTTTATTACTAATTTTATTTAAATAATAATTTATTTTAAATTAATTTTAATAAAATTTTAATATTATTTTTTAGATACAAAATTAAACTTATTTTAGATCTAAATTGAATCTATTTTGATAGATTTTCAGATCTGATTTCTAACAAATTCTGCACAACGTCAAAACAGATCTAACCAAAAAAATAATCTTTATATGTTCATATGTGCATCTAATTTATTTTCTATAAGATTTTAGATCTGAATTGATATTTTATAATCAATATAAGATATATTTTAGATCTGACATAATGTATATAATGCATCAAATCTGATTAGATTAGATGAAGAACATAGTTGATGAGATCAAAATCATGGTCATGACATAAAATATTTTATCAAATTACATATTGATGTAATTCTATATGAAAAAATTTTAAATCTTAGTAGTCTAGTACTCAGATTGATAAGATCACCAGACCATCCGATCATAAGAGGAAGAGAGATTCATCTTCCTCTCTTGCCCATTCGACGGATACTTTTATGACATGTAGGGGTGTCATTGTGATCTAGTTTTATGAAGAAAAAGAGTGAATAAATTTTTATAAATTATTTTGATTATAAATAAGTTTAGATTAGATTTAAAATAATTTATAATTTATTACAATAAAAAAACTCAGATATAAAAATTATTTTAAAATCTAAAAAATATGTTACATTAGATGTAATCGGTAGTGATCTAAAAGTAGTCATGATACATGTGATATATGTATGAAATTTAAATCACACTTATGCATGTTTAATTATTAGATATATATATATAAAATTTATTTTCATGTTATAAAATATATGGTATGCTTCACTTGAAATTTTAGTAGAATAGTTCTACAAACTGAAACATATGTTTCATACACTTAATTTGAAATTAAGTCTAAACGATCTAGATTTGAGAATTAAAGATTTTTAAGACATCACATAAATTGATGGACAATGGGTTAGCATGAATTAGATCCTTTTAATGAGTTAGATTTAGGGTTAGAAATAAATACAAACTAAATAAAGAAATTGATTAAATCTAATCAAGAGTTGAATTAGATTAGATCAGAATTTTTTTAGATCAACCTCAATAGTTGAAGCTTGATCAAGTCCATATTTTTGATCTTACTAAATGGACCATGATCATAGCTCAGTGGTTGAGCCTGAATCTACTGGTGGACTAAAATGAAACTAATTAACCAGTTGGTGTCTAAGGTAAGTTTGGCAATTTGATTAAGTAGTTATTAATTGGGAGCTACTCACCTAGATACATCCATGGCGAGTTAATGGCATATCCCTCCCACTGATCTCACTTATTTGGCCAACATGGTAGATTATGTTTTGATTAGGTCACTAGTCGATTCGAGCTGATCCATGCCATTAAGGTTAATCAGTATGACTGATTTAGGTGTCTTTAGACCAGCTTGTGTCTAATCCTCTATATGACTTGATGAAGTCAGTGAGAAGATTTACAACTTGTAGGTCAATTTCTTCTCTTATTCTCAAATCAATAAATTAAATTTTTTAAATTATTAATCTTTAAAATGATATAGTTATAGAGTTAACTTATTCATAGCCTCTCATTAAGGTGCGTGATAATGAGTCCAATGATCTAAATAGGCATTGGAAGCACCACATGTCTGATATCTATTGGGTATTGAAATTATCATTCATCATATGACCATCTTATTGTGCTCCTCAGATTAATGCTCAGGTTAGCTAAGCCAACTCGGGCTTAGATATTCATTCGTTGGATGCATTTGGTGTAGTCATGTTAATGGTTGGACCTAACTAAAATTTTCAGTGGATGTGCCACACATCTGCTGAAGAGAAGCCTGGGGCAAAGTCTAATTACTAGAAGTTATTTAGAGAAATAATTGGTTATGAACCTACCCATAGATGCACTAGGGTTGGCTGAGCCACACTCAGGTCTGAATATAGTTTGTGTGAATTCTAGTGCCCGCTAAGGAATTAATGTGAATTGGAGGTAGAGGCTACCAATTCATTTAAAATAGTAGAAGAACCTTTAGACTAAAATCCATATCTTTAGGATTAAAAATAATTCATATACTAATAGATTTATGTTTCTTTTTTCAACTATGGCCAACATACTATCGCTCCGTTCGCTGTTGGACAGCGACAAGCTTATCGGACCTAACTTTGATAGCTGGTATTGAAAGTTGAAGATCATCTTGGAGCACGAGAGGATCCTATACGTGCTTATAGATCCACCACCTGATGAACCTACTGCTAATGCATCCTGTACTGTGAGAGACACTTACCTGAAGTGGCTCAATGACCGCATGATAGTACATTACATTATGAGGGTGGCCATGAATGATGAACTTAGCTGTAAGTTCGAGGATGCATAGCCAGAAGATATGATTCAAATGTTGAACGAGTCCTTTGGCACCCCAGAGGATGTGGAGAGACACAAAACCTCTTTCGTAGTATTTAATGTCCGTATACAGATGAGACATCAGTCACTGATTATGTATAGTACATAATCGAGCAGATTGAATACTTGAGCAAACTTGACTTTCTGTTACATAAACAGTTAGACAAAGATACTATCCTCAATTCATTACCAAAATCCTACCTACTCTTTTTGAGTCATTATAAAATGACCAAGCATACAATGAACTACCATGGCATGCTAGGATTGCTGCAAACATTTAAGAAGAAACATCAGCTCTAGAAGGAGCCGGTGCATGTAGTGGGAGGTTCATCTGCAGATTGTCAATCCTTTAATAGAAAAAAAAAAGAAGAAGGTACAAAAAAATTATGTCATCGATCCTAAGCCAAAATAGAGTAAAAAATCGAAAGTCGACAAGAGCCAAGCAGATGCTTCTTTTGTAAGAAGCTGAATCATTAAAAAAGAAATTATCCGACTTATATAGCTACCCTTGACCCAAACAGGCCAAAAAATAAGAGAAATAAGCAATCAGTTGATTCGTAAGGTACTTATATGATAACTCTTTGTAATTTTTTTATTTGTGATACTACTACCTGGGTATTGGATATCGAAAGTCCGATTAATATTTTTAATTCATTGTAGAGATTGTAGGTCAGTAAGAAATTTAGAGAAAGTGAGCGGTTCTTGAACGTTGGAGATGGAAGCCTTGTTCCAGTTCTAGCTTTAGAAACTATACAGCTTATTTTCGAGTCTAATAGTATCATGTTAGATTAGTGTCATTATTGTCTTTCTTTTTTAATGAATGTCATTTTTGTAGGCCTTTTAACCAAACTTGGTTTCAAGTTTTTAATAAAGGATATTTTTTGTGATATCATTATGAATGATACCATAATTATGCATGAAGAATTAAAATATGGCATATATATATATTATCACAGCTTGTTGGTGTAATGTACACATCGAACAAACATCCTAGGATAGATAATATCAGTGATTTCTACATTTGGTATTGTAGGCTAAGTCATGTGAGCAAAAACAAGATAGACAGGTTAATCAAGAAGGGTGTCCTTGAAATTAATGATTGTGAAGCATTACAAATCTGTGAATCCTGTCTACTTAGTGAGATGACTAAATCACCTTTTAAGAACAAAGTTGAATGAGCCAGTGATGTTTTAGGTCCAATACATAGTGATGTATGTGGATCCATGAACATGATTGCTAGAGGAGGATATCATTACTTTGTTACATTTACAGATGACCTATCGAGGTATGGATATATCTACCTTATGAAGCATAAATCTGAATCATTTAAAATATTTAAACGATTCCGTAGTGAAGTAAAAAAATAGACTGGAAAGAGTATTAAAACTCTTCGATCAGATCGAGGAGGTGAATATCTCACCAATAATTTTTTGACATATTTAGAGGAGAATGGGATTCTCTCTTAGTGGACTCCTCCTGGAACACTACAATATAATAGAGTATCTGAAAGAAAGAATCGAATCCTGTTAGATATGGTTTAGTCCATGATGGAGTTTGCAAATCTATCAATCTTCTTTTAGAGATACGCTCTTGAAACTGCCTGCTATATTCTGAATAAGGTTCTGAGCAAGTCTATCGATAAAACTCCATATAAGATATGGACAGGGTGTAGGTCGGTGCTCTCACATCTTCAGGTTTGAGGATTTTTTGCTTATGTCAAATGTTTAAAAGTAGATAAACTTGGACCAAAGTTCGATAAATGCTTATTTGTAGGGTATCCAAAGGAAACTAAAGGATACAACTTCTACCTCACTAAAGAATAAAAGGTGTTCATTAGCAACAGGATAATTTTTTTAGAAAAGAAGTTCATTAGAGAATTAACTAATGCCAGCAAAATTGAACTTGATGAAGTTTATGAGGTAGAAGAACTGGCACACACAGAATTGGATTTGATTAGGAAATCAAATTCGAAGCCTGTAGAGACACAATTAAAGAGATCCGATAGAGTACCACATCAGCCGAACAGATACTATAGTTTCTTGGTCTGGGATGTTGATTCTATCGAACTTGATGAGAATGATGAGGATCCGATCACCTATATGGAAGCCATGCAAAGGCCCGATTTCCAGAAGTGGCTTGAGGCCATGAAATCCAAGATGGAGTCCATAGAGATCAATGGTGTATGAATAGTAGTTGATCCATCCGAAGGGATAAATTCACAGGGTGCAAGTGGTTTTTTAAAAGAAAAAGAGGAGAAGACAAAAAGATGGAGACCTATAAAGTCCGTCTAATTGCCAAGGATTATCATAAATATTATGGTATTGACTATGATGAGATATTTTCTTCTGTGGCAATGCTCAAGTCCATTCAGATTATACTTGCAATAGCAGCGCACTTAGATTATGAAATCTAATAAATGGATGTCAAAATTACTTTTTCTAAATGGAAAGCTGGAAGAAGAAGTGTAAATGATACAATCTGAAGGGTTCACATCTACAGACGAATCTAAGGTGTGCAAACTTAATAGGTCCATCTATGGACTGAAGCAGACATCTAGGAGTTGAAACATATATTTTGATAAGGTGATCAAATATATGGCTTTGCTAAGAATGGAGAAGAGCTTTGCATCTACAAATGAGCTAATGATTCTGTTAAAAAAAAAGAAGAATAAGAAGGTGCTTGGTGTTGGGAGTCAGCCCCAGAAATCTAAGTTCAGTACTGATCAAAGTCAGGTAGAGTGCTTCTTTTGCAAGAAGCAGGGTCATTGAAAGAAAAATTATCCTCAGTATATCACTTTTCTTGATCTGAACAGGCCAAAAAAGAAGAAGCAATCAGTTACTGGACAAGATACTTATATGATAACACCTTATAACTTCTCTCTTTTTGATACAATGATCTGGGTATTGGATACCAATAGTTCTATTCACATTTGTAATTCATTATAGAGTCTTCAGGTCACTAAGAGATTTAGAGATGGTGAGAGATTCTTAAACGTTAGAGATGGAAGATCAGTTCCAGTTCTAGCTTTAGAAATCATCAAGCTTGTATTCGAGTCTCGTTATATTATTCTTGATGAGTATCATTACTATCCTAGTTTTCTTTTAAATGTTATTTCTGTACATCTTTTGGCCAATTTCAATTATAAAATATCAATAAAAAAAAATTTTTGTGATATCATTTTGAATGGTGTTACAATTTTGCGTGTACAGTTGAACAATGATATCTATGTTGTTCTAAGCTTAATGAAATGTACATTTCAAATAAATGTCCTAGAATAGATGATGTCACGGATGCCTACCTTCGGCATTATAGGCTAGGTCATATCAACAAGAATAGGATGAACAGATTAGCTCAAGAAAGAATTTTTGATAAAGATGATTATGGATCGTTACCTATCTGTGAATCTTATTTGCTTGGAAAGATGATCAAGTCACCTTTTATTGGAAAAGGTGAATGAGCCAATAATGTGCTGGGTCTGATACATACTGATGTATGTGGACCCATGAGCACATATGCCAGAGGAGGGTATATCTATTTCAGTATGTTCACAGATGACCTATCTAGGTATAGGTATGTCTACTTGATGAACACTAATCTGAATCATTTGAAATGTTCAAATGATTCCATAATGAAGTAGAGAAACAAACTAGAAAAAGTATTAAAACTCTTCAGTCTGACCGAGGAGGTGAATACCTCTCCAGTGAATTTCTGACATATTTAGGAGAGAATGAGATTCTCTCCCAATGGAACCCTCCAGAGACACCATAGCATAATGGCATCTCGAAAAAGAGGAATCGAACCTTGTTGGATATGATTCGATTCATGATGGGGTTTGCAACTCTATCGATCTCCTTTTGGGGATATACACTTGAAATAGCCTGTCTTATGCTTAATAATATTCTAAGCAAGTCAGTTAGTAAGATACCATATGAGATATGGTCAGAGCATAAGCCAAACCTCTCTTACTTTAGAATCTGGGGATGTCCAGCTTATGTTAAATGATTACAAACTGACAAGCTCAACCCTACGTCTGATAAGTGTAATTTCGTAGGGTATCCCAAAGAAATGAGAGGATATTGCTTTTACCTGCATGCTGAACAAAAGGTGTTTGTCAGTAGTAAGACACATTTTTTTGGAAAAAAAATTCTTTAGTGAAGGAATAAATGCTTCTAAAATCGAACTTGATGAAGTTCAACAGGTAGAAGAACTGATACTAATAATTGAATCTGAACTGGATTTGATGAGATCAAATCTAGAGCCCAACACATAAATATTCTTAAGGCGATCTGGTAGAGTACCACATTAGTCAGACAGATACTTAGGTTTCTTGGTCTAGGATAGAGATCCTATTGAACTCAATGAGAACAATGAGGATCCGATCACCTACATGGATGCGATGCAGAGGTCTGACTCTGATAAATGGCTTAAAGACATGAAATTTGAAATAGAGTCCATGAAGGTCAATGATGTATAGACATTGGTTGACCCAGCTGAAGGGGTTAAACCCATAGGGTATAAGTGGGTCTTCAAGAGGAAGACGGGTGTAGACGGAAAGGTGGAGACTTATAAAGTCTGTTTGGTTGTTAAGGATTGTCATCAGTAATATGATATTGACTATGATGAGATATTTTCTCTTATGGAAATGCTCAAATCCATTTGGATCGTGCTTGTGATAGCAACATACCTGGACTATGAAGTCTGGCAGATGGATGCGAAGACAGCTTTCTTAAATGGAGAGCTGAATGAAGAGATATATATGATACAACCTGAAGGGTTCACACCACCAGATGAGTCTAAAGTGTGCAAGATTTAGAGACCTATTTATGGATTGAAGTAAGCATCTCATAGTTGGAACAACGTTTTGATAAGGTGATCAAAACATATGGCTTCATTAGAAACGGAGAGGAACCCTACATAAATAAGTGGGTAAATGATTTAATAATTGTATTTCTTGTATTCTATGTGGATAATATTCTCTTAATCAGGAATAATGTTCCTACATTACAAGGAATAAAAATGTGACTGTCATCACAATTCTCTATGAAGGATCTGGGAGAAGCAGTCTACATCTTAAAGATGAAGATCTATAGGGATAGATCTAAGAGGCTGCTTGGGTTCTCACAATCCACGTACATATATACCATGCTAAAATGGTTCAGCATGGAGAATTTCAAGAAAGACTATCTTCTGATAGATCAAAAAAATTTTCTTTCGAAAGGAGATGGTCTGACAATCCTCAAGAAAGAGAACATATGAGTAGAGTTCCATAAGCTTCGGTAGTGAATTCTATTATGTATGCTATGATATGTATGAGACCAGACGTGGCATACTTACTAAGGGTAGTGAGTAGATACCAGTCTGATCTAGAAAAAAACCACTGGAAGGTCGTAAAGACCATTCTTAAGTATTTGAGAAATACTTAGGACTAGTGGCTTATGTATGGTGAAACTGACTTGAAACTGGTGGGGTTCACCGACTCCAACTTTCAGTCAGACCATGACGATAGTAAAAGTATGTTGGATTATATTTTTTCCTTAAATAGTAGAGTGATCTGCTAAAAAAACTTCAAGCAGTATACTGTGGCAGACTCTGTTTGCGAAGTGAAGTATATCGCGGCATCCGATGCTGCAAAGGAAGCTGTATGGTTGCGAAAGTTCATCAGTGAGCTCGAAGTGGCACCCTCTGTTGATTGCTTTGTTTTGTTATATTACGATAATACTGGAGCCATTGCTCAAGCCAAGGAGCCGAGATCACATCAGCGCACCAAACATATTCTGTGTCGCTATCACCTTATCCGGAAGATCATGGATCGAGGTGACATCGACCTTTAAAAGATAGATAGAAAGAGAATCTGATCGATCCATTTACTAAAGTTCTCAAAATTAAAGAGTTCGATGACTACAAGTTGAAGATGGATATTTGATACTGTACCGATTAGCTTTAGTCCAAGTGAGAGTTGTTGGAAAATGTATCTCAAAGCCAATCGTTAGACGATTGTGCTCATCTTGTAAATTGTATATGAATTTTTATTAATAAAAAATATTTAATAATTCTCCTGTATTATAATGAAGTCCTTAAGACTATAATTAATCGACAAAAGAGGATTTGTCATTAAATCCTTAAAAATATTTGCGATCAAATGATATGCTATTACTAAGATGATAGCCACATCAAATGTAGATCATCGTGTGCCATATGAGTTGGTTGTCTTCTTAATCAAGGAGTGTGAAGATATTGTTATGGAATGCAGATGGAATGTGGGAGTACATTCGCATCGAACGTGGCCATGTGTCGAGCACTCTGCTGTCAAGAGTAGCTCGTGAAGGGTATGGATATAAGTATCCCTCCGATCTGAGACCACCACGATGACTTATAAGCAACTCACTGTACTTTAGTACCAGACCATCTGAGTTTCTAACTCAGTGACAAAAGGTTATTGGGTACGATCAAGTACTTATCAAGTCGGTGTGTGAGTCAAGATGAAATTGACCCCTCTGAATTAGTAGGAGATATGCATCCATATATTTTAATTTAGTAAAATTTTGATCAGGATAATTTATGAGATAGATTTGAAAGGATGAAATATAATGTGGCTGACTAAATTAGGGTTGACAGTTAAACTCTAGGTCACCTTGAGCATTTGGGTTAAAGGGATGAATTATACGATAACCATATGCCAGTAGGTTCTAGAAGGTTGCTTTGCAATATTTTGACCTATCCGATCGTCAGGTCATCATTGCTAGATGGTTATATTGATTGGTATAAAAGTTATTCCTATACTATCGGCTTAGGTTCAAACCTATGAGGTCACACGCATTAGAAATTTGGTCAGATCAGATGGCTAAAGAGTCCAATTGAATTGTGACTCTGGTGAAGAGTCCTACTCCGACTAGGACACTGAAGGAGAGTCTCACAGGAACTGAGACTCTACTATTTTAAAGAATTAATTAGTAATTAGATTACTAACTGACTCAATTTGATTGAGCAGAGCTTTGGATTAAGTCTAATTGAATTAGATTCAGTTCGACTTTGATTGGGTTTGATATGATCGAGCCCGATTACAAGAAAAATTTGATCCTGATTTGATCAGAATTTTGACTCGACTAATTCTTAATTGGGTTAGAAATTTGATGATATTTAAGTTTTTAATTAGATTAGGTTCATTTCTATTAGTGGGTTCAATCCAAATTTGATTTGGATTAGAATTGAATTAGAAATGAAGAGTCCAAGTCAAACTAGGACTCTATCCTTATCTCCTACGCCACTCCTGAACCCATGCCAATTTCTCCACACCTAATTGTATTTGGGTTGTGATTATTGGTATCATGATAGAGGGTCCAATAAGAGTGGGGCAATAGCTGATGAGTCATAATATTATCTCTTGCCTAATTCGAATGCGATCCGAATTAGAGATAAGAGGAAAACTAAGAAAGGAATTTTTCATATATGGAATATTATTGATGCCATATTAATTTTTTTTTATTTTTCTTAGAGAATCCTTTGGCATGTGAGACTCCAAAATCTTTCTCCACATCCTAATAATTTTTCTAAAATTTTTTGGGATGCCAAAAGGATGTTTTTGAAAGAAGAGTGCCCTTAAGCCAATCGTAAGTGTGTTGCGATGGGACTTTCTTTAAAATTTTCCAACTCATGAAATGATATTTATTATTTGAGGCATTGATTCATCATATTAGCTACATCTTAATATGTCTAAGATTATGATGAATCCCAAAGATTAGGATAATGATTTTAGGAGACATGAATGGGTCATGCTAGTGAGACCTAAAATCCTAATCTTAAATATTCCTGGTCGTAGGAGCATTGAGTTGGAGATCAATATTTCAGATAGATTGGCACATTCTATGTATGCTCAATGGAGAAGATGACAGATCTCACTAGCCACTTATGTGAGACACTAATACAAGGATGTACGTGCTCATTTGAGAAATGAGTCTATTGAATTGACTCAATGAAAGAGAACATCTAATGGAAGCCTTATTTGTATGTCAAAGATGGTTCTCTAAGTGAAAGTTATGCAAGTGATCCTTAGATCTGAAACCATCATAGAATCTTATGCACATGAACCCATATTTTTGGTTCATACCTAGGCATGACATTAAGACATGTACGGGGTGTTCTGGATATGGTGGAGTGTGTATGAAGGTTGTGAGTAGGTCAATATGGAATCGATCACTCCTAGTAAGAGGAGATCACATCTTGTGTATTCTCAATCCTAGATGACTCAGAAAAGTTTTTTGGCCAAAAGTAGGAAGGAGATTTAGAAAGAGTTTCTAATGCTTCTTTATTGGAGTCATTATTGATTAATTGAGAGTCGATATGATGATATGTGTTTGAGTTTGACATGATTCCATACTCATGAACATATTCAGGGTGCAAGAATGATTGAAGGATTGAATTGTACGATAATTTACCACTGAAGGATAGATTTGATATTTTTACCAAATTTTATACCTTCTGGGTAGTCATGATATGTTGCTAGACATCAATCTTGACTTTGTAGGTTTTTGACAAAATTAAAGAATTTAATTCGATTGCCAATTAGAAATGATTTAATTAATTGAACTCGGGTTAGCTCGATTGGACCAAAATCGACTAGATTGAAATCTAATCAAATTTGATCAACTTATATCCAGACCTACTATTGGCTAGATATGAAACCAATGGGTCACACAACATATGAAAATTGGCCAAGGATCCTTTTGAAAAAGGTTGATTGGAA
>NC_025993.2:23912840-23927568 GCF_000442705.2 Elaeis guineensis | reverse complement strand
CCTTTTTAATTCCTATGGCATTCACATTTTGCTCGATATTAAATACAGATACATCAATATGTAGCTGATAGAGACCATTAATAAGAAAACCATTTGTAACTTTATTATTTTCATAAAATATGTTACACTGGTCCTTATAAAAGCTAATCACATAGTCTTCTTGTACTAAACATGAAACAGAAATCAAATTCCTACTTGCTGCAGGCACATAATAACAGTCTCTAAGAACTAAATCTAATCCTAACGGTAATCGCAGAGGGTAGGTTCCCACAGCCACAATAGCAACTCTTGCTCCATTTTCAATGTGTAAGATCATCTTCCTATCCCTCAGCCTCCTGCTCTGTTCAAGACCCTGCATAAAAGTGCATAAATGAGCACTAGAACCAGAGTCAAGTATCCAACTGGATATAGAGAAAATCGTAAGATTAGATTCTATAACGAGCATACCTCCAAAAGGACCATCCTTCTTGTTCTTTCGGGGGGCTCGGTACTGAGGACAGTTTCGCTTCTAATGGCCGTCTGAATTGTAGTAAAAATATTTTTGCTTTTCAGCAGTCTTCTTCTTCGATTTTGTCTTCTTCTTTTTTCCATCCACCTTCTACTTTTTTGCAGACTTCTTCTTTCCAAAAGACTTTCTCTTGAAAGAAGTCCACTCCACAGTAAGGACTGAGCCTTTTGAACTCTTCAAAGAAAGCTCAGTCGTAACCAATATGTTTATTAATTCAGCCAAAGTACACTGCATCTTATGCATATGGAAGTTCATGATGAACTGACCATATGCATCGGACAAGGACTGAAAGATCACATCAATCTGAAATCCTTGTCTAGGATGATACCGAGCTTCTCAAGCTCCTCAAGGTCCTTGATCATTGTCAAACAATGATCTTGGACTGACTGCCCATCATGCATTTTAGCCTTAAAAAGTCTTTGGCAGACTTGATACTTGGCTGTGCGACTTTGTTCACCAAACAACTCTTGTAGGTGAGCCTACATTTGGTGGGTAGTCATAATGTTCTCATGTTGGTGCTGCAAGTTATCAGACATGGCATCCAACATGTAGTACCTGGCTTTGTTATCGTCATCCATCCACTTTTTTAGAGATGCTCCCTGTTCAGCAGTCGGACATGCTGGTATGGAAGGTGGGTCCAGATCCAAGACATGAGTTAGTTTTTCGAAACCCAGAATAATTCTGTAGTTCCTCAACCAATCCTTGAAATTGGGTCCAGTCAATCTGTGGGTGTCTAGTATTTTGGTCAGGGGGTTGGACGCAGTCATGTTTCCTGTAGAGAGTCAAAGTTTCTAGTTAGATTTTGTGATTAGACTTAACCAATTTGTTTAGGAGTTTTATTTTTAAATAAATTAGGCTCCCACTATTTTCTCAGATCCCTACACTCCCTAGGTAGAGATATGAAAATGACCGTGATTAGTGATTTCCAGTGGGTGGTGCGGTCTTACTGACTGGCTCACCACCTCACCTAACAGTTATTGGTGATGGGTCAACCAATGAGTGGACAACTCTTGTCTAGTGATTCTCTAATCATGGTACACCCAAAACTTGGTCTCTAATTCATGAAGCTCATCATGTTCGGAATATTGCTCCAATCCTTAGTTAAGTCAGACCCACCATTTGTACGAACTAGATTCCTGATTGAGTCCCTCACCATATCCAAAATATTGAGCACAACCCGTCCTCTAATTCATAGCATCCAATGCCTAATGGACATGGTTGCATCTTTCCAGTGCAATTGAGCCACTGTAACCAACCGAGAACAATCAAACCCGGGAAGGGCCCACACATCCACAATGGTGGAAGACCTTAGACTTAATATTTTCTTAGGAAGATTTGATTTAGGTCTCATTAAACTTGACTTGACATAGTCATAACAATTATGACTAACCTAGTGGCATGGGTTAGCTCGAATTGTTAGCCACCTCGGATCAGAACTGGGTCGACACATATGGCCAGGTAAGTGAGACCGGTGGATGGGATATGCCATTAACTTGACAAGAACGTATTCGAGTCGAGTAGCTTCCAATTAAAAATCAGTCGGTCGTATCTGCCCAACTTATCTTAGACACCAAATTATCGAACCAGAACTAATTGGGTTAGCCTATAATCCAGGCTCTAACCACTACGCCAAATTAGGTCTTAACTTGATCGAGTCACATATGAATGTGATTCGACCTTGACCTAGACTTAATCTTATTAGGCTGATCAATTATTAGCTTTCATGATTTTACCTAACCAATTTTTGATTTGATTTGATCAACTGCTAGACCTAATTGAGCTACCCAAGCTCGAACCCAATTTTATGAAAATGATTTAGATCTGAAATTCTCAATTTTAGACCTAATTTAATTTCATAAGCTTAATTCATTAATTAAATCTTGGGTTCATAAATAAAATATGTAAAATAAATCCTAGGATTTCAGGATCTAGGGTTTTGTAGAACAATAAGTTTGATTTCTGATTAAGGATGAACGTGCAGCACCCCTACATGCCATAAGAACACCCCATTGAATGGGAGGAGACGGTCTTAAATCCTGCTTTATTTTTATGACCGGACGGCCATGAGGAACACCTTAATCAGAAATATTGATTTAACTATAAAACTAGTTAGATCTAAGTTACATATCACATATATAATTTTAGATCTAACTTATACATGCTTTGCATACATCTCATGTATTAAAATCTGATCTAATTAGCATGCTTTCAGATCTGATATATCACATATAATATTTAAAAAATAAAATTTAAACTGAACTATTCAATATAAATCTATTCTAAACAGTTACTAGAATAATTCTTCAACTAATCTAGGCATGCATCAGATCAATCTTAATATATTAATTAGATTTTATTTTCTATTTTTTGATTTAAATATAATATTTATAACATCAAAAAATTAGAGAATAAATTAGATCTAATTTATATTTTAATCACATAAAAACATAAAATTTTATGACTATTCATAGATTAAACTACTACTAGTCTAGTCATGCATCTCATACATGTTATATTTACTTAGATTTAATTTTAAATTTTTTGATTTTAGATCCTATCATATTTGATGTGACATCTAAAATTCATTAATACCATATAAATAAAAATAAAAATCAGATCTAAATTAGATCTGAAATAGAGCCATCAACCTTACTCTGATACCAGTTGAAGGAAAAATTACTTTTTTTCTTGTAGGATCTTCCAGATCTAATGAGATCTGGGGTGGAATATTTTAATAAAAGTATCTTATGATATTTTAGATCTAAGATCTATTAGATTTGATTCTTATTATCTGATATTTAATCTAAAATTAAATCTAAAACTTGAGGATTAGAGAAATACCTCTAGGATAACTTGATTACCCTGTAGATGATCGCAGCAATGCTCGAGGTTCTGATCTAGCCACGCAGTCGCCTGGTCTCTATCGATATCCACTCAAGTAGGATCTAGATTATCCTTTCCTTATGATTCTTTGCTCCAAAAATTAGATTTGGATCTGATTTGGAAGATCTTCAAAAGATCTTCTGAAGCTGGAGCAGCAGCTTCTCTTTAAATCCCTGCAGTCTTCTGATTAGGGAGCCACCATGCCTTGGACAAGCACCAGATGGATGCCCAACCTCTTGGACGTAAAGAGGGGAGGGAGAGGAGTAGACAGAGTGTGGAGAAGTGGAGGGATTTTATATTTTTGCTAGGGTTTGAGCAGATTCTCTAAACCCTAGATGTAGATAGGGTTTCAATAGACCCTAATGCGCCATGCAGTGCCACATCATTCGACCAATAAAAAAATTCTAATTAATTCTAAAAAATTTTGATTGGTGAAGTGATGTCATCTGATCATATCAAATAAGAACCCCACCAAACCCTCTTACTATTGGTGCCAACACTGGATAAACACAGTGAGATTGGCGCCCAACAGTTTGAGTCGATCAAGGCATAGAGTCCTCATCTCATGGGGCTCTATCCTTATCCACTTGGGGCGCACGTCATATCTGATTATGGCACCCACTTTGAGGGTAAAATAAGAAGGGAGACACTCCACAAAAACTCTCCAATGACCTCTTGCCAAGTGGTCTTCAGTTTAAGATTCATGAGTCAACATTTGACCGATGTCCTAAAACTAAATTGGCAGGTGACAGAAATTAGCAGATGTTGTCTTAAATTCATCTTATGAATTAAGACAAGTCCTTTCTGAGATGGACTGACTCTAGTCAGATTGAGAAAAACTTTCTCAAGGTTCTCTGGGTGAGTCAAATCATATTTGGCTCAGTCGAGATAGAAAAGATTATACGAGGAGAAAGTTAGGCTCAATCGTGTGCTAGCACGATTTTCTTGAACCTAATTGGATCTAATCCAAATCAATCGAACTGGGCTAGCTTGATTGATGACATCCAGACTCTAACTCTTGTTTGTGTGACTTAGTTAGGTTTATTTTTGAATGGTAATGAGACATGTCGTGATCTCATCATCGACATCATCGAAACTCCTTTCGATGGATCAGAACTCTTCTGATTCAGACAATTAGAATGATCGATCATTAAGATCATTCTAATTGCTCCCAAAATCCACCTGTGACATCTAGCAGTAAATGATGGCAACCCATCAGAAATAAAGATGAACCTCTCGGTGCAGCTACCTATGTGATTGAGTTCCTCTATTATGAGTCCCGACTGAATTAGGGTTAAGGTGAACTCGTCAAACCCAACATCAGTCATATGAATCAATCGATCGATCCAAGTCTGATGTGAAACCCCAATGGAAAACTCTTTTCTATTATTTCACTCTGCCATGGCCATGGGCTTAAGAACTCGATCTTTCGATCATCATAGGACTACTCCTCTCATCTACCGAGGTTGATAGATCCCATCTTGGTGCGATTTGGTTCCTACAATGAATATGCTACAGCCAACATACATCTTAAGATTCTGAATGGCAAGGAGACCGAGTTATGGTGTAGTCAAACTATAATAGACTCAAAGTAAACTATCGATGCACCTCAGGTCAAAAAACTAGACACACAGCTGCAGCATCGAGCTAGTCATCGACGAGAAGGTAGACTTCCTTATGACTGCTCGAGATGGTCATGCTCAGTACTCTCATTCTCAATTAATATATGTACTCTCACTCTAGTGTCTCCACACCATTGATTCAAGACACATCTACCTTAAGAAAGCGATCGTACACCAACCTTCCGGATCGATCATCATCCTCGTGATGATCCTATGGTCAGGAGCTATTTATGAGTTAGTTATGTAAATTCATGCCTTAAATTTTCAACTCTTGAAAATATGAATTAATATTTTTACTAACTCAAAGGATGTATCACAGACATAATGTATACAATATGATAGTAGAATAATCCTTTTATTTATTTATAGTCAAAATTATAAATTTGCCCTTAGATTTGTACAGGAATGTGTCAGCCAATCTGGCATCTAGGGCACACATCTAACAATTGAATTTAAAATATATTACACATCTAAAATATTTTAATAAATCATTAGCATGTGGTCCCGATCGAAGGGTTAATCACTACACATCCTATATCATTGGCGGAATGAGATTTCACACAAAGAAGCTTGAGATGCAACGACGGATCCAGAATAGTGGAATTACTACAACAGGATATGAAGGAGAAGAAGAGATTGATTATTATAGTGTACTGGTAGATATCATAGAACTGAAGTATGGGTCAAGTAATTTTGTATTTTTATTTTAGTATGAATGGTGGGATATTAATAATACAAAGATCAAAATTCATGTCAATTTATAATTTATCAGTGTAAATCTTGCATGAACATGGTACCAAAATGAGCCGTACATATTAGCAACTCAAGTGAAACAAGTAATATATTTGAAGGACCTAAAGTATCGAGCTAATTGGCATGTCGTACAAAAAATAACACTTAGAGGCGTATATGACCTACCAACTCGATTAGAGATGGATAAAATTTTGGATTTACATAAAGAGAAAGCTTTTCAGCCAGAAGAACAAATATCAACTTAGTTTTTGGTTGATGAAAAACTTGTAATGGCACCTTTGAATAGGGCTGATCTCCCATCCAACGAAGTTGAAGCTGATTTTGTATCTAATCTGGATGAGTCGAAGGGTGACAATCAGTTCATAAATGACGATGAGATAGAAGACGATACATATATCGATTACTGTGATTCGGACGAGGATCTGCACATCGAGAAAGATACGAATATTGATGAGTAGATCTTTATTTTGCATTCAATTTTGTGTTGTAATAATGGAATGTGATATAATTATATTCATTAGAATATTTTTTGATTATTATTATTATATAATATTATATTTATTTACATCTCAATTTTTGCAGATATGGCACCAGGAGATAGACGACGACGGTCGCATTCACAGTTACCTACAGACAGCTCGAAGGTTGAGGTGCTTTCACCGATCTCCATGGCCTCACCAGCTCTAGTGTCAGAGGGTCCTACACTGGTAGGTCCCAGTGAGCTGACTACGACTGTGCTGGGTCCCAGAGAGGCGGATCCCAGTGAGGCTGGTCCCAGTGGTATTAATCATTACACTTTATATATAATCAAATTTGATTCTTTTATTTGGATCATACTAATGATTTATTTATTATTGTTTCAGGTCAGTCTACATCGGTGGTCAGGCAAGGGTGAGGTCCATCAAAAAATCTCATTTTAGAGTGTTGGAGATGTGAGCACCCAGGACAGCATCTCCAGATAGAGATACCGGCCGGCTACACCAGATCCATTAGGGGATGGTGTGAGCCATGGCAAACCGAGCTGGGCATCATATGCCACAGCTATGCCCCGATGATGCTTTTCGATTGGCGTCATATTGTCCGAGCTCAGAGACAGAATTTCTACACCCACTTACAAGTAAAATAAATTATATTACGAATATTTAATTTGCATATTATTCTTCTAATGTTTGTTATTAGCAGGATGTATTTGACATCATCGATTTCGAAGATGATCATATGAGGCGAGCGATCGATATCCATCTATCCTTGCAGTTCAAGGATTATCGCGGTCACATGCATCAGCATTGGTATCGGGTGGTGCAGGTTGATGGACAGGAGGCAGCACGGCTGCAGCCCTACGACAGCATCACTATCGACGATTGGACTACCATATGTCGACATTACGAGGATCCAGCATATCAGGTTACACATCTAAATTTTTTTTTAGATTTTAATGACTTAATTATTTATTTTTAAATTATATTTGTTATCTACTAATTTTACTGCTAATTTTACAGAGATGATGTGCCCAAAATGTGGCAAACCGAATGAGACAAACCGTGTCGCATTGTGGGGGTTCGAGATCATTTGCTCGCCACATGGAGCACATGGTACGTATTTTTTAAATTTTTAATTATGATATATTTTTCTAATTATTTAAAATTTTTTAAATAATTTTCAAATTATAGAGAGATACTGATGTATTGCATTTTTATAGTAATTATTATTATTAGTTTTTAATGATTTTGATAAAATTGGTATAATAATTAACTAAATAAATATAAGAACCTGATATGTTTTATGTCAATTGCAGGTAATTGAGCCAGGTCACACCTAATTGGGCTTAACCATGTTTTAAAGGTCAAATTAAGTGAAATTGGTTGAGTCCGATTCAGCAGGGTTTGTCATCCGGAGTCATCAGATCTTGCATCAAAATCAGAGTCCATCTCAAAGCAGAATAACCAAATCAAGATATCAATGGACCCCACACCTTATCATTTTTGGCATCATCATTCAGAAAAGAAACTAGAGGTGCAGGAAATAAATCAAGCAGTTAATCTCTCCCATCTAGTCAACCAATCTAAATTCTAGATATTTTGGTGTGAGGACCCCTAAAAGGTAAGCTACAGGACTCCAAATTGAGCAAGATTAGATCCTACAGAATTTTGAGAGAAGCAAGAAAGGAACATAATTTACAGAATTGAATTTGGATTCCAAATGAGGTGGCTACAATAGGTTGAAGTTGGTAACAATGTTGGACACAACAAGAAATACCCGATACACCCAGATTCTTCTTAGTGTTTCTTGGCACAAAGATCTGATATGGCAACCAATTTTGGGTGGCAAAGAGCTATCTTGGAAATAATTAAATAGAAAAAAATTAGAGTCCAAACTAATTCTGCATGAGGAGCAAACTGAGAAAGAATTGGAACCAATTCTTGAAAAACTTGATTTGGGCAGCCGAAACCTTACTTTATTTTGCAGATTTTATGGACCCAGAAAGGAAGAAATTTTTCTCCTCTAATTAACCATGCCTCCTTTCCTTCTTTTACTATGAAAATCATAATAAAATCAAAAAATTTGGGCAGCATAAGGAGTAGATGGCTGGTGGTTGCTTAAAGCCTATCCAAAGGAGGAGAGATTCTATACTAAATAAAAAGAATGATATATAGAATAAAATCATGAGAAAAATACCACCTTAACCCTAGCCCTAGCCCTATTTAAGGATCCTAAAACACCAGCAGGAGGGGGAGAATCATCTTTGAAAGCTAGAAATCAAGCAAGGAGAGTTTGGAGTATCTGGAAGATTTGAAGAGAAGATTCATTCGGCTCTGCAATTCCTTCAGAGTTTTTTCTTTCTCTTGTTTACTTTGAATTTATTTTCTAGAACTCATTGTTAGGATGATTTTGGAGTTTTATTCAAGTAAACTTGAGTTTGATTTTGTTATGATGAAAAGCTAAATTTCTAGCTAGGGTACCTGATGTAGCTTGAATTAAATTTCAATTCCAGAATCTTGTATTAATTTTCTTTGTTAATGCAATTGTTTGTTATTTGCGCTTAATGCTTTTAAGTATTATTATCTTTGGTACTTGATTGATTTCGATTTATAATTGGTACTGGGAAGGAAGATTATAAATTAGAGTTAATAACAAACATCATAGGAATAATAATTGGAGCGGGAGCAGAAGATTTGACCTGTGGGATCTTGAAAATAATCACTGTGCTTGTTGAACTAATTGAAATCTATTTTACTATTGGAAGATAGATTATAGGTTTTAATTAGTATATTTAATAAGACTCGGGAGAGATTATTAAATAATTTAGGATTATTTATCCTTGCATTAATAATTAAATTTAGATTATTAATCAGAATAGCTGGAATTGATAATTGGTCCAAGTGAAATCAGATATACCCTAGTGCTTTATCAATCGAATTTTGATTCAGCTTTCATTGAGTTCTTTAGAGTTAATTTTATTTTTCATTATCATTCAGTTTCGATCGTTTAGATATTAGTAAAATCAGCATTCATTTTTGGTAATTAAACTCAGTCCTCGTGGGAATGATCTCTTATTTATCATTATATTACTTGAGCGATTTCGTGCACTTGCGAAATAGGCTATCAAGTTTTTGGCGCCGTTGCCGGGGACTGGTGCTTTAATATCAAGAATAGTTGATTTTACTAGTAATCTAGATATTTTATTTCTTAGATATTTTTAAAAAAAAAAAAATCACTGACATTTCATAACACTTAACTAATATAGTATAACCAAAAATATATATAAAAAAAAAAAAATCAAAACTTGATTGGACATCTTGTTTCTTTGCATTGCATCTCCATAATTAATTTTAAGGGCACTTAACCCATTAATCAGATAAGGTGGGGATTTGATCACCCTTTCTTAGCCCAAAAACCACATCCTTCATCCTGCATAACCTAGACCTTAATCTAAAATCAATTAAACGTTGGCCCTAGGATATTCGAGCTCAATAGGACAAGAAAGCCCTAAAATTAGATCGGGTTCGAATTGATTAATTGCTCGGTGTCTAAGGCAAGTGGTTTAAGAAGGTGGTTTTCAATTGGTTCCGTTGTCTGACCTGGCCAACTCAGTTGGTGTCTAAGGAAAGCAACAAGCAGGGGACCTCCCACATCTTACACTTACCTGGCCGAGATAGTTAGTCAGTTTTGGGCTTGGAGTACTTGAAGGCGATCTTGGAACAGTTAGGAGCTGTCTAGATCTAGGTTAACCCTAGGATAGAAAGTCTATTGTGTGCTAACTTGTTTGCCATTAAAATTTAAACCTAATTAAAACACTCTTCTCTTTCATCTCTAGATTTAGGATTCTTTAGGACTCATCTCTAGAACTCTTTTCTCTCTCTTTCCTCTTCTCTCTTCTTAAAAAAAAAAAAAAAAAAAAAAAAAGATAATAATCTTTCAAAATTATAACTTGGAAAAGAGAATTGGGTCGACTGGTGAGAATTGAATCAAATCCCATTTCAAGTCAAGAAATTGAACGCACTTGTAAACAAAATATTAAAGCAGTCAGAGAAGGGAAGAAATCTGAGGCAAAAGTAGATCCAAAAATGGCTGAAGATCCAAGGAGAGAAGTAATCCTAGTAGGGAATAATGAGGTTGCTAGAGAGGCAAACCCCAGGGCACTGCGGGATTATGCCATGCCTACCGTGAATGGAGCTTCATCTAGCATCACAAGACCACCTGTGCAAGCAAACAACTTTGAGATCAAGCCTGCTTTGATCCAAATGATCCAGACAGCAGTTCAGTTTGGAGGATTGCCCAATGATGACCCTAATGCGCACATTGCAAACTTCTTGGAGATATGTGATACCCTTAAGCATAATGGAGTGTCAGATGATGCAATTCGGTTAAGATTGTTCCCATTTTCACTTAGAGACAAGGCTAAAGCATGGTTACAGTCTCTTCCTGCTGGCTCGATCACCACTTGGAATGACTTAGCACAAAAATTTTTGGCAAAATTCTTTCCACCTGCTAAGACTGCCAAGTTGAGGACTGACATCCAAACCTTTGTGCAATTCGATATGGAGACCTTATATGAAGCCTGGGAAAGGTTCAAGGATCTACTTAGGAGGTGTCCACACCACGGACTGCCTAAATGGTTGGTTGTGCAAACCTTCTACAATGGGCTGAACAACCATACCAGAATTAATATTGATGCTGCTGCTGGAGGTTCATTGATGGGGAAGTCGCTTGATGAGGCCTATGATCTTTTGGAGGAAATGGCCAACAACAATTATCAATGGCCCAATGAGAGAAATATGGCGAGGAGACCTGCTGGGGTTCATGAGATAGACGCTATTACTGCACTCAATGCAAAAGTAGACACTCTTTTCAAAAAATTAGATCATTTGTCTATTAATGCTGTCAATACTTGTGTGCAGACCTGTGAGATGTGTACTGGGCAACATGCTACTCGAGATTGCCCAATTGACAGCTCATTCATGCCTCCAGTACAAGAACAAGTGCAATATGTGGCAAACCAAGGAAGGCAACAGAACAATCCATACTCAAACACCTACACGCCTGCCTGGAAGAACCATCCAAATTTTTCCTGGGGAAATCAACAGCAACAACAAAATTATCAGAATAGAGGACCACCTGGTTTTCCACAACAAGAAAAGAAGTCTAATCTGGAAGAATTGGTTGCAACACTCACTAAGGCCACTACTGATTTCATGGGTGAGACTAAGGCAAACTTTCAAAACCAGCAAGCTGCCATTAAAAACTTGGAAATACAAATGGGACAGTTGGCCAATATGGT
Source organism: Elaeis guineensis (assembly GCF_000442705.2). NCBI lineage: Eukaryota > Viridiplantae > Streptophyta > Magnoliopsida > Arecales > Arecaceae > Elaeis > Elaeis guineensis. The sequence continues at coordinate 23,916,023 of NC_025993.2, read as the reverse complement.
AGCTAACAGAACTCAAGGGTCATTGCCTAGCAATACTGAAACGAACCCGAAGGAGCATGTGAAGACAATTACCTTGAGGAGTGGAAAACAACTAGGGGAACAACAAGGGAAAGAGCCTGTTAAAGAACAAGTAAAGGAACAAACTCAAGAAGAGACTATGGTCAAAGAGAAGCTAAAAGAGAAAAAAGAAGAGCCAGTAAAGCCCTACAATCCACCAGTTCCTTTTCCTCAAAGGCTCAAGCAAAGTAAGGATGACAAGAACTTTCTGAAGTTTTTGGAGGTCTTCAAGAAACTACACATAAATATTCCATTTGCAGAGGCATTAGCTCAGATGCCTAGCTATGCCAAATTCTTGAAGGACATCCTTTCCAAAAAGAGAAGGCTAGAGGACCATGAGACAGTCATGCTCACCGAAGAGTGCAGTGCAATCATTCAGAACAAGTTGCCATCAAAATTAAAGGATCCAGGGAGTTTTACAATTCCACGCAATATTGGCAATATCGAATTTACTAAAGCATTGTGCGATTTAGGTGCTAGCATTAACTTAATGCCTTTATCTGTTTTCAGGAAGCTTGGGCTAGGGGATGTGAAACCGACCAATGTCTCATTACAACTAGCTGATCGATCGGTGACATATCCTAAAGGCATAGTGGAGGATGTATTAGTCAAGGTGGACAAATTTATCTTCCCAGTGGATTTCATTGTCTTGGATATAGAGGAAGATAGAGAGGTTCCTTTGATATTGGGACGTCCATTCCTTGCAACTGGCAAGGCACTTATAGATGTCCATGAGGGTAAGCTTACTTTAAGAGTGGGACAAGAAGAGGTAATTTTTAACGTGCTTAATTCATCTAAATATCCTCTTGAGAATGATGAATGTTTTAGATTAGATGTGATTAATAAATTTGTTAGTGAAATAATTGACAATTCTGAATATGACTTGATTGATGGTGTTAAAAATAAACAGCATGTTGATGTATTAAATGATATTGAGAAAATACAGGATTCAGTAGAGGCTAAGCCAAACCCCAAGCTTGAGCTTAAGCAGCTCCCTTCTCACTTAAGATATGCATTCTTGGGAGACTCATCTATTTTTCCTGTCATTATATCTGCTCATTTGTCTACTGAACAAGAGAAAAAATTGTTGCATGTGTTGAAAAAGCATAAGAGAGCATTAGGCTGGTCTATTGATGATATTAAGGGAATTAGTCCCAGTATATGCATGCATAAAATTTTAATGGAAGAAAACTACAAACCTTCAATTGAGCATCAACGTAGGTTAAATCCTAATATGAAGGAAGTAGTTAGAGCTGAAGTAATGAAGTTACTTGATGCAGGAATTATCTACCCTATTTCTGATAGTAGTTGGGTGAGTCCTGTTCAAGTAGTTCCTAAGAAAGGGGGGATGACTGTTATTACAAATAATAAAAATGAGCTGATACCCACTAGAACAGTCACTGGTTGGCGTGTGTGTATTGATTATAGGAAGTTAAACAAAGCCACACGAAAGGACCATTTTCCTTTGCCTTTTATTGATCAAATGCTTGAGAGATTGTCCGGATATCCCTTCTACTATTTTTTAGATGGTTATTCAGGATATTTTCAAATTCCTATTGTACCTGAGGATCAAGAAAAAACTACATTTACTTGTCCATATGGAACATTTGCATATAGGAGAATGCCATTTGGGTTATGTAATGCACCTGCAACTTTTCAAAGATGTATGATGTCTATATTCTCTGATATGGTTGAAAAATTCATTGAAATCTTTATGGATGATTTTTCAATTTTTGGTCCTTCTTTTGATATGTGTTTGACTAACCTCTCCCAAGTTCTACAGCGTTGTGAAGAAACTAATCTTGTGTTGAACTGAGAGAAATGTCATTTTATGGTGCAGGAAGGAGTAGTTTTAGGTCATAAGATTTCATCTAGAGGGATAGAAGTAGACAAAGCAAAGGTGGAGGTCATTGAAAAATTACCACCACCAACATCTGTTAAAGGAGTGAGGAGTTTCTTAGGGCATGCTGGCTTCTATAGAAGATTTATAAAAGACTTCTCTAAAATTACCAAACCTCTTTGTAATTTATTGATCAAGGATGCGCCTTTTAAAATTACTGATGAGTGTTTGGTTGCTTTTAACAGATTAAAGAGAGAATTAATCTCAGCTCCTATCATCACTGCACCTGACTGGAATCTACCATTTGAACTCATGTGTGATGCAAGCGACTATGCTATAGGAGCAGTCTTGGGACAAAGAAAGGAGAATAGACTTCATGTGGTGTACTATGCGAGTCGAACACTGAATAATGCACAGTTGAACTATGCCACCACAGAAAAAGAGTTGCTCGCCATTGTTTTTGCTTTTGATAAATTTAGGCCATATCTTATAGGAGCAAAAACAATAGTTTATACCGATCACTCAGCAATTAAATATTTACTTGAAAAGAAGGATGAGAAACCGAGACTAATTCGTTGGGTGCTCTTATTGCAGGAATTTGACTTAGAGATTAGGGATAAGAAAGGAGCAGAAAATCTTGTAGCAGATCACTTGTCTCGATTAGAGTTAAGTAAAGAAATTGAGAACACTGAGGTACCCATTAATGAGTCATTCCCTGATGAACAATTATTTGCATTACTCACATCTAGTACACCCTGGTATGCTGATATTATTAATTTTAAGGCATGTGATATTATTCCTTCGGAATTTAATTACCAGCAAAAAAAGAAATTTTTACATGATGCAAAATATTATTTTTGGGAGGATCCATATTTATATAAGTATTGTCCAGATCAGCTTATTAGGAAATGTGTGCCTGATGATGAAATTAAAAATATTTTAAAACACTGCCATTCATTAAAGTGTGGAGGCCATTTTGGACCCAACAAAACAGCTGCTAAAGTATTACAGTGTGGTTTTTATTGGCCTAACCTGTTTAAAGATGCTATTGCTTTTGTTTCTTCTTGTGACCGATGTCAAAGAACTGGAAATATTTCTTTTAGACAGGAAATGCCACTAACCAATATCCTTGAAGTAGAACTGTTCGATGTGTGGGGATTAGATTTTATGGGGCCTTTTCCACCTTCTCATTCAAATCAATACATCCTGGTGGCGGTGGATTATGTATCCAAATGGATTGAGGCAGTAGCACTTCCCTCTAATGATGCCAAGAGTGTGCTCAAGTT
>NC_025993.2:23392686-23572740 GCF_000442705.2 Elaeis guineensis | reverse complement strand
TTCCTCATGCCCAGATTTTCTCTCAGAAATTTTTTTGCACACGCCCACTCTTCTCCTCCTTTTAAAACAACAAACCAAGGTCTTATCCACGTGAGAGGATAAAGATGAGTAATTGCACATTTGAATTCAAATCAAATTTTGAATTCAAATGGAAACTAATTTATCCCTATCCACTAAGGATTGAGAAGAGGAGGGCGGGCTTAATTTGTGCATGATGATTTCATGAGAAACATTTTCTCGTGTAATAAATAGGGCGTTAAAAGAGGACAAGGTCAAGGTGCTAAGATTGGTTGCTCATTCAAAATTCAAAATTTGAATGGCCAACCAATCATCCTTATCCACTCATTTGGTGCATTAAAATAGGGCGTGAGGAGGGCTTTGCATGAGAAAAAATTCATGAGAACTTCCTTCTCATGAATTAAAATGGTGCAGTGAAGTGAGGTGGCACAGGGAGAATGGGTCAAGGTGGTTCATTATTTAAACCAACCTAATTGAACCAAATAAGTTAGGTCCAATTAGACTAATTTAAACCTAACTAAATTAGGCTTAATTAGGCTCAATAAAATCCTAATCAAATCAAAAATTGATTAAGCCCAACCCCTGATCAAATCAGGGACCAAACCATCTCGATGATTAGGTCAACTCTTAACCTAATCGGATCAAACCCAACTGAATCCAATTCAATTGGACTTGATCCAAAAATAATTAGTCAATTAAATTAACTTAATTAGCAATCAAATCACTAATTAAACCTCTCATAAATATTAAGTCCAAATCTGATGGATAATCGGGCATCAGAATTCATCGATATGTAACCCTGATCGAAGAGTCCCAAACCAGTGGGACTCTTGACCCTGGTACCCAAAATATATGGAATTCGTGATCAAAGAATCCTGATTCTTGATCACAGAATCTCAGACATGAAGGACTCTTCACCAGCTATCAATCAGATAGGAACCTCTAATGTTGTGACCTCGCAGGTTCAAACCTAAGTTGGTAGCACAAGAACCAATTTCTGTACTAATCGAAGTGACCATCTAGCAATGGTACCCGACGATCGGATAGGTCGAATAGTCGCAATCACAACACTCAGAACCTACGTGAATATGGTTACTGTATAATTCATCCTTTTGACCTCTGTGTTTAGGACGACTCAAGGTTAAACTTCCATCCTGATTAGATCATCCGAATCGTGCTCAACTCAAACAGTCCTGTGACTCCTCACAAGGACTACCCTGGCCAAGGTTTTGCTAAATTGAAACACGACTGTACACAGCTCCTAAACTGGAGTGGTCAATCCCATCTTGACACATGCACCGACAAGTCAAGTACTTGACTACACCCAGTAGCCTTCCGTCACTGAATTAGAAATTCAGGTAGTCCAGTGCTTAAGTGCAGTGAGTTGCTTGCAAGTCACCGTGGCGGTCTCAGGTCGGAGGGACATTTATACCCATATTCCATCGGAGCAAATCTTGACAGCAGAAATAGCTCCGAAGTCGGTCACGTTCAGTGCAAATGTACCCTTACATCTCACCTGTATGCCATACCAGTGTCTCCACACTCATTGATTAAGAGGACAACCAACCTATATGGCACACAACGACCTATGCTTGAAAACATTGTCGTCCTTGGTAACAACGTATCATTTGGTCGCGAACAGATTTAAGGACTAAACGACAAATCCTCCTTTGTCGAGTCTAAATAGTCCTAAGGACTTCACCACAACATAGGAGTTCATTAGAAGATGAAACATTTTGTGATGAAAAATGACAAAATAATTTTTGTTAATTCATAATTCATGTACATATACAAAAATGAGCACAACTGTCAACAGGCTGACGATTGACTTTGGGATACTATTCCCAACAATCTCCCACTTGGCCTAAAGCCAATCGATGCAGTATCTGATACCCATCTTCGACTTGTAGTCATCGAACTCCTTCACCGCAATGGCTTTAGTGAATGGGTCGGCCAGGTTCTCCTTTCCGTTAATTTCTGAAGGTCACGTCACCTCGATCCATAATTTTCGGATGAGATGGTAGCAGCGCAGAATATGCTTCGTCCGCTGGTATGCCTTGGGTTCCTTCGCCTGAGCAATAGCTCCAGAGCTGTCACAGTAGAGCAGAACTAGACCAACAAGGGAGGGTGCTACTTCAAGCTCGTGATGAATTTTCTCAGCCACACCGCTTCTTTGGCAGCATCTAATGCAGCAACATACTCCGCCTCGCAAACTGAATCAGCCACTGTGTGTTGCTTGGACCTCTTCCAATAGATAGCCCCACCATTAAGGATAAAAATAAATCTCGATACACTTTTGCTGTCATCATGATCAGACTGGAAACTAGAGTCTGTAAACCCTATAAGTCTCAAGTCCGATTCACCATAAACAAGCCACTGGTCCTTAGTATTTCTTAAATACTTCAGGATGGTTTTAACAATCTTCCAGTGATTCTCCCCTGGATCAGATTGGTATCTACTCAATATCCCTAGTGAGTATGCCACATCTGATCATGTACATGTCATGGCATACATGATAGATCCCACTATCGAAGCATATGGAATCCTACCCATACGCTCACCTCGATCCATAATTTCCCGGATGAGATGGTAGCAGCGCAGAATATGCTTCGTCCGCTGGTATGCCTTGGGTTCCTTCGCCTGAGCAATAGCTCCAGAGCTGTCACAGTAGAGCAGAACTAGACCAACAAGGGAGGGTGCTACTCCAAGCTCGGTGATGAATTTTCTCAGCCACACCGCTTCTTTGGCAGCATCTAATGCAGCAACATACTCCGCCTCGCAAACTGAATCAGCCACTGTGTGTTGCTTGGACCTCTTCCAACAGATAGCCCCACCATTAAGGATAAAAATAAATCTCGATACACTTTTGCTGTCATCATGATCAGACTGAAACTAGAGTCTGTAAATCCTATAAGTCTCAAGTCCGATTCACCATAAACAAGCCACTGGTCCTTAGTATTTCTTAAATACTTCAGGATGGTTTTAACAATCTTCCAGTGATTCTCCCCTGGATCAGATTGGTATCTACTCAATATCCCTAGTGAGTATGCCACATCTGATCATGTACATGTCATGGCATACATGATAGATCCCACTATCGAAGCATATGGAATCCTATCCATACGCTCTCTCTCTTGAGGTGTTGTCGGACAATCCCTCTTCGAGAGAAAAATTTCATGGCCTATCGGTAGATAGCCTTTCTTAGAATTTTCTATGCTGAACCTCTTCAGCATAGTATCTATGTCGTAGACTGGGATAAACCAAGCAGCCTTTTAGATCTATCCCTATAGATCCTCATCCCTAGGATGTAGAAGCTTCTCCCAAATCTTTCATGGAGAACTGTGACGACAGCCAAATCTTTATTCCATGTAATGCAAGGACATCATTTTGATTAAGAGAATATCATCCACATACAATACAAGAAATACTACTACTGGACCATTAGCCTACTTATAAATGCAGGGCTCTTCTCCATTCTTAACGAAGCCATACATCTTGATCGTTCTATCGAAATGTATGTTCCAACTCCGGAATGCCTGCTTAAGTCCATAAATGGACCTCTATAGTCTGCACACCTTAGACTCATCAGTGGATGTGAATCCTTCAGGTTGTATCATATACACCTCTTCATCCAGCTCTCCGTTTAGGAAAGCTGTCTTCACATCCATCTGCCAGATTTCATAGTCCAGATGGACAGCTATCGCAAGCATAATCTGAATAGATTTGAGCATTGCCACAGGAAAAAATATCTCGTCATAGTCTATACCATAACATTGACGATATCCCTTGCCAACCAGACGGGCTTTATAGATTTCCACCTTTCTGTCTGCGCCCCTCTTCCTCTTGAAGACCCACTTACATCCTATGAGTTTTACTCCTTCGGGTGGGTCAACCAATGTCCACACATCGTTGACCTTCATGGACTCCATTTCGATTTCATGGCCTCTAGCCATTTCTCAGAGTCGGGTCTCTGCATTGCATCCATGTAGGTGATCGGATCTTCATCGTTTTCATCAAGTTTGATAGGATCGTTGTCCCGGATCAAGAAACCATAGTATCTGTCCGGTTGACGTGGTACTCTACCAGATTGCCTTAAGGATGCTTGAACAATGGGCTCCGAATTTGATCTAATCAAATCCGATTCAGGTTCAGCAACTTGTGTCGGTTTTTTCACCTGTCGAACTTCGTCAAGTTCACCTTAGAGGCAACAGTCCCTTCACCAAGGAACTCCTTTTTCAAAAAGATTGCCTTAAGGCTGACAAACATCATTTACTCATCAGCCAGGTAAAAATAATACCCTTTGGTCTCTTTTGGGTATCCTATAAAATTACACTTGTCAGACCTAGGTCCTAGCTTGTCCGTAATTAAACGTTTAACATAAGCCAGACACTCCCAAACCTAAGGTGCGAGATACTGGCTTACGTCCTATCCATATCTCATATGGCGTTTTGGTTACAAACTTACTCGAAACTCTATTTAGAAGGTAACAAGCCGATTCGAGCGCATATCCCCAGAGAGAGATCGACAGACCAGCAAACCCCATCATGGATCGAACCATGTCCAACAAGGTCCGATTCTTCCTTTCAGATACACCATTATGCTGTGGTGTTCCAGGAGGAGTCCATTGAGAGAGAATCCCATTCTCTCCAAGATATGTCAGAAACTCATTGGAAAGGTATTCACCTCCTCGATCAGATCGAAGAGTTTTAATACACTTTTCAGTTTGTTTTTCTACCTTTTTTCAGAATAGTTTGAACATTTCAAATGACTCCGACTTATGCTTCATTAAATAGACATACCCATACCTCGATAGGTCGTCTGTGAAGGTTATGAAGTAGAAATATCCACCTCTTGCACTTGAGCTCATGGGTCCAATACATCAGAATGTACTAGACCCAAGAGTTCACTGGCTCGCTCACCTTTTCCAGTAAAAGGTGACTTGGTCATTTTACCAAGAAGACAGGACTCACAGGTTGAAAGTGATTCACAATCATCTACTTCAAGAATTCTTCTTGAGCCAACCTGTTTATCCTGTTCTTATTGATATGACCTAGCCTACAGTGCCAAAGGTAGACATCTGACACATTATCTATTCTAGGACGTTTACTGGAGGTTTGAACCACATTAACAGGTTGTGATAGAAAGTAAATTCTATTATTAAGTTGTCCAACAAACATTGTAACACCATTCAAAATGATATTACAAATATTTCTTTTTATTAAAAATTGATAACTGTTCATGGCCAAAAGGCCTATAGAAATAATATTTAATAAAAAGATTGGACAATAGTGACATTCACTTAGAATTATATTTCAAGAATTGATTACAAGGTTCATGATTCCTAATGCTAGAACTGAAACTTTGCTTCCATCTCCAACGTTCAGGAACCTCTCGCCTTCATCAAATCTCCTACTGACCTGCAGACCCTGCATCGAATTGCAAATATGATAAGGACTTTCGGTATCAATACCCAGGCAGTAGTATCATAAATAAAAAAGTTACAAGGTGTTATCATATAAGTACCTTGCTTCTTCTTTGGCCTGTTCGAGTCCAGTGAGGCAATGTATAGAGGATAGTTCCTCTTCAGTGCCCCTGCTTCTTGCAAAAGAAGCACTCCGCCTGGCTCTGGTCGGACTTGCCTTCTTGGTCTGACCCTGTGCAAACATCCCAACATGCAGCTGCACCTTCTTATTCTTCTTCTTCTTGTTCTTCTTTCCTTTCTTAAAGGATCGACGACCAGAAAAAGACCCTCCCACAACATTCACCGACTCCTTATGGAGCTGGTGATCCTTCTCAAAGTTCTGTAGCAACCCAACAAGCCGTGGTAGTTCACTGCAGGCTTTGTCATTCGAAAATGAGTAAGGAAGGGAAGGTAGGACTTGAGCAGAGAATTAAGGATCGCATCCTTACCGAGCTGCTCGTGCAGGGGAAAACCCAGTTTACTTAAGCGCTCAATCATTTCGATCATGTACAGTACATGATCAGTGACTGAGGCTCCATCCTCATCCGAGCATTGAAAATGGCACAACTAGTTTTGTGCCTTTCAACGTCGTCAGGTGTGCCAAAAGAGTCGTTCAACATTTGAAGCATCTCCTGTGGCTGGCGTTCTCGAACCTGCGGCTGAACTCATCATTCATTACTGCCAGCATTGTGCACCGAACGTTGGTGCGGTCATTGAGCCACTTTTGGTAAGTGTCTTGGACCGTCCCTCTAGCGTTCAGGGCTGGCTCTTCAGGTGCCGGATCTGTTACTACATAAAGGATCCGCTCATGCTCAAAGATGATTTTTAATTTTTGATACCACCTATCGAAATTAGGTCCCATGAGCTTGTCATTATCTAATAATGACCGGAGCGACAGGGTAGTGGCCATAGTTGCTTAAAGGAAAACCAGACCTATATTAGTACATAAATTATTAATACTAAAGACTTGGACTTTAGTCTAAAGTTTCTCTCAGTATTTTTACGAATTGGTAGCCTCAACCTCCAATTCGAGGAATTACTTTAATTCCTTAGTGGGTACTAGAATCCACACAGACTACACATGAGTCCAACTTTGGTTGGTCAACCCATATGCATCTATGGGTAGGTTCATAACCAGTTATTTCTCTAAACAACTTCTAGTAATTAATTTTGCTCCAGAACCTAATCAGTAGGCTTTGGCCTCCACTGAAAAAATCTGGTTAGGTCCAACCATTAACATGATTTGATTTGGTGAATCGGATCAATAAATGATTAAGCCCGACTTTGGCCGGCCAACCTGACCACCATCAGAAAGACTCAAACCAAATTATCATACTATGAATGATAATTCCATTAGTCAATAAGCACTAGGCCTTTGAGCCTCCAATGATTATTAAACTAATGGACTCATTATCACTCACTTAATGGGAGGCTATGACTTAGTTATCAATATAACTTAATAATTTTAGACCTAATAATTTTTGAGGATTTTATTAAAGAATAGAAGAGAAAAAATTAACCAGCCAATTTCAATCCTCCCACTGACTTCATCGAGTCAGATTAAAAAGGATTTACTTAAAGCTGGCATTAGGAGCACCTAAATCAGTCAAACTGATTTACCTAATGACATGGGTGAGCCCTAATCACCAAGTGATCTAATCAAAACTTAATTAACCAAGTTGGCCAGGTAAGTGAGATCAGTGGTGGGGATAAGCCATTAACTCGTCAGAGATCAAATCACTGCGAGTAGCTCCCACTTAAAAACCACTGGTCAAACTGCCAAACTTACCTTAGACACCAACCGGTTCATTAGTTTTAATTTGATCAACTTAGTAAATAGGGTTCCACCGCGTAGCCATGAATTAAGTCCATCTTGGTCTAGTTAAAGACATGGACCCATTCAACTACAACTATTGGAGTTGAGTCTAGAGTATCCTTGACCTAATCTAATTCAACTTTTGATTAGATTTGACCAATTACTCTAATTTAGTCTATTTCTTTAAGCTAACCTTAGGTCTAACCCAATTATGGACCTAATCCATCTAACCCATTGACCCACAAGTTTATGCAATTGTCTTAGGTCTTAATTCACAATTCTAGACCTACTAGACAACACTTAATTCTTTTAATTAAGTATTTGACTGATGGGTTAGGGTTTGGTATTTTGAAAATAATTTTTAAATTTGAAAGATTTTATTTTCTGTCCACCAAATATGTTGACTCATTACACAAATAGATCAGCAGATTTCATAAATGTCAATCCTATTGCTAATTACATAACAGAAAATAACTCAATCAAAATAAATCATGAATATTTCTTTGCTACTTTATTTGCATGGATATAATTGCATTGGCACCCCTACCACCATAGGAACCCATCGAATGGGAAGAGAGGGCCTTTAAACCCTACTTTTCTCCTATGACTGGACGGCCATGGCAACCAACTCAATTCGATTACTTGCTACTTGGATCAAGTATATCTAAATATACCAATTTCAAAATTTAAATTTTAAATTTTAAATTTCAAATTTCAAATTTCAAATTTTAAATTTTGAATTTTAAATTTCAAATAAATTTCAAATTTCAAATTTCAAATTTTTGAATTTCAAATTTTGAATTTAAATTTGAAATTTCAATCAAATTTCAAATATTAAATTTTAAATTTTGAATTTCAAATTTTTGAATTTTTGAATTTTAAATTTCAAATTTTAAAATTCAAAATTTAAATTTTGAATTTCAAATTTTTGAATTTTGAATTTCGAACAACTTTCAAAATTCAAATTTCAAATTTTAAATTTTAATTTTAAATTTAAACTTTTAGATTACAACTTAATCTACGCATGCAAATATATATATCATATCTAAGAACCCGCTCTGATACCATTTGTGGAAAATTCAGTGCAGGGGTAAAATGATAATTTTAAAACTTTTTCAAAATCACTATTTTACAGTAAAAATTATTAATTAATCTAATTAATTAATAAAAATTTACCCTATACTAAGATCTAAATATGATATATAGCATGCATACATTTAAATTTGAAATTCAAATTTGAACAGTAAACACTTTACTGTAATGTGTTCAGAACACAATACCTTTATGCGGATAGTAGATCGCCGCAATCTGATCACCGTCGGAAGAGTCTGATCATCGCGATGCTGCCACACAGCATGTCTGACCTCTGTGGATCATCCACACGAAGCTCCCAGTCTGATCGACTCCTCACGAGTGCTAGCTCATTGTAGAGCCCTTTCGATGGCCGATGCTGATCGAACTCCTTCGATTGATGTCTGTCGATTCTTTGGATACTCTGGATCGTCAGCAGACGTGCTTGAGAGAATATTGAAGATCTTTCTAAAATTTGGTGGCTCACGACACTCATAGCTCAACTTCTCACTTCCCGAACTCCAGGCTAAAACCCTGAAGAACTCACTGAAACCCTGCGCACACTTTTTCTTTCTTTTCTTTCTTTTTCTCTCGGAAGGATATAGACCTTCACCTTGCACACAAGGATTCCTCATGCCTAGATTTTCTCTTCAAAAATTTTCTTGCACACGCCCCACTCTTCTCCTCCTTTTAAAACAACAACCAAGGTCTTATCCACGTGAGAGGATAAAGATGAGTAATTGCACATTTGAATTCAAATCAAATTTTGAATTCAAATGGAAACTAATTTATCCCTATCCACTAAGGGCGTGAGAAGAGGAGGGTGTGGCTTAATTTGTGCATGAGTGATTTCATGAGAAACATTTTCTCGTGTAATAAATAGGGTGTTAAAATAGGATAAGGTCAAGGCGCTAAGATTGGTTGCTCATTCAAATTCAAAATTTGAATGGCCAACCAATCATCCTTATCCACTCATTTGGCACATTAAAGTAGGGAGTGAGGAGGGCTTTGCATGAGGAAAAATTCATGAGAACTTCCTTCTCGTGAATTCGAATGGGTGCAGTGGAAGTGAGGTGGCGCAGGGAGAATGGGTCATGGTGGTTTCATTATTTAAACCAACCTAATTGAACCAAATAAGTTAGGCCCAATTAGACTAATTTAAACCCAACTAAATTAGGCTTAATTAGGCTCAATAAAATTCTGATCAAATCAGAAATTGATTAAGCCCAACCCCTGATCAAATCAGAGACCAAACCATCTCGACGATTAGGTCAACTCTTAACATAATCGGGTCAAACCCAACTGAATCCAATTCAATTGGACTTGATCCAAAAATAATTACTCAATCAAATTGAGTTAATTAGTGATCAAATCATTAATTAAATCTCTCATAAATATTGAGTCCAAATCTGATGGGTAATCGGGCATCAGAATTCATCGATATGTAACCCTGATCGAAGAGTCCCAAACCAGTGGGACTCTTGACCCCGGTACCCAAAATGTGTGGAATTCGTGATCAAAGAATCTTGATTCTCGATCACAGAATTTCAAACATGAAGGACTCTTCACCAGCTATCAGATTAGATAGGAACCTCTAATGTGTGTGACCCCGCAGGTTCGACCCTAAGCCGGTAGCATAGGAACCAATTTCTGTACTAATCGAAGTGACCATCTAGCAATGGTACCCGATGATCGGATAGGTCGAATAGTCGCAATCGCAACACTCAGAACCTACGTGAATATGGTTACTGTATAATTCATCCTTTTGACCTCTGTGTTTAGGATGACTCAGGGTTAAACTGTCCACCCTGATTAGATCATCCGAATCGTGCTCAACTCAAACAGTCCTGTGACTCCTCACAAGGACTACCCTGGCTAAGGCTTTGCTAAATTAAAATACGACTATACACAGCTCCTAAACTGGAGTGGTCAATCCCATCTTGACACACGCATCGATAAGTTAAGTACTTGACTACACCCAGCAGCCTTCCGTCACTGAATTAGAAATTCAGGTAGTCCAGTGCCTAAGTACAGTGAGTTGCTTGCAAGTCATGGCGGTCTCAGGTCGGAGGGATATTTTACCCATATTCCATCGGAACAAATCTTGACAGCAGAAATAGCTCCGGAGTCAGTCACGTTCAGTGCAGATGTACCCTTACATCTCACCTGTATGCCATACTAGTGTCTCCACACTCATTAGTTAAGAGGACAACCAACCTATATGGCACACAACGACCTATGCTTGATAAATATTGTCGTCTTTGATAACAACGTATCATTTGATCGCGAATAGATTTAAGGACTAAACGACAAATCCTCCTTTGTCGAGTCTAAATAGTTCTAAAGACTTCACCACAACATAGGAGTTCATTAGAAGATGAAATATTTTGTGATGAAAAATATCAAAATAATTTTTGTTAATTCATAATTCATGTACATATATAAAAATGAGCACAACCGTCAACAGACTGACGATTGACTTTGGGACACTAGTCCCAACAAAAATCTCCATATATGTAATACTAGCTGACTCTAAATTATGTTTTCTTTAAAAAGGGAAAAGTAGGGGGAGGGGAGCTCCACCTATTAATCTATATATATGCAAGAACTAGTATGTATAATTATGATTTCTAATTAATAATTAATTTTAATTTATATATTTTAGCAAAGATATTTTTGATTTTGATAGAAAATTCAAAACATGATAGCAACTGCACATACAGTATCAAGCTTGAAAGTTAAGGTGAAAGCTTATATATAATCATATAAATTAAGAAAAATCTTTATGAGATTGTATTAGTAAATATTCTTATTCTGACCATTATTGTTGCCTTCATTGAAGGACATGTTTGTTCTCATTTTCACTGCTGCAATCTCCAATCTGCACCCTCTGCAATGTGACAAAGGCCAAAAATATGCAAGCCCATCATCAGGGTAGCTTGCAGTCCTCTTCTGCAGCTTTGTTCTGTTAATCATTGGAGTGGAAGCATTCGGCCTTGCAACCTAATCTTTAGTGTAGACCAATTCAATCTCCATATGGAGTCCGGAAGGAGGGATATTGATAACTTCTTCAATTGGTACTACTTCACCTTCACAATGGCCATGATCTTTTTTTGAATTATTTTTTATTTTAATTAAAATTAAAAATTTTATTTCTTCCAAATTTAAAATTATAATTATAATTTTTTTCTATTTTTTATATTTATGGCTTCTTTACGGTACTTTTTATTTTTTAATTTATTATTTTTTTGATATTTTTTTTAAAATTTAATTTTAAATGGAAAATGTAAGTTGAAATGATATTTTTTATTTGAATTAAAATTAATTTTTTTTTAAAATTCAAAATTATACCTTATATTTTTTTGCCATTTCTTTTTCATCTTTTCTTTTTCTATGGTATATTTTATTTCTTTAATTTTTTAAGATTTTCTTTGAAATATTTTTTTAAGAAAAAAATTTAAAAGGAGAAAATAATTTGATTTATTTGAATTAAAATTAAATTTTTATTTTTTAAATTTAAAATTTAAAAATTATATTTTTTTTCTCATTTTTTTTATCTTTTTGGCATTTTTTAGGTATTTTCTTCTTTTATTTAGAATATTTTTTAAAAAATTAAATTTAAATTAATTTAGTTATTTAAAATGATATTTTTTATTTAAATTATAATTATAATTTTTATTTCTTAAAATTTAAAATTATAAATTTTATTGTTGAATTAGAATTATAATTTTTTTACATCAATTTTTTGCAATCGAAACGGATTAAAAACTAGCCATTGCAGAAATTTTTCGTCACAGGGGTCGACTTATAAGGTCGACTCATGCTCATGGGTCGACTCATAGGGTCGACCTCTGTAGAAAAGAGCAGAAAATGACTGTTTTATAATTTTGGTCTGCAGAGCAGCAATTGTCGACTCATAAGGTCGACTCATACCAAGGGTCGACTCATGGGGTCGACTCACAGAGTGTGCCAGCTAAAATTTTACATACCGTTCATCCCTTTTAGCCATGAGTCGACTCATGGGGTCGACTCAAAAATGTAAACCTGATTTTCTTACAAGATATACTTTCAAAAATATTGAAATTACCTCCAATAGATTACACATCTTTTGTTCTTGCTCTTGAGGCTTCCGAATCAGGTCTGATAAAATTATGATTTTGCCTCTGAAATACAATAAATCATTTTTCAAGCTAAAATCATTAGTAATCCCCTCAAATATTTTGTAATCATCAAAATCAATTCAAGGAGCAATAATTTTTAATTAAAATTTTTATATTTTAAAATTTAAATTTATAATTTTTATTTCTTTCTTTTTTTTCTATGATATTTTTAATTTTTTAATTTTTTAATATTTTTTAAGATATTTTTAAAAAAATAAATTTGAAAAGAAAAAAATAATTTAAAATTATCTTTTTTATTTTAATTAAAAATTTAAATTTTTATATTTTAAATTTTATTCAAAATTAAAATTTATATTTATTTCTAAATTTAAAATTATATATTTTATTTTTTCCCATTCTTTTCCATTTTTTTAGTTATTTAAAATGATATTTTTTTATTTCAATTATAATTAAAATTTTTATTTCTTAAAATTTAAAATTTAAAATTTTGTTTTTCAATTAGAATTACAATTCCTATTTTTTTTTATTTTATTTTTTTCCTTTTTTCTTTTTTATGATATTTTTTATTTTTTATAATATTTTTTTTCTTTTCTTCAGATAATTTTTTTAAAAAATAATTTGAAATGGACAACGTAATTTGAAATGATATTTTTTATTTCAATTAAAATTAAAATTTTTATTTTTTTTAAATTTATATTTACAAATTTCTTTTCTTTCACATTTTTTCCTCTTTCTTTTACTCTTTTATGTTATTTCTTTTTTTATCAAAATTTAATTCAAATTAAAAATTTAATATTTTTTTAATTCAAATTTATAATTATATAATTTTTCTATTTTTTTTATTTTTTTCTATTCTTATGAAATTTTTTTAAGCTATTTTTTTATTTGTTTGGGATATTTTTTAAATAAATTAATTTTAAATTAGGAAAGTAATTTGAAATAATATTTTTTATTTTATTCAATTTTAAATATTTTATTTTTTTAAATTTTAAATTATAATTCTTATTTTTTTTGATTTTTTAATGGCACTTTTTGTTTTTTTAATTTTTTATTTTTTTGAACATTTTTGGAAAGAATTTGAAATGATGTTTTTGAATTAAATTTTAAAGTTTTATTTTTTTTAAATTAAATTTTTAATTTTTATTACTTTCACATTTCTTTCTCTTTTTTTTCTTTTTCTATGATATTTTTTATTTTTTAAATTTTTTAAATTTTTGTTTATATATTTTTTAAAAAAATTAATTTGAAAATAAAAAATCATCTGAAATTATTTTTTTTATTCGAATTAAAAATTTAAATTTTTATATTTTTAATTTTATTTAAAATTAGAATTTTTATTTATTTATAAATTAAAATTTTAAAAATTTATTTTTTTTCATTTTTTTTCTTTTTTTTTGAAAAAAATTAGAAAATATCATTTTGAATGGTGTTTTTAAAAATGTCATTCAAAATGACGTTTTTAAAAATATAATTAAAAATGATATTTTTTAATTTTTTATTTTTTTGGATGATTTCTACGTGAAAAATATGGATGACGTGGCTTAAAAGAAAATACTATTCAAAATGACGTTTTCTCTCTTTTGCATTACTTTTATAAATAAATTAGATTTTATATTATTTAAATAAATAATTTTTTTTATATTATTTAGGGAAAGGACTTCCCTCAGCTACTTGCAGGCAACTATTTTTGTCTTGCATTGTTGCAGTCGGGCGGTGGGGATGCGGGGCAGGGATTCTCCTGCTTAGCTGGATTCGCTGGACTACACTGGTCTTTCCATGCGCCTAGAGAGAGCGGAGGAAAAAACTTTTCTTTTTGTTCTCCTTTTGATATGGAGAGGTGGGGCCTCTTGCCTACACAAGAGAACCAAGTATGCCGATAATAATATAACAATCCAGAGTGCCTTCAAACATTCTTTCACATGCCGGTGGGTGCTATTTTTCCCACCCTCCCGACCAACATAGGTAGCCAAGTATACCAAAACATGCTTTGAATGCTAAAATTTAAACTAACTTCATTGATCAATGTGGCCTCAATAAGATCATTATCTACGTAGACTGATCCAATTGAAAAGAAGAAAGACGTCCGTCCTTGCATAAATTGGATCAAACTCTTCTTAGTTCTTGTTAAAATAATCTAAAAAAACTAAAATTCTTCAAAGGTAAATTTTGACTTCTAAATCAACTATACTTGCTGATGCTTTGTCATATTCTTCTCGGATTGGAAGCCACATCCAGTCAAAGTCTTATCCAAAAAAAAAAAAAAGCTTTTAGTTTAATCGACCCATTTCAAATCTTAAATGATAGATTTGGACATGATCACAAGAAGCCTTACTTCTTAAAAGACCCAATATCATATTATAGATATCGAAAAATTATCCAATTTTAACAAAAACTCATCAAAATTGATGTTATATAATCAAGTTATGACTTTCGGAAGTTTAGCTTGAAATTTGACTTCTTAATGTGACAAATCTTGTCCTAAACTCTATCCAACCCCACTCATAATGATCACAATAGCCCACACCGAGTTCGGTGATTCTTCTAAATCATACATAGTGCTACAATAATACCAAAATATATTTGGAATATATTAGTTCAAGCTAATTTAGACTACTTATCATTTTGATCTAGGAGGATAACTCTCCACAAAACTGGCAGGCTAACAACCCAACCATGAGAAAAGACTAGTGATAAGAACCGTACAACTCATAAATTTTTTTTATGTGATCGATTTGATTTCAATTTTAATTTTAAAAAATTGATTTAAGACGGTTTGGTGTGAATGTTGCCCACGGACCGATCCCAGTCTATCCGCGCGCACCCCTGCACTCCAAGCTGGATACATGATGAGCTATTAAGTTTGTCATACATTTTATAGATCTTCAAGTTTGAATCAAAAAATTTGGCTTGATGTCAACTAAGTTTGGATTCTATATATAGGCTTGATTTCAATTGGTCTATCTCGAGTTGCATCCCTCTATTTGGTTAGCAAAATCATCATGCCCAAAAAAATGTAATAATTTTTTGTTTTATGATGTATCCAAAAAAACTTGCAGAAGCAGCACTTAGGCAAGTTAATTATACTGTAAAATAAGAAAATCAAAGGGCTCCCATGAGCTTCTAACAACTTAGTAGCCAAGTCTTTTTGGGACGGTGCAAACCAACTTATACTTCAGTAGAACAAAAAGGGTTTTGGTGATGCCAATATTCTCAGAGTGCAGATCTCCTTCTCATTGTAACAAAAATAATGTTATTATGGAAACAGCAACCTCTAGAAGCTGAGGGCCTTTTTTCTTAATAATATTTGGACTAGTACATTAATTTTGCCTAGATCAGATTTGTTGAACATAAAATATTTGCAATGTGTAGCACCTTTATTGTTTTTGTATTTTTGTTTTTCCAATGACAATATGTGCATAAAACTTTATCCATTTCTTGCTTCTATTTTAATTATTTTTGCAAATAATAAACCTTTGCTTTCTCTAAAAAAATTACATATAATTTAAGAAAATACAAAAGTTTATGAGTATACTCTTTATTGATTTATGGGCAAAAAAAAAAAAAAAAAAAGATAAGATAAGCTATCAAATGGGGCCCTAAAAATAATAGCCTATTTCCTTGTGGTTGTTCAATGATTTGAAAAAGAATCAAAAGTCTCCAGCGGATATGAAGATTAAACTAAAAAGGATAATAGTTTATGCATATGAATGTTGCACATCAAATAACAATGTTGAGTTTCTTACCAAAAAAATAATAATAACAACAATGTTGAATAAAAAAGAAAAAAGGGATGTCATATATTTGTATCAAGGAAATGAAGTGGGTACTAAAGAGAGAGAAAACTGAGCAAGTGGCAGCAACCAAGAATGTTACATGTAGCATGTAATATAATAGACATATGTACCAAGAAAAAAAAAAAAAAAAACAATTTAACAAGACATGGAAGTGGGTCGAGTAACATGCAGCTGCGCAACCATTAC
This sequence comes from Elaeis guineensis, assembly GCF_000442705.2. NCBI lineage: Eukaryota > Viridiplantae > Streptophyta > Magnoliopsida > Arecales > Arecaceae > Elaeis > Elaeis guineensis. The sequence goes on along the minus strand of NC_025993.2, from coordinate 23,556,273 downwards.
AAAGCATGGTGGCCGTTGTTCTTATCCTCGCTATTGGAGGAGTTAAGGGGGAAAAAAAATATTAGTAGGCATCGCTTAAGTGACACACGTGTCTCATGACACACACCTATGACACGATATCTAATTTTTTACCATATCATGACGGAGTTGGTGGGAGTGGTCTCGGCAACAGAGGGAAACGGGAAAGATCTTGCTTAAGTAAATAAATTTAAGTAGCAATCGCTCTCCCCTGTCCAGTCCCACCGTACACTGACGATAGATAAATAAAAACAACTGCTCAAATATCAAATCTCTTGGTAGAAATAATAAGAGCAAAACTTAATTTATTCTGATACCTCCTCATTATGTTGGCTCTTCAGGGGAGCCACTTACATAATGCAACGGAAAAGGAAAGCTTGTAGTCACACAATTATCCTATTGCTCTCCGGGGTTACCGCTACGGACGTTCAAATATGAAAAATATTGACGGTGCCATGGGGGATAAAATGGATATTAAGGATATATTTGGATAATCCAATAAAATTTGGACTGAATTTTATTTTAAATCCGTGAATTGAGAAGTCTGTTTGAGTATCGCCTGTATCAACCCAATATGCCCGGCCCAAACCCTGTAAAAATAAGAAAAAGATATTCCTGAGTTTTTTTTCCTTCTTAATAAGATCAAAAGATCCACAAACTAAAAATTTCATCCTGAAATTTTGGCGAGCTTTTGGAAGATGCGGGCTGGGTAAGTCAACAAGCCCGATTGCCACAAGATATTCCCGCAAGAATATTTGGAACCATTCTTTTAAATTGCTCATGCAAGGAGGTACCAAGTCTCCTTTGCGATCATCCCAAGTATGTACTAAGGTACACCTAGTGATACTTCTAAAAAAGTTCTCGGGATGTTCTTTTCAAGCACATAAATGGTCACATAAGAGGGAAGATGTCTATTTTGGTCTAGCAACATCACAAAGGAGATTCCAGCAATCCTTTACCCAGTGACCAACCAAGAAAATTCCCAAAGAAAACAGTGGAATTTCTTCAAAAATTTGAAGTGGAATCCAAAGGAAGAAGATGGCATCGATATATAGTTGAATCATCTAGGATTTTTCAACCCAAAATAGATAGGCTGATTATATCATCTCATCGGAAATGGGGGAGAACAAGACTCCCAATCGGGTCTCCTTCTCCCTCCTATCGCATGACGCGCATGTGAAACCCATGGGTTTGGGCCTCTTCGAGTCAGCCCATGGGTCAAAATAGCTGGATATTATATTCTTTTCTCATGTCATTCGCAAGCACCCATATAATCTTTCTTTTCGAATGCTTGCTCCACAAATTCTTGACATAAGACACCCCAAAACTTGATCATTTCCATCCCTAAAATATTTGGAGCTCTCTTGGTCTCTTTCAAAAGAACACTAATATTTTGACTTGGATTAGAATACATAATTCTTTTGTTCATGAAGTTAATTGCTCTTGATGAATTCTATGCAATTTCATATTGACCCAAAGTCTAGAAGAGGGCTGGTGCAATTTGCTTTAAAGTTCAGCACGAGAAAAACCTTGTTAGTTTCTGCTGGTTCGTTGGATAGCATTTTTACCTCGCTAAACCCCAATTTGGTTTTTTACCATCAGAAACCAAATTAAATTTAGACTCTAATCACGTTAATCTTTTTTTTTTAATTATTATTTTTTGCTTCTCTTGTTCTAATCATTTATGCCCATGGTTAGAGAAAATCTATGGTTTCGAGCCACCTGGTTGTTGGGCAGAAGTTCACCATCCTCACTTGGGCTTAAGGAAGTGGGCAGAATTACCAAAGTGAAATCTTGTTACTCGTGTATTTTGATCTCTCCCCTCTTCAAAATCACCATCCTCACCCTTCTCACATGCTAGATGGCTTCACGATCTATTGTCACATCAAATATGCTATATCATGGCATAAATTTTCATGCTGATAAATGGTAGATTTGATCTTATGATTATAGCATTTTGGTTGGTGTAGATACACCCTCCAACAGAATAAATTACAATGACGTGAAGCGGCAGGGGAATCTTTCGGAAATGGTCAGGGGTTAGTACTTGGAAAGGGGCGACGACACCCTTCCCTAATGTTGGATGCTTCGGGAATGGGGTGAGGATAACAACATCTAGAAGGGGAGAAATATGGCCATCCCAGTTTTGGAGGCGGCAAAGAAGTAGGTCACCGTCTTCTATGAAAAGTCCGCATACCGTCAGTTAAAATGTGAGCTGTTGTTTTGACATTTGACTCTTGGTCGGTGGAGATGCGAATTAATGGATGACGGATCAAGAGATTACGGATGAAAAATTTACTAATATATCCTATCAAAAATTACTTCTTATTTTATATATATCTTATTAAAAATTCATATGCATATCCTTATAAATTTTTTGTTTTACGTATCTATCCATTAAGAATATTTCAGTCATTTTAATTTTAGATTGCCCATTTCTTAATGATGTTAGATGGCATGGGTAGCCATAAAAAATAAATAAATAAATCAATGAGCATGCACTTAAAATATATATTTTATGAGAATGTACATACAAATATTGATTTTGTAAGATAGTCATATAATTTCATATATTTAAGAGGATATACAAACAAAAATTTTTTTTTTATTTATATTCTTGATCTATGATTAGAAAGAAGGAAGATATTTATCAACTCATTCCACTCGAATATCTCTAAAAAAATTAGAAGATGATGAAACAATGGTGAAAGTAAGGCTAATTAGATCCTCTTTTCTTTCATTGATAATTTAAAGGCAACGTATACAATCTTTATTTGTAATGGTGAGGTCCATCCTTAATTCAAATCGCATTCTTCTTTTTAGTTTTAATAGAACTCTTTTTTCTAAAATAGACATGATTAGTAAAAATAAAATTGAAAAGCTAAAATTCTTTGGAAATTAGATTTCGACTTTTACATCAATTCTACCTGAAGCTTTTGTAGCTCTATTTGATTTTGCTCAGATTAAAAGATACATCTTGTCAAAGTCTTATCTAAAAAAGAAACTTTTGGTTTAAACAATCTATTTAAAGGTCGAAAAAAGAAATTTGGATCTCTTCGCTTGAGATCTTATACCATAAATCTCAAAAAATTATCCAATATTTTTTTAAAAAAAAAACATCTTAATTAGGCATCATATGACTAAGTTATGGCATCTATAATGTTAACTTGCAACTCAAGCTTCTACATATAATAAATTTTGCTCATGGACTCTATCCATTCTCATCTATAGTGGTTAAAGTGATCTATATCGAGTCTGAAAATTCTCCTGAATCAATCCAACTAGAGATGGTAGTGTTACTAGCTGGTAGCTCATTATTTTATTTGTCTTCAAGAGTTGGGAAAAATAGTATTTAATTTTTTTTTGAAAGAGTGGAGGCTAGTTTATGGAATATAATTCATCTTATGTTTTATTAGCATTCTTGTTTGATGATATTTATGAAGTATGTTTTAATGAACATTGTTTAGCTTTGATTTTTTTAGTTTTTTAGGTTAATAATGGTTGTGTTGGTGCAAAAATCCACCGGCATCGAAGAAGCTAGAGTCGAGGGAGTCGCGGTCGCCGCCGGTACCTGCAAAGAAAGTTTAAACCGAAGTTGGGGGTGCTCCGGCAAGACCCTTCGACGCTCAAGTCAGTTTTCTACCTCAACAAGAATGGAGTGCTCGAATGAAAATTTTAGCAGAGTTTTGAGATAGAGATTAGAGCTTAGAGGATAACGTATCTGGGAGTCCCCTTTTTATAGGCGGAAGGCGTAACAGATTGACAGCGATATCTGTAACCGCCTAGTAGTAGGCCGTTCGGGGCCATGAGGAGTTTGTTACAGAGAGTAGTGGAGTGGGGTCGTGGCCATCGCCGTGGCCTGCCACATGGAGCCTGTTGTGGAGAGTGGAGTGATGTCCGTTGTCGTGACTTGCCAGAGCATGATGGAGCCGCATGGGATTCGTTACAGGAAGTGGAGCAGAGTCGTGGCCATTACTGTGGCCTGCCAGGGAGTCCAGGCTCGTCGGCCGAAGCTCGATTGAGGTGTCTGGTGGAGAGGGGTAGCTCTCCGTCTAAGAGGAGCTCGGATGTTGCTGGCGAGCCTTCTACCGTTGGGTGCCTTGGGTGCTAGTACTACAGGCGAAGGTCATCTGCGGTAGAAGCTCGGTCAGGGGCTTTCTGTGGACGAAGTTCGGTTTCATGCAGAATCCGACAGAAGGTCGACCGACAGTGGATGTCGGATGGCGCTGGAGAGGTTCACCCACTGGAGGGGTCCGACTGCTGGAGCTCGTGTGTCGTAAGAGTTCGTCCGGAATCTGTCCGCTACAGAAGTTCGATCGGAGTCTGGTTCTCGTAGAAGTCCGGATGGGGATCATTTGTTGAGGAAGCTCGGCCGAAGCCTACCTGTAATAGAAATTCGGAAGGAATTTGTTCACAATAGAAGCTCAGGTGGAGGCTTACAGTAGAAATCTGACGTGGACTGCTCGTAGTAGAAATTCGAAGTAGACCACTTGTAGTGGTAGCTTGGAGTAGATCGCTTGTAGTAGAAGCTCGAAGTAGATCGCTTGCAGTAGAAGCTCGGAGTAGATCGCTTGCGGTGGGGGTTCGGAGTCCGGCCCTTGTAAGAATTAGTATGAGATCTACCTGCAATAGGAGCTCAGGGCTAAAGTCCGGCTCCCGTAGGAGCTCGGACGAAGTCTACCTGCAGTAGGAGTTCAAGGGAGAAGTCCGGCTCCCGTAGGAGCTCAGATGAAATCCAGAAGGCGGTCGACCGCCGTAGAAACTTGGATGGAGTTCGTCCGTCGTGGAGATCTGCTGTTGGAAAAATTTGGCCACTGACGAACTGATGAAGTTCTGGAAGAAATTCAGATTGGAGTCGATCGAATCCTGTTGGAAAAGATCTAGAAGAGGTCCGGAGAACGGTTGACCCTTGTAGGAGGTCGGCCGATAGTAGAATCCAGAGAGCACTTGGAGCAGCCTGATAGACGATCGAAGAAGCTTATCGCTGGAGAAGCCCGGGAGATGCGGTAGGAGTTCGTCCGTCGGGGGAATCCGATCGACACTTGTGGAAGAAGCTGTGGGAGTTTATCCGTCGGCAGAACTTGAGAACATTGCGGAAGCTCGACTGCCGGAGAGGTTCGAAAAGATGTCGCCCAAGGTCGGACGTCGGTAGAGTCCCGGTAAGGTCACTCCTTATACGAACTTCGACTGGAGGGTATTTTATACTCAACACCAGTCCCCCTACTTTCGAGTTCGAGTTTCGAATGAAGGAAGTATAGAGAAATTTTCACAGTCGAAGTTGCTCCCTTGAATTCTGTGCGCGATCGCCCTCAGATATCCTAGCATTTAATGTACGCATGTCGGAGTCTTTTCAAATCGGGGCGATCCGAAGAGACTTTTCAAAATTCCCACTGGAGCGCTGTCCCAAGTGCCATGCAATAATGGCCTTGTCAGCAGTCAACCGTATGCCATGGTGAGTGGGACACATGGCGGGCATTGGTTGGCCTAGGGATATCCGCCATCATGACTGTGCCATGCCCTGTTGCCTATTTAAACCCACTCCTTCCCTCCAGGAACTTCACTTTGCCTGAGAGTCCAGTTGGCACTTTTCTTCTATCTGAGAGTTCTGCCGTCCATCGGCGCCCTTTTCGACCCTAGGCATTCTTTGCGTCAATCCCCGCCATCTCCGTCGGATCCCCACCTACGTCGGGCCAATCTAGGTTGGTCCCGAAACTTCTCTTGTCATTGTTGTTGTTCCTTCCTCTTCTTGCTTTGTTTGTTTAGCTTTCGAGGGTTTATTCGCAATCTTTCCCATTTTTTGGGATTTTCTTCTTTCTTTTCTCTTGTTGCAGGCACGGACGTAGAAGTTGCCCGGGCGGCCCTCGCCGTCGACGTCCCTTACGACGCTGAGCCTTCAGTTTCCCAAGCCCTTTCGAGGAGTTCTCCCATCAGGGCTTCTGCCCCGGAGGTCCGTCTCGAGGGGATGCCACAGATTGAGAGGAGGAGGAGAAGGGAAACGGTGGCCCGCAAATTCAGCGGCTGTCGAGCTGCCACTGAAGGCTCCCACAGCTTCGAAGGGGACTCGAGAGAGAATTCCTTTAACAACAGGGATTTAATAATGAAACTGGCCGGTGAGTGCATCCAGCCTGAGAATTTTGAAGTCGTTGAACGGGGCGGCACCGGTCAAGGGGGTGGGGTTGCCGTCATAAGCTGCGGCGGGCTTCTTGATGTCGTCGGGGTCGAGGGACCAGAGGTGATTGGTGCTGACGGCGGAACAGTAGAACTTGTTGCGAGGGCGGTAGAAGTAGCGCATGCTGACCTCGCTGATGTACCTGGGATGGTAATTATCGGAGAGAATATGGTGGTGGTGCATGCCTCTGGCATTACCGCGGCCACCGGGGTACTTCCGATTCTTCTTGAAGCAGGTCGTCGTTACCGCCGTCATCACCGTCGCCGCCCCTTGAGTTCTATCCCGCTCTTTTCTCCTTAGGGTTAGGGTTTTGACAATGGGGCGGAACGAGGCAGAGGGTGAGAGTCGATGGGTTCATCATACGTACTGGGAAATACTGCTGAGAAAGATGGAACTGGAAGGAGAAGTCGAAAGCTTGAAGCGGTCTCTAATGTATTCTTTTCAGGTTTTGTTGTATTGTTCTTCTTTCTTTGGCCTTCAGGGCTTTGTAACGTATACCTTGTTAATCAAAATGAAAAGAAAATTTTTTGTTACCTTGTCCGCACTTTGTGTTAAATTGTCGTCTGTCGAACTTCTTTTATTTTTTTTGTCTTGTTCAATGTCGATGTTGTCTGAAGGTTCCTGGTCGTCGCCACGTTGGTTTGCTTTTCTTGTCGTCTTTCTTTTTCAGCCTTCAGGGCTTTGTAATGCATACTTAGCTAATGAAATGAAAAAGAAAATTTCTATTACCTCTTCTACTCATGTGTTGAGTTGTCGTTTGTCGAACTTCTTTCTATTTTTGCCTTGCTCGATATCGATGTCATTCGAAGGTACCCAATCATCGTCGCATTGACCTGTCCCTTTTGTTTATGGCCGCAGATTTGTCCGGGGCCACTTGAGTTTGACACTTCCTTTCGGAGTTCGAGCTCGGGGGTCTGAACTTCTCATCACCTTGAGGAAGCCATCTTATCCTTGGCCTGTGTTGAGAGCCCTCTTGGAGACTGGGGATTTTTGATAAGAATCCCCATCCTCGTGAAGACGAGGTCCCTTGTATCTTTGACGTAATTTATTTTTCATTTGTCACTGGTGTAGTTCGTCGCTTTCCTTTTTAACTTCTCTCCTTTTTTCTTTTTCTTTTCTCGAGTGAGGGTTTTCTCTCTGCTCTTAGCGAGGTCGCGGGAGCGCGGAGGGGCCATCGAGAAGGTTTTCTTTTTCTTATCTGGTCTTGAATGACCGGATCTTAGTTGGCGTCAGGACGAGATTCTCTTCCTATTCCTGATGTAGTCGATTTCAGCTCAGGTTAGGATGAGGTTCTCCTCCTGTTCCTAACATGGCTGTGGGGGCACATATGGGCCGTTGTGAGAGCCTCTCCCCCCATCCGATCTGAAAATAATCAGGTCTTCGACTTTGCTCATGTTAGGATGAGGTTCTCCTCCTGTTTCTAACATGGCTGCGGGGACACATAAGGGTGTTGCAGGGCCTCTCCCCCCATCCGGTCTAAAAGTAACCGGGCCTTCGACTTTACTCATGTTAGGACGAGGTTCTCCTCCTGTCCCTAACATGGCTGTGGGGGCACATAAGGGCGTTGTAGGGCCTCTCCCACATCCAGTCTAAGGAGAACTGGGCCTTCAACTTTGCTCATGTTAGAACGAGGTTCTCCTCCTGTCCCTAACATGGCTGTGGGGGCACATAAAGGCATTGTAGGGCCTCTCCCCCCATCCGATCTAAGGAGAACTGGGCCTTCGACTTTGCTCATGTTAGGGCGAGGTTCTCCTCCTGTCCCTAACATAGCTGTAGAGGCACATAAGGGCGTTGTAGGGCCTCTCCCCCCATCCGGTCTAAGGAGAACCGGGCCTTCGACTTTGCTCATATTAGGGCGAGGTTCTCCTCCTGTCCCTAACATGGCTGTGGGGGCACATAAGGGCGTTGTAGGGCCTCTCCCCCCATCCGGTCTAAGGAGAATCGGACCTTCGACTTTGTTCATGTTAGGGCGAGGTTCTCCTCCTGTTCCTAACATGGCTGTGGAGGTATATAAGGGCCGTTATATGGGCCTCTCCCTCCGTCCGATCTTAAAATAATCGGACTTCCAACTTTGCTCACGTTAGGACGAGGTTCTCCTCCTGTTCCTAACATGGCCGTGGGGGCACATAAGGGCCGTTATATGGGCCTCTCCCCCCGTCTGGTCTTAAAATAATCGAACTTCTAACTTTGCTCATATTAGGACGAGGTTCTCCTCCTATTCCTAACATGGCTTTATTTTTGTTGTCTGAAGGGGTTATCCCCTGTCGTTATGAGTCCATACCGAAAGGAAAAGATATACAAATCTGAAAGGAATCTTGATTTAAAGCAAAGTCGTTAGTAATACATTTACAGGTTTTTCAAATCCTATGATCGTAGAAGGTCTGCACCCCATCGAGATCCTTCAGAGATGGAGTTGATGATCCCGATTGGAGGCCGATCTCCAGGCTGCTCTTCCCTCCTCGACGGCTTAGGTTGCGCCAGGGCCCTTGGCCGATCCTCTCTATCCTCAGACCGGCGTCGAATGAACCTGTCGAGCCGATCTCATCTGATGAGCTCTTCGATCTCGTCTCGGAGTTGAATGCATTCCTCTGTGTCATGGTCGTGGTCACGATGGTAGAGGTAGAACTTGTTAGAATTGCGCTTTTCGGGGTGTGTGCGCATCCTTTCTGTTCTTGGGAGCTGCTCCCTGACCTCCATCAGCACCTGGGTTTTCGATGCATTGAGGGGGGCATAGCTGCGGAATCTTCCTGGGGGAGAGCCCCGCCGAACTCCGCGGTCCGGGCTTCTCTGCCTGCGAGCTCGGGGAGGAGTCTGGGCGCGCTTGTGCTCGGGAGGAGTCTGAGAACTTGGCCGAGCTTCACTCGGCCCTCTTTCAACTGCGGGCCTGCTGGGGTCGCCCGCCTGCCGCTCCTTCGCGGCCTCCTCATCCTTTAGCTTGAAGGCTTCCTCCGCTCGGGCATATCTTTCGGCCCGAGCCAGCAGATCGGCAAAGTCTCTGGGATACTTCTTTTCCAGGGAGAAGAGGAGGTCATTCTTTTGAAGGCCGCTCTTTAAGGCAGCCATTGCAACTGATTGGTCCAGATTTCGGACCTCCAGGGTGGCGGCGTTGAAGCGGTTGACATAAGCTCGGATGGATTCTCCCTCCTTTTGCTTGATGTTAATGAGAGACTCCGAACCTCGCCGGAGACGTCGACTACTGACGAAGTGAGCTACGAACTGGTGACTCATCTGGTCAAAGGAGAAGATTGTACCTGGCTTCAGTGCCGAGTACCAGTTTCTTACTGCTCCCTTCAAGGTAGACGAAAAAGCTCGACACAAGAAGGCATCTGGCGCGCCATGGAGCAGCATCATGGTTCGGAAGGCCTCCAGATGGTCGATCGGGTCCGAGGTCCCGTCGTAGCTCTCGAATTGGGGGAGCTTGAAGTTCGGCGGGATTGATTCCTGCATGATCATTTGAGAGAAAAGAGGGTCAGTACATATGTCCTCACCATAAGCAGTGGGAGCACGACGGAGCTCTTCGATCTGCCGGTTCATCTCTTGGAATCTCTGATCCAGGAGGTCCTCTCGATTGCGGGCCTCGAGGGTCTTCTGATGGAGCGGAGGCAGGGACTCTCTGGGGGTTGAATCATGATCGGACGGAGGACTCTCCGCCTTCTATTTTTCTTTTCTGGGAAAGACAGGGCGGCTGGCCCATGTGGCCTGCCCGGTCATCGGATTCTGGAACTCCGACGATGCTCTTTCCAGCCGCACCGATGCCTACGGCTGCTGCTGCATGGCCTGCACTGCTTCGGTGAGACCTCTGACCTGTTGAACCAGCAGGTCAAACTGCTCTATGCCGACTGCCGTCGTCGGAGGAAGAGAAGCCTGAGAAATTGAAGATGAGGCCGGGGCTTGCGGAGCTCGCTGAGATCTGGCCGCGGAGGCCGTTGACCGCCTGGTGGATGCCCTTCGGGGAGGCATCAGGTGGAGATCAGGTAGGCGACCAGAGGAGGAGATGTCGGAGAAGATGACCGAAGGTGATCCCGTTGAGCGCTCCTTTAAGAACAAGGATACTGCGAAGACACAGTGCTCCTTCCTTTAGCGCCAATCCTGTTGGTGCAAAAATCCATCAGCGTCGGAGAAGCTGGAGTCGAGGGAGTCACGGTCACCGTCGGAACCTGCAAAGAAAGTCTAAACCAGAGTTGGGGGTGCTCCGGCAAGACCCTCCGACGCTCGAGTCAGTTCTCTACCTCAACAAGAATGGAGTGCTCGAATGAAAATTTTAGCAGAGTTTTGAGATAGAGATTAGAGCTTAGAGGATAATGTATCTGGGGGTCCCCTTTTTATAGGCGGAGGGCGTAACAGATTGACAGCGATGTCTGTAACCGCCTGGTAGTGGGCCGTTCGGGACCATGAGGAGTTTGTTACGGAGAGTAGTGGAGTGGGGTCGTAGTCATCATCGTGGCCTGCCACGTGGAGCCTGTTGTGGAGAGTGGAGTGATGTCCGTTGTCGTGACTTGCCAGAGCATGATGGAGCCGCATGGGATTCGTTACAGGAAGTGGAGCAGAGTCGTGGCCATTACTGTGGCCTGCCAGGGAGTCCAGGCTCGTGGACCGAAGCTCGGTTGGGGTGTCTGGTGGAGAGGGGTAGCTCTCCGTCTAAGAGCAGCTCGGATGTTGCTGGCAAGCCTTTTACCGTTGGGTGCCTTGGGTGCTAGTACTGCAGGCGAAGGTCATCTGTGGTAGAAGCTCGATCAGGGGCTTTCTGTGGACGAAGTTCGGTTTCATGCAGAATCCGACAGAAGGTCGACCGACAGTGGATGTCGGATGGTGCTGGAGAGGTTCACCCGTTGGAGGGGTCCGGCTGCTGGAGCTCGTGTGTCGTAGAAGTTCGTCCGAAATCTGTCCGCTACAGAAGTTCGATCGGAGTCTGGTTCTCGTAGAAGTCCGGATGGGGATCATTTGTTGAGGAAGCTCGGCCGAAGCCTGCCTGCAATAGAAATTCGGAAAGAATTCGTTCACAATAGAAGCTCAGGTGGAGGCTTATAGTAGAAATCCAATGTGGACCGCTCGTAGTAGAAATTCGAAGTAGACCGCTTGTAGTGGTAGCTTGGAGTAGATCGTTTGTAGTAGAAGCTCGAAGTAGATTGTTTACAGTAGAAGCTCGGAGTAGATCGCTTGCAGTGGGGGCTCGGAGTCCGGCCCTTGTAAGAATTCGTATGAGGTCTACGTGCAATAGGAGCTCAGGGCTGAAGTCTGGCTCCCGTAGGAGCTCGGACGAAGTCTATCTGCAGTAGGAGTTGGGGGGAGAAGTCCGGCTCCCGTAGGAGCTCGGATGAAATCCAGAAGGCGGTCGACCGTCGTAGAAACTTGGATGGAGTCCGTCCGTCGTGGAGATCTGCTGTTGGGAAAATTCGGCCACTGACGAACTGATGAAGTTCTGGAAGAAATTCGGATTGGAGTCGATCGAATCCTGTTGGAAAAGATCTGGAAGAGGTCCGGAGAACGGTTGACCCTTGTAGGAGGTCGGCTGATAGTAGAATCCAGAGAGCACTTGGAGCAGCCTGATAGACGACCGAAGAAGCTTATCGCTGGAGAAGCCCGGGAGATGCGGCAGGAGTTCGTCCGTCGGGGGAATCCGATCGATACTTGTGGAAGAAGCTGTGGGAGTTTATCCGTCGGCAGAACTTGGGAACATTGCGGAAGCTCGGTCGCCGGAGAGGTTCGGAAAGATGTCGCCCAAGGTCGGACGTCGGTAGAGTCCCGGAAGGGTCACTCCTGATACGAACTTCGGCTGAGGGGTATTTTATACCCAACAGGTTGTTTGCCATCGAAGCTATTTTGGTTGGGTTTGGTAGAAGCTTTGAATTCAATTCACCGCCTTCATAAGTGAAAAATTAAATTTCCTTTGGTGATGAATTATCAATGGTAGCATAGTATAATTCCCCATGTTGCAGGAAATTTTTAAATTCAAGTTTGTTTTGAATTCCTTTCCAACTTGTAGTTGTACAGGCATAAGATTTATACAATGCACAGAATTGTCGTAGTCTCATGGTCAGGGGTCAATTTCAATTGCTCTCCCTGTCTAGATGGCACGGGTCGTTCCAGGTGATAAGTTTGACGCAGGGTCTCAAGGTTCATAATCATTGCTTAGAAGAATCCGGAACAAAGTTTTTGAAAGCTATACGGCCATATAATATCAGAGAAAACGGAATAGGATATAATTTAGTATCACCATCACAACCTGCAATTGATTGTCAAAATGCAAATGCATGATATAATCATTCAAAAAAAACAAAAAACTATATCAATCTTGATTGCATTGAAGATTTCAAAAAACTACGTTGAACAGAAGCTTGCTTTGCTTTATTACAAAGTACCAAAAGAGTCTTGCTGCATGCGGTTTATCTCACCTGCGACGCCGCTGTATGCGGTTTCTCTTATGTGCCGCCATTAATATTCTTTCAGTCAAGGAGTCCACGTAACCATCCATTATACTGCGAATGTGCAGCCCAGTGTGATGACATGACAAAAAGGCAATGCAACCCCAGAAGCCAGCCACAAATGATGCTGCAAGTATTGCAAAGAAGATGGCATCATCCTCCACATTGCTATCTTCTTGGTTTTCTTCTACTTGGGGAGGCACAATTGGGCTTGAGGCAGATGTGCAGGTCTTCTCCAGTGGCGGCCCATGTAATCTAACATTACCTTCATAGCTACTCTTGTCGAATGTGCCAAATTGGTCTTTGAAATCCGGTGTACATCCAGATAAGTTATTGTAAGCAACTGAGAAGACCTCCAAGAACTTGAGTTGAGTCAATTGCCGGGGTATCGTACCGCTCAACTGATTGTGTGATAGGTCCAAGCTCTCGATCTGATTGAGTTTTGAGAAAGTTTCAGGGATTGGACCTATTAGCTGATTGCATGATAGATTCAATTGTACAAGCTCATCCAGATTTCCAATTTCAGGTGGGATGCTTCCTGTCAACTTATTTACAGACAAATCAATTCCAGACATCAAAAGCAAATGATCTGTTGAGTAGGCATATAAGTTGCCTTTGGTGATGATGTCCACCATCATTATGTTATATAAGAAAACATCCACACCCGAATAATGGTATTGATCCTGAAAGATTGTTTTGCGAAAGGTCCAGAATGCGTAAAGACTGTAGCTTGCATAACTCAAGTGGTATTGAGCCTTCAAGTGAATTTCCACTAAGAACAAGAATCTCCAAAGACATATTTTCTCCTATCTGTCTTGGCAGTTTACCTGAAAGCTGGTTATTGCTGGCATCCAATGCTTTAAGGGATGAAATATTGAAATAACTACTTGGAACTTTTCCTGTTAAAGCATTCCCGGCAAGATTGATCCACGCGAATTGGAAGCAAGCAGGTAATGACCCGAAGAAGCTATTATTGGATAAGTCTAACAATTGAAGATATGTTAGATTACATAAATGAGATGGTATTTGGCCATGGAATTGATTTCCCGCAAGATTAAGGATCTCCAGATATGAATCAACTCCTATACTCTCTGGAATTGTACCCAACAATTGGTTATTTTGGACTTCCAATGTCAATAATTGCCGGTAGTCTGACAAATTGCTTGGAAACGTTCCAGTAAAGTTGTTGTTGGAAAGCTTCAAAAGCCTCAGTTCAATGCAATCAATCATCAGGCTATTTGGTACTTCACCGGACAAATTATTATTGGACAAATCCAAGATTTGCAAATTACTCATGTTACCCAATGATGAAGGGATATTTCCAATTAGATAATTTGAGGATAAATTCAGGGCCGCCATATTTGGAAATATCGTGCCGAGGTCTGTAGGCATCGATCCACTGAGGAAATTCATAGAGAGATCAACTGTGGATATGCTTGTATTCAGAAGATTCGGGAAATGAAATGCACCCACTATTGAGTTATTTCTCAAGTTGAGATATGTTAGTACGATTAGATTTTCGAACAACCAATTTGGAAAATTTCCTATCAAGTTACTATCGGAAAGATCAAGAAATTGTAAGTTGGATTGAGAAGCAAGAAAAGCTGGTGTTGCAAGGGTGTTCGCATCCAGGTTACAATGGGACAACATGAGGGTCTGTAGCTGGAAGGGGGGAACAAACTTCCCACTGTCAAGATGTATAAATAACTCCTGCAAAGATCTAGATGCTTAAGTGAAACAAGACCTGCAAAGATGCATGCTGGAATATTACCCTCCATCAGGTTATTAGAAAGATCTAAAGATTGAAGAGAAACCAGTTTCTTTAGAGATAAAGGAAGACTTCCATTGAGTTGGTTGTCAGAGAGAACTAACTCACGTAGGTTCTGCAATCTACTGAGCGCTACAAAAAACAAAAAAAACAAAAAAGGAAGAAAATTTAGGAAAATAAAAAGAAACTTTTTGCTTCATAATATGAACAAGGTTAGAAAACTTGTGACACCGTACTTGTCTACTAATTTTTTTGACTTCGATGCGTCGACTTGGTAACTCAGGTCAATCATGGATGCTAAATAAGTACTATAAATGAAATACAAAAACAGAATAAATTAAAAAAGGTTTAAAGCTACCCAGTATTCAAGGGAAGTAAAATGTGAAATTACAATAAAATAATATCCATTTAAATTTTATATGCTCCATTCGTTGATACTGGATAACTAAATATGGCTACACATGATGTGAACGTACTAGAGTATTTGGTAGAATTAATGTTTAAAATTACAAGAAAATGAAACAAGCAAAAAGCTTAAATACGCTTGATAGAATGAAACCAACTTATAAATGACATTTTATTAAAATTGGGGAACACAAGTTTGGTGAGTTCATTTGGTCAAGTTAACTAGCTATAGGATAGACATGGACCAAACTTGGCCTAGTCATAATTATGCTCTAAAGCTTTTTAACTGATATGAATTTTGACTTGCTAGACTGAAAAAGTGATTCAGCATGGCCAAGCCATCTATTAACATGTGTAGGCTTTTTATCTTTGAATATGGGGAAATTTGTGAGATCAGAAAAAAAGAAATATGTTAAATTCTTAGTTAAAGGACTAAACATTATACCTTGTGAAGGCACTGAACCTGTTAGATTATTTTGATCCAAATATAAGGAATTAAGGGAAGATAAATTTCCCAAAGCTATGGGTATCCCTCCTGTGAGCTGATTAGATCCAAGATCAAGCACTCTAAGCATCTGCATTCCTAAAGGCCTGAAATATAGAGACATAGATATAAACAAAGAAGGTAATATAAACCATTATATTACATGTCTTAATGGTCTCATGATAGAGAAATAATTGCTAATGACTCTATAAGTAATTATGTTCCACATAAAGTGGGCTATTTAACATGTTCTGTCTTAGATTTAGGATACTAAGTGAAGATAGATTTTTAAGAGATAATGTAATCATTCTAGTGAGGCTGTTATAACTAAGGTGAAGGATTTCTAGCTTTTTGAATTATGATATATCTGTCGAAATATAAAGTTTCCAAAGAAAATAAAATTTAAATAAAAATTATTTAAAACAACAGGATAGAAAATATGTATACACTTAAAAAATTAGAGAAACAAGTTGAATGATGGAGATGCTGACACAAACCAAGAAGTTAATATATAACTTATAATACTTAATATGTTAATGGTCTTGCAATAGAGAAATAACTGCACATGAGCCTTTAAGTTATTACCTTGCACATGAAGTGTGTCACTTAGCATGTTGCCTCTTAAATATAGGGCACTGAGTGAAGATAAATTTTTGAGAGATACTGGAATAGTTCCAATGAGGCTATTAAAACTGAGATCAAGGATTTCCAACCTTTTGAATCCTGCTTTATCTGCCAAATACAAAGTTCCCCAAGAAAATGAATCCAAATCAAAAGTATTTACAACAAAAGGATGGAAAATATGAATAGACTAAAAAAAAAATGGAGAAACAAGTAAGATAAGGGAGGGGTTGACATAAACTAAGAAGACAATATATAACCTGTTATATTCAATATGTTAATGGTCTCGCAATGGAGAAATAATTGCATAGGAGCCTTTAAATTATTACCTTGCATATGAAGTGTGCCATTTAGCATGTTGCTCACTAGATCTAGATTACTGAGTGAAGATAGATTTTTCAGATACAATGGAATAGTTCCAATGAGGCTATTATAACTGAGATCAAGGATTTCCAACTTTGTGAATCCTGATTTATCTGCCAAATATAAAGTTCACAAAGAAAATGAATCTAAATAAAAAGTACTTACAACAAAATGATGGAAAATATGAATAGACTAAAAAAATTAGAGAAGCAAGTTAGATGAGGGAGGGGCTAACATAAACCAACAAGACAACAATATATAGCCTATTATACATAATACGTTAATGGTTTCGCAATAGAGAAATAATTGTACAAGAGCCTTTAAGTTATTACCTTACATATGAAATGTGCCATTTAGCATATTGGCCCCTAGATATAAGCTACTAAGTAAAGATAGATTGTTGAAATATAATGAAATAGTTCCAATGAGGCTGTTATCACTGAGATCAAGGATTTTCAAATTTTCAAATTTTGATTTATCTATCAAATACAAAGTTTCCAAAAAAAAATGAATCTAAATAAAAGTATTTACAATGAGATGATGGAAAATATTAATAGACAGAAAAAAATTAAAGAAACAAGTTAGATGAGGGAGAAGCTAACATAAACCAAGAAGAAAATATATAACCTAATATACTCAATATGTTAGTTGTTTCTTAATAAAGAAATTTATTACCTTGCATATGAAGTGTGCCATTTAGCATATTTTGCCCTAGATATAGGGCATTGAGTGAAGATAGATTTCTGAGATATAATGGAATAGTTCCAATGAGGCTGTTATCGCTGAGATCAAGGATTTTCAATTTTTTGAATCCTGATTTATCTGTCAAATACAAAGTTCCAAAAGAAAATGAATCTAAATAAAATGTATTTATAACAAGAGGATGGAAAATATGAATAGATTGAAAAATTTGGAGAAACAAATTGGATGAGGAAGAGGCTGACAAAGACCAAGAGGATAATATATAACCCATCATACTTAATATGTTAATGAGCTCGTAACAGAGAAATAAATGCATAAGAGCCTTTAAGTTATTACCTTGCATATGAAGTATACCATTTAGCATGTTGCCCGCTAGATATAGGGCACTGAGCGAAGATAGATTTCTAAACGATAATGGAATAGTTCCAGTGAGCATGTTATTGTTGAGATTGAGGATTTCCAACTTTTTGAATCTTGATATGTTTGTCAAATACAAAGTTTCGAAAAAAAGTAAATCTAAATAAAAAATATTTATAAAAAGAGGAAGAAAAATATGAATAGACTAGAAAAATATAGAGAAGCATGTTGGACGGGGGAGAGGCTAAAATAAACCAAAAAGACAATATATAACCTATCATACTCAATGTGTTAATGGTCTTGTAATAAAGAAATAATTACATAGAAGTCTTTAAGTTATTACCTTGCACTTCAAATGTGCTATTTAGATAGTTGGCTTCCAGATTTAGGGCCCTGAGTGAAGATTGATTTTTAAAAGATAATGGAATAGTTCCAGTGAACATGTTATAGCTGAGATCAAGGATTTTCAACTTTTTGAATCCTGATATATCTGACAATACAAAGTTTCCAGAGAAAAAAAATCTAAATCAAAAATATTTACAACATGGAAGATATAAAATATGAATAGAATCAAATCAAAGGAACAAGTTTGATGAGAGAAAGGCTAGCTAACCCATCTGTGATAACGATCCTACAATTTGATTGTTGGACAAGTCAAGCTGTTGGAGCTTACGAAAGGAGGAAAAAATACTGAAATTCCATTGCCAAAGCTTACGTTGATCATATTCTACAAGACTGGAAAGCATGAGCTTTGATACTTGTTTTGTGCTATTATTACAGGTCACTCTCTTCCAAAGACAGCAGTCTCTCTCTCTTCCCCATGTAGGTAGTGGAACATAGGTATTGTGAAGGAGAGAAGATCTAAGCTTTAACAAAGCTTCATATTCCTCCAATGGACACCTAAAGCTGAAGCTGCAATTGCATAGGACTACAATCAATGGAGTCCATAACAAAATTGCGAGCCTTGAGTAGGTGACAAGCTGGTAGCAATTCCTCATGCTAGGGGTGAATGTTGTAAGGTAATTATCAGATGCACATTTGCTTCTCTTCCCATTCTTGCACAACTTATATAAAAGCATAGAGGTATAGAAATTTGAGTCCATGGACAGGTCAACAATTGACCGCATGGCTTTCAATAGCATGAGGAACAATTTCTTATGAGATCTAGAATCCACTTGTTGAGAATAAGAACATAAGAAGATTTTGTAGTAGAAACTTCATCTACATGCTCGGATTTCTGAATAAAATATTCAATCTTTCCGCATATACCGACAGAATGCATAGGCCAGCAAGTCCAAGTCTACATGGATAAAAAATACTCATCTAACCCATGCAAGACTTATCTTTTGTAAAAAAGCTATGATAGAACTGACTTGAGAATAACAAAGGCTTATTGACTATGGCCTTTTGATATGTTCTGACCAAATAGTCTATTTTAACTACTACTCAATAGGAGTAATATTTGAATATACCGTATGAAGGTCATTGAATAGACAAATTTATTGGTAAATCCATTCTTTGTTACACCCTAAATATGGCTGGGAACATAATATATAATCATTATAACATGATATTTTTAGTATTATAAGGGTTCATTATAAAAATAAAAAAAAAATCAAAAGTGTGAGCGACTCATGGAAGAGAAAAGAGAGAAGTGATATATAGGAAACCTGAGGAATAATTTCTTATGAGATCTAGAATCCACTTGTTGAGAATAAGAATTTGAGAAGATTTTGTGGTAGAAACTTCATCTACATGCCTGGATTTCTGAATAAAATATTCAATCTTTCCTCACGCACCGACAAACCAGCAAGTCTAAGTCTATATGGATAAAAAATACTCATCTAACCCATGTAGGACTTATCTTATGTAAAAAAACTATGAAAGAACTGACTTGAGAACGACAAAGGCTCATTGATTGTGGCCTTTTGATATGTGCAGACCAAATAGTCTATTTTTAACTACTACTTAATAGGAGTAATATTTGAATGTACCATGTGAAGGTCAGTGAAGAGACAGAAATTTATTGGTAAATCCATTCTTTGTTACACCCTAAATATGGCTGGGAACATAAGATATAATCATTATAACATGATATTTTTAATATTATAAGGGTTCATTATACCATGAAGATAATAGCCATCCTTCTTTTTCCAAATATTTCCCATGCTGCATTGAAGATCAACTTAAGGTAGTACCCCTAGATCTTAAACCAAAAACGCTATCTAATTACTAGCCTTTTTTGCTGAGTTATGGAAGATTAACTAATCTGACCCTAAAGCAAATAGTCACACTATAATCAACTATAATAGTGGAGTGACAAATTTTATTTATTAATTATGTTCTTCTTTTATATCCATAAGTAGGGAAAAAATTAGGTGACCAAAATTGCCTTCTAAGAAGGAATACCTAATCATGATTAATGGCTCTGAGATAGCCTCCAGAGGGTCCAGGTTAGCTGAAAGGAATGGCCATTCCCATCTAATTTCATTTGATATTCATGAATTTTTTCACCATTAAACCTTACCTGCTCTTTTTTTTTTTTGTAGTATTATATATGTTAGGGTAGAAATCTAGTCTTAAATTCTTCAAATAACCACATAGAAAAAATTAATTATCACGGGAGTATTTGGCTGGCTACCATGTAAGCATTCATTTGTGATCCCATACTATCATAATTTGACCTTTTATCTAGAATCAAGCAAGCTTTTCTACCATAAGCATCGACCGTTGTGATTCAACCGAGCAGTTTTTCTTCCATACAAGCTCTCTATTGGAAGATTATCTAGCCAAAGTGGCCACCACCATGCAGCTTCTTTGGTGACCAATGCGGTGATACGATGTCCTTCATTAAGTTTATGGTCGAGACTTTTACAATGACAATGGACTCTATGGGCGACCACCATGACCCATGATGGACACTTTGTACATGGCCATGTTGTTGGTTGCCGGAAAAATTAATTGACTCGCTCTATGTATACGGTCCAATATGGCACTCGTGATGGTATATGACATAGCTATACAAAAGTCCATATGGATATATACTTTGTCTTGCCTTGACTGTAAGTCAAAAAACTTTAGTAATATTTAGCTAGTCTTTGTGAGTGACGTCTTAGGTTATTATAAATGGCATTAGAGTGGAATCATCCAATAGCCTATATGTGTTAGAATTTTATTCAAAACAAAGATTTAAATTTTTATCCCTAAATTTTAATTGTTTAAAAACTTTAAACTCTTTTGCAATTTGACACCTCTTTCCGGAGAATCACGGCTCTTCGAAAGAACATGTTAGTTTCCAAAGAAATAAGGTATTTCTGAAACATCAAATCTCTTTGAAACTATAATGCCTCCTCGATCTGATGGATAGAATCTAGAAATGGGCACTAGTTCCATCTGCCTTGGGATATCAAAACATTATTCAATCTCTCTCTCTAGTGGTCTGTATTTTTTGAGAGGCTCTTCTTCAACTTAGAGATTTGACTTTCTACTTTCTTGTTTCTTTTCTTTTCGGCATATCTAAAGGGGTTATTTGAGTCAAGCCTCCCTAACGATCGTGCTCATTAAAGGAGGATCAGACTAAGTCAGATTTTTGTACTTTGAGGATCAGATCGCCACAGATCCAAACATAGGGGGTGAATAATATTCTATTCTCACACGCCTCGATCCTAACAAGCCCTTTTCAATTTTTTATTTTATTTTAAATAGTTTATTTCTTTATAATACTATCTTAAAATCAATTAAATAATATAGTAATTGTCTAGACAAGTTGATTAGTTTCCAACAGTCTAAGAACATGAGTTGTGATTATACTAGAACTTGCTATTAGTTGTTTAATAAGTTTAATTTGATCGCATAAAACTAGATTTACTTTATTTATATTGCATTATTAAGCTTTATTTTTCAAAAATCAGCTTTTTAAAAAAAAATATATTTCTCTAAAAATAGTGTAATATGATTTTCTACAATTTCAAAATATTATAGAAACATTTCTGCAGTTTTAAAATTTTTTGCAGAATTTGTTTGCAACTTTCAAATCTGCACAAAAATTTTCTGTGGTTTTACAAATCTATGTAGAAATTGTTTGCAGCTTTAAGATCCATATATAAGTTTTCCTATAATTTTATTTTCTATGTAAATTCATTTCTGTAGGATTTAAATTATGTACAAACTTTTTCTGCATCTTTAATTAAAGCTTATGCAGAAATGTTCTGCAGATTTAAAAAAAAATCTATGCTGAAATTGTAACACCCCGGCCCAAATCAGCCCAAAAAGCCCAAAGTAAAAAAAAAAAAAAAAAAAAAAAATGAAGAAGACTCCCGCTGGGAGTCTTCTTCCACCCAAATCACTGATGGAGAGGTTGAATCCGAGGCGGATTCGACCTCCCCTACACCCTATAAAACCCTCTCTCCTTCCCTCTAAGGTTGGTCACGACGAGCACCAAATTTTTCTTTTATTTTTCTCGAATTTTTCCATTGAAGCCGCGGATGTCCTCATCGTGTTCATCTCAAATACTCGCCGGAGACCTCACCGGAGTCGGAGGTAAGCCCTTCTCCTCTTTCCTCTCTTCCTTCCCATCTTTTCCACGGCTTCGTGCACCCTCGCCGGCCGTCAGGATCGCCGGAAAATTCATGAATAAAATGACCCTATTTTTGCTCTGTTTCGGCCGAACTCTTCCCTCTCTTTTCCGGCCACCGGCGCCGCCGGTTGCGGCGTCCCATTCCCGAGACCGAACCCCCATCTCCCTCTCTTCCTTCCCTGAAAATTTCGACCGCCGGCGATCGGCCAATAGCCGGAAATCACGAAGAAAGGGGACGGATCCCCTGTTTCAGCCAAGGGTGGCCGCGGGAAGAAAAGAAGAAAGGAAGAAGAAGAAGAAAAGAAAAGAAAAGAAAAAGGAAAAAGAAAAAGGAAAAGAAAAAAAAAAAGAAAAGGAAAAAGAAAAAGAGAAAAATAAAAATAAAAATAAAATAAAATAAAATAAAAAGAAGAAGAATGAGAGAATTTTTCTCTCTCTCCTTTTTCCCTCCTTTCTCTCTCTTTTCTCTCTCCTCTCTCTACCTTCTCTCTCTATATTTTCTCTCTCTAGATTCTCTCTCTAGACTTTTCTCTCTCTTTACGGATTGTCTCTCTAGGATCTTTTCTTCCTCTCTGATTTCATCATGAACCCTAGAATAAACTTGAAGATGAAAATAAGATGATCCGAGGTTGCTCCGAAATTCGTGCAGTAGGTCTGATTCCAGTCTGATTCTATTCAAAATTTGTAACACTTAATTCATATTGAGTCACCCTGATAGGACCTCTGATGATCTCGATCATGAGTGCCTCATCGGAAGGATATGAAAGTTTCTCTCTCCACTTTCTCTCTCTACTTTCTCTCTCTAGAATTTTCTCTCTCTTCATGGATTTTCTCTCTCTATAAGTCTTATGGATCAGTGGAGGATCTAGATACTTAGATAAATCCTAATTTTGATTTATCCTAAGAGAAATCCTAGATTTGTGTTATCAGGTCAATTATCGGTAATTTTTTCCATATGTGATTTTTATATTGATCAGGGTTATGAAGAGATATGATTGTCTGCATAAGATATCAAGTGGAATATCTTATTAGAGAAATTTATAAATCAAAGAAGAACATTGATTTCTGTGTTTGGATCAGTCACCGATAAAGGTAAGAATCTCTGTACATGATCATCATTATATATGTTATTTTACCGTTAGTTTTATCTCCTTGATTTTGCATCGTTGGATTTGAGATCGATGAATTTGTTATATCTGAGACATTGTTATTTATTTATGTGATTTTGAGCATGAGTATGCTATATCAATACATATGTATCAGCGATTGATGGCATGATTATGTGTATGACATATTTATTTCACTGCAAAAGATGAATTGATTAATGAAGTTAAATATTTTAATTTCATGAAAATGAAAAGAAAGAGAGATATGGTTTGGACTGGCCTTGTCATGTGGAATAACTTGCCAGGAGCTTATGCCTGGGACAGCCCCCACAGGCTTATGTGTGGAAGAATATGATCCGAGAAAGATCATGAAGAATCTGATCCGAGAAAGATCATGAATGATTTGATCCGAGAAAGATCATGGCCACTTTGATCCGAGAAAGATCATGAATATTTCGATCTGAGGAAGATCACAGAAATCGATCCGAATAAAAGATCGTCGCATGATCCTGGTAGTCCAAAACCAAAGCCAAAGCCAAAGCTAAAGCTAAAGCCAAAAAGAAAGGATTAAAGATGATGTGATAATAGAAGAAAATAGAAAGATAAGACATGAAACAATCGTTGAATAAAATTGTTTTCACTTATTTAACATATGATGATGCATCTCTTTTGATAAAACAGATAATCTATAAATATTTGCAGTTTTCTGGACAGTGAACATCGACTTTTATGTGTTATTGCTTATCTTTATTTTCAGATTATATTATTATATTGGTGTGATATGGAAATTCTTACTGGGCTGTAAAGCTCACACCCCTTCATCTTTCTTTTCTTATCAGAGTTACAAGATGTCCATGGTTGGCTATGGTATGGATTTGTGAGTGAGCGGATGCATAAATAGAGTACCATTGATACCTGATCAGAGGATTGAAGGAATGTTAATTGTAATTATGCAAGGTTTTATGAATTATATTAGAAATTAATTGTTATGGATGTTAAGGTTGTAATGATTTATTTTGGCCTTGCATATTCTTTAGGGCTTGCTCTAAGGAGTGTGCGGCCATCACGTATCCGACCCGGGTGTTGGGTTCGGGGCGTGACAGAATGGTATCAGAGCCAGGTTATGATCATTAGGGATTATGATATAAGTGATTAGAATATTATAGAGTGATATCAGAGCTTAAATTATGATCATTGGAGATTACAATATAAATGATTTGGATGTGATAGAATAATATCAAAGCTTAGGTTTGAAATCACTAGAGATTATAAAGAGATATTAAAACCTTATGTAAGATCAGTAGGATGTGACAGAGTGGCATATGAGCTTAGAGGTTAGGTTACGTTTATTTGGAGACAATGATACAAGTGATTAGGATATAACAGAACAGTACTAGAGCCCGAGTTTAAGGTCACTAGGGATTGTCATATAAGTGATATCAAAACTTTGGGATTATAATCACTAAAGTATGATTGATAATATCAGAGTTTAAGATTTTGATCATTAAAGGTATGATAGAATGATATTAGAGTTTAGGTTATGATCACTAGAAAATATGATTTAAGTGGTATTTGAGTTTAAGGTTATAATTATTCAGAATTATAATTCTAGTGATATCTGAACTTAGGTTATAATCATGAGGAATATAATAGATATAAAAGAGAAGATTCAATATTTAGATTTCGAATCAATAGATATTAAGATAAAATTTATGTATAAGTGGCATATGATATCTATAATAGAATTGATGAGTTATATCTTAGATTTCAATCAGTAAGGTTGACCTAAGTATAAAAGGAGTTGATCTTGGAATAAAGTGGGAGGTATTGATGAGTTATGTTGAGTATACTAGAGGATTTTGGAATGTAAAATTTTTATGATTGAAGATCATGATAATTTTTTTTATTTCGATGATAATTGTCTGAGTATTATGAATTTAGACTTATCAAAGAAAGTTAATTAGGGTATGGTCTAAGAAGAAATTACATCATATGAGAGAGAAATATTTTTGAACACTGAACCTATAAGAGGTCATATATGAAACTCAATCTTAGATGAAAAATATACTTAAATTTTATTATGAGAATATGAGATACACATCTTGGTGAAATTTTTGGTTACTCAAAATATCATATTCTGAATATGATTCCTTGATCTTTCAAGTTACATTGGATTTCAAGTCAAAAGTTTACTTCTCTAAGTGGTTCAAAAGTATTTTGATATTATTGTTAAATTAAAGAAGAAAATTTATTGTGTCAGAGAATGATATACAGGTTATGATGAAATTTTTAATAATTCATATTACTATCTTTGGATTAGATTTTTTTCTGTGATTATTAAAAATGGTGAAGTGTATTAATTATTCAAGTCAAAGTTCGGATTTTTAAATTAAATTAAGACATCTTGC
Organism: Elaeis guineensis; assembly: GCF_000442705.2. NCBI lineage: Eukaryota > Viridiplantae > Streptophyta > Magnoliopsida > Arecales > Arecaceae > Elaeis > Elaeis guineensis. The sequence continues at coordinate 23,530,874 of NC_025993.2, read as the reverse complement.
TAATGTTAAATTTTGAATGACTTATACAAGGGACAAGATTTTGTATGGATTTATCGATTAATATTAAGGGTTGTGATGAAGAGAGCTCTATAAGAAATAATCAAGATGATTCTACTTAAGGATGTTGGCTTGAGTTCTTTTAGTTGTCAAGTTGGAATTAATTCTTTTGAAAAGGAAGATTGATTTAGAAATTATCTAAATGATTGTAAGGTAAATTTAAGATTAACTCCAATTAATTCTTGACATGTCGGATTTTTGAAGAGTGATGAAACTTATGCAATGATTTCAAACATAGAAAGTGGATCAAGTTTTAATTTTTATATGCTATACCCGAAGGTAGTAAAGATAAAGAAATATAAAATTTTACCGTAAGTCTTATATGAAATTTGAAGGTTGGATCTATCCTGGATTGATCTAACATATAAGGATATCTTTATCTTTGATAGACTTATATAGTTTGATAAATTAATATCAGAGTACGCAGCAAAAGCATGGTGGGTTAAAATGATTAGAAATATTAATTCTTTGATTTCGAAGATATTATGGAATACATTAGTTATAAATAAAGAATGATTTTTAATCTGATCATAGCCGGATAATTTTTTTCAGTAGGTTGTTTCATTATAGATAATGCCAAGAAAGTTTAGATATCTCAAACAACACAACTTAATTTCGAGGACGAAATTATTTGTAGGGGGGGAGAATGTAACACCCCGGCCCAAATCAGCCCAAAAAGCCCAAAGTAAAAAAAAAAAAAAAAAAAAAAAAAATGAAGAAGACTCCCGCTGGGAGTCTTCTTCCACCCAAATCACTGATGGAGAGGTTGAATCCGAGGCGGATTCGACCTCCCCTACACCCTATAAAACCCTCTCTCCTTCCCTCTAAGGTTGGTCACGACGAGCACCAAATTTTTCTTTTATTTTTCTCGAATTTTTCCATTGAAGCCGCGGATGTCCTCATCGTGTTCATCTCAAATACTCGCCGGAGACCTCACCGGAGTCGGAGGTAAGCCCTTCTCCTCTTTCCTCTCTTCCTTCCCATCTTTTCCACGGCTTCGTGCACCCTCGCCGGCCGTCAGGATCGTCGGAAAATTCATGAATAAAATGACCCTGTTTTTGCTCTGTTTCGGCCGAACTCTTCCCTCTCTTTTCCGGCCACCGGCGCCGCCGGTTGCGGCGTCCCATTCCCGAGACCGAACCCCCATCTCCCTCTCTTCCTTCCCTGAAAATTTCGACCGCCGGCGATCGGCCAATAGCCGGAAATCACGAAGAAAGGGGACGGATCCCCTGTTTCAGCCAAGGGTGGCCGCGGGAAGAAAAGAAGAAAGGAAGAAGAAGAAGAAAAGAAAAGAAAAGAAAAAGGAAAAAGAAAAAGGAAAAGAAAAAAAAAAAGAAAAGGAAAAAGAAAAAGAGAAAAATAAAAATAAAAATAAAATAAAATAAAAAAAAAGAAGAAGAATGAGAGAATTTTCCTCTCTCTCCTTTTTCCCTCTTTTCTCTCTCTTTTCTCTCTCCTCTCTCTACCTTCTCTCTCTATATTTTCTCTCTCTAGATTCTCTCTCTAGACTTTTCTCTCTCTTTACGGATTGTCTCTCTAGGATCTTTTCTTCCTCTCTGATTTCATCATGAACCCTAGAATAAACTTGAAGATGAAAATAAGATGATCCGAGGTTGCTCCGAAATTCGTGCAGTAGGTCTGATTCCAGTCTGATTCTATTCGAAATTTGTAACACTTAATTCATATTGAGTCACCCTGATAGGACCTCTGATGATCTCGATCATGAGTGCCTCATCGGAAGGATACGAAAGTTTCTCTCTCCACTTTCTCTCTCTACTTTCTCTCTCTATAATTTTCTCTCTCTTCATGGATTTTCTCTCTCTATAAGTCTTATGGATCAGTGGAGGATCTAGATACTTAGATAAATCCTAATTTTGATTTATCCTAAGAGAAATCCTAGATTTGTGTTATCAGGTCAATTATCGGTAATTTTCTCCATATGTGATTTTTATATTGATCAGGGTTATGAAGAGATATGATTGTCTGCATAAGATATCAAGTGGAATATCTTATTAGAGAAATTTATAAATCAAAGAAGAACATTGATTTCTGTGTTTGGATCAGTCACCGGTAAAGGTAAGAATCTCTGTACATGATCATCATTATATATGTTATTTTACCGTTAGTTTTATCTCCTTGATTTTGCATCGTTGGATTTGAGATCGATGAATTTGTTATATCTGAGACATTGTTATTTATTTATGTGATTTTGAGCATGAGTATGCTATATCAATACATATGTATCAGCGATTGATGGCATGATTATGTGTATGACATATTTATTTCACTGCAAAAGATGAATTGATTAATGAAGTTAAATATTTTAATTTCATGAAAATGAAAAGAAAGAGAGATATGGTTTGGACTGGCCTTGTCATGTGGAATAACTTGCCAGGAGCTTATGTCTGGGACAGCCCCCACAGGCTTATGTGTGGAAGAATATGATCCGAGAAAGATCATGAAGAATCTGATCCGAGAAAGATCATGAATGATTTGATCCGAGAAAGATCATGGCCACTTTGATCCGAGAAAGATCATGAATATTTCGATCCGAGGAAGATCACAGAAATCGATCCGAATAAAAGATCGTCGCATGATCCTGGTAGTCCAAAACCAAAGCCAAAGCCAAAGCTAAAGCTAAAGCCAAAAAGAAAGGATTAAAGATGATGTGATAATAGAAGAAAATAGAAAGATAAGACATGAAACAATCGTTGAATAAAATTGTTTTCACTTATTTAACATATGATGATGCATCTCTTTTGATAAAACAGATAATCTATAAATATTTGCAGTTTTCTGGACAGTGAACATCGACTTTTATGTGTTATTGCTTATCTTTATTTTCAGATTATATTATTATATTGGTGTGATATGGGAATTCTTACTGGGCTGTAAAGCTCACACCCCTTCATCTTTCTTTTCTTATCAGAGTTACAAGATGTCCATGGTTGGCTATGGTATGGATTTGTGAGTGAGCGGATGCATAGATAGAGTACCATTGATACCTGATCAGAGGATTGAAGGAATGTTAATTGTAATTATGCAAGGTTTTATGAATTATATTAGAAATTAATTGTTATGGATGTTAAGGTTGTAATGATTTATTTTGGCCTTGCATATTCTTTAGGGCTTGCTCTAAGGAGTGTGCGGCCATCACGTATCCGACCCGGGTGTTGGGTTCGGGGCGTGACAGAAATTTCTTTGGCCCTACAAACTGTGCAAATTATTAGTTGTTCTTTCCAAATACATATTGCTTCTTTGGAAACATGCAGAATCATATAGTTATTCTATTTATCATATTTCTTCATATAATTATTTAATTTTGCTCTTATAATTATTCTTTATTATATTTTTAATAAAAATCTAGAATTATATTACTAGCCATTAAATAGATATTCAAACATATATGGTTAAATCCCTTAAAACTTTGTTTTGTAGAACCAATTAAACAATTAATCAAAACTTCATACTGTACCAAACAAAAAAAAAAACAATCAAAACTTCACAAATAGCCTCTTGGTCTATCACCCATGTATGTGACAAGTTTAACGGTAAAGACACATAATGAATCTTTGATTCAACTACTCTAATATATTATTAGAGTCTCCTATTATTTCAATAAAATAGCATTTTAACATACCTTAAGGCATAGATAGTGAATGTAAATAATTAGAAACACTTGCAAGATAGATCATAGTTTCTAAAGTTTATACTAAACTCATAAATAAACATATAAGTAATGGACATATTATCATTCTCTTAGAACCATGTCAAGCTTCCTCAGTTGTCCATCTTACTGGACAATTATACTTTAGAATTTTGGATGAAAAATCTCTGGTGTTCACTTGTTTAAGACTTGCATGAGTTGTTGTGGAAAGCTAATAGAGATGATCTCACCACCTCCATTATATTGTCCCACCATGAGATTCAAGGTTGCTAGTTTTCTTAAGATGCAATTTTTCTTTCTCCTAAAAGATGACTGAGGCACCTCCCAAGCTTAAACAATGATTATGTCTTCATTGAATATTTAATGACTTTGTTCTTTTAATAAGAGTATGTTCCAGGTACTTAAAGCTACAAATAATTCTGCTGTGTTTTGTTAGGTTTTTAAATATTTACTTATTTATGTTATAATTTGCTGAGGAAAGGCACTTATAGTTGTCTTTTTAAAAAATTATTGCTTGTAGATTATATTCCTTAATTGTGGCCTATTCATGAAAGAAATATCTTCCTTTCAACTAAGGAAATAAAGAAAGCATGTTAAATTCTTTATGTTACATTACATCTTCTATGCCATCTAATGCAAATAATAGCTACGTGAATTGTTAGAATAATGGCCTTTTTAAGCTTGTTTATAATTTAATTTCAAAAATTCTATCAAAATGCATAGATGATTTCAACTGATCCTCTTGATCGAAAATCAACCAATGAATTTTTTTTCTTCTTAGCGCTACTGCTGTAGCTTGGAGATCGTCTAAGCAAAACATTATATTTCAAAATACTATGAAGGGCGAGTTGATTGCTCTAGATACCACCTATATTGAGATGGAGTAGATTAAAAATCTTATTTCAGAGCTATCTTTAGTACCTAAACCAATTCCAACCATATCAATCTATTATGATTATAAGGTTGCAATGGAACTGACTAATCAAAAGAATAATAATAAAAAGATGAACAGGTATATCCAGATTCATCATAAATTTGTTAGGTAAATCAAAAAGAATAATACCATTTTCTTAGAATTATTCAAGTCTGAGAAAAACTTGATAAATCAATAAACTAAGGATTTGTCTAGGAGTGGAGTCCTAGAATTATTGAGGGGTATAGGGCTTAAGTCCACTATTTGGCCATTGACAGTGGATACCCAACTTCTGTGATTTGATATCCCATGAATGAAGTTTAATATAATAGAAAAGAAGGAGATTGAGTAATCGTATTAGAGCATATTCTCGGAGTATATCTCCTCCCATCCATATGATAAGTGTTTTTATCAGTGAAAAAGTAAATTTGAAAAGGTTGAGTTATATTGTTAATGAATCCAAAATAGGCAATCTGCAAGATATTAGATCAAAAATACCTTTGAAGGACTGACCTATGTGAGAGTTATTATACAAGCTACGACTAAAGGTTTGGGCTAATCCTAAAACATTCTCAAAAAAAAAAAAATTCAAGATACTAGGCACAAAACCTTTGAATGGCGTTGGCTACATAAGTTGAAGTTTGAGTTAAAGAACCTATTTCAAGGTCTAATCTTGTGACACTTGGAGGTCCCTCATGTGTTGCTGCTTAAAGCAATATGGGGTGAACACTACAACAAAAATAACTATTAATAGTATTTTTAAATATCGCTATAGGCCATAAAGAATGCCGTAAATATGTTTACTAGCATTTTTTGTGGTATTTTCTTTTGTGCTATTTTAAGATGGTATCGATAATTAATTATTGATATTTTTAGAAAAATATTAATAAAAATTTTTATTCTAGTGGCATTTGTAAGTGCCTTTAAAATTTTAATTCTATATAAGTGCCTTTAAAATTTTAATATCGATATTTTTTATATATAGATAAAATTATCAAAAAATAAACTATATTATTATTGTGACACCTTGAATCAAGAATGTAGTGATCTAAAGCATTTATATTTAACATTTATATAGATAAATGGCACAGCATTTCATTCATGATACACTTGAGCATTTGAAACTTAATTGATTAGTAGTAGTGAAGTATAAAATTTGTTTGATACTTGAGGAAGGAAATAATTGGGGGATTGAATTGATAATAGTGATATTAAAGTTGAATTTTTAGGTGATTATTTATATCTATTTTGAAAGATATTTATAGATATATTGGTGATTATAAAGCAAGGAATGAGCTGATAATTTTTGGGATATTTTAGGTATATAAAAATAATTTTATTTTGGTGATAAGGTGGTGGTGAGCCGACTCCAAATCCAGGCGAGCTGACTTGGCCGTAGGATGATAGCAAAAATAAAGTGGATCCTATGTATTTTTTATTTTGATTTAAAAAGAAATTTTTATGGGATTAACTCAGCAGCTTCAAAATATAAACAAATGGGATGGAATTCCTGTTAATAGCACCTCAGCCAGTGCATTAATTGCATATTTTTCCTGGTGTGGACATGTGGCAAACTGCTCCATTATTTCAATTTAGTCCTAAGCCTTAGCCACCGGTTCTTTTCTGCTACTGATTTAATTCCTTAATTAAGACATATGGAATAGAAAGGGAGAGGGGCTGTAGAAGACCCTATTCTCAGTTAGAAATCCAAAATAATTCAGCAAGAAAGAGGTGATTTTGAATTGGAAGTATAAAAGTTGCTAAAATTGCTGATCTTGAAAAAGGAAGGAACTCGCTTTAATTTCAATAGGGTTTTGATTAATTGAGGTAAGAATTTTAATTTCTAAGCTAGATCTGAATTAAACCCTGAATAGTTACTATTAGATGTGATATTTTAATGAATTAAATTATAAATTTAAACCTGAATTGAGGGTGATTTATTGCTATAATCTTTTAAAATTAGAAAACAGATTGAAATCTTCCTAGCAAATAAATTAGAGTTTATATCGACTGAACTTAGAATAAATTATAAGGATGAAATACAATTAAATTGCTAAAATTTTGAGTGTATGTTGAGATTTAGTTAATCCTAAAATAGAGCAAAATAGAATTAATAAAAGCAAGAGTTGGAAGGGCCAAAGAATAGGTATAACAAGCCAAGCATGCATTCTCATGTTTATGTATCATGTAAGCATAGCATTAATCAGTGTGTACCAAATTTTATAGGAGGAAAAGAAGACTCAAGGACTATTTTGGGAGAGTCAAGCACCAAGGAGGTGTAATAGTTAGCAAGAGGTGAGTGATTTTCCATCTAACTTCGGTGTTTTCTCACCGTATTTTGCTATGAAAGGATTTACTTTGAAAGAAAGTTAGATATTTATTATTCTACAGCTTATATATGTGTATGCAAGCAAGAAAATAGGGAATGATCTTTTATTGACAGGTTGTTCTAAAATATGTATGTATATGTTTAACCAGTTTGGACAGCATAGTATTTTTGACTTGAAAATAGTTTAAATCGATTTATCAGTTTTTAAGAATTTATCGAGTATATTTTTCAACAAGCTATCCCTAGGAGTGATCAACCTATAGGGTGTGCCATTGAAAGAATAATGCCCTATAAGTCCATCGCATATGGGATGCGATAGGGTGTTTTTAAAATTTATCTTCTAGACTCATATAATTGATATTTATATTATCAATAAAATAGATATTTTTGATTCATTGTATGCTGCATCTTATTGTTTTAAAATTATAATGAACCTCATAGGTCCGAGCCATAGTTTTAGGGCCGTGATTAGATCACACCAGTGAGACCTAAATTCTTGATAGCCATGATCTAAAATATTTTCAATCATTGGTTTATTGAGTCAGAGATCAATGATACTAGTAAGACTGGCATGTCCTAGTATGCTCAGAAATGAGGATGGTTGATCTCACAACCACTTGTGTGGTAACACTAATATAAGAATATGGATATTCATTAGAGAATGAGTTTACTGAATTGACCTGTGAGAGAATATTAGATGGAGTCTTATTTATATATCAATTGATGATTGTATAGTTGGATTTGTGTAAGTGATCCTTTGATCTGAGATCACCATGGTTCCTTGTGTATATGGATCCATATTTTGGTTCACTTCCTAACTTGATTCTCTGATCCTTATATGGGGTGTTTTGGATGTGGTGAAGTATGCATGGAGATTGTGAGTGATCAATAAGAGATTAATCACTCCTAATAAGGAGAGCGAACATCTTATGTGATCTCATAGGTCAGTGATTCTGGAAGTCTTTGGCCAAAACAGGATGATAATTAGAAAAAAAAATTTAATATATCATCAACTGAATCATTGCTTTCAAATCAAGATACATAATGATAAGTGATTGGGTTTGACATATTTTCATACCCACAGCTCATCTGAGATATTGTTTGACTGAAGGATTGAATTATACAGTAACTTGCCACTGAAGGATATTTTGATAATTTTTTATCAAAATTTTAAATTTTTTGGATCATCATGATACATTACTAGACATCAATCTTAACTTATGGACTCATCAAAATTAAAAAAATTTAATTTTGAAATCAATTAGAAAGAGTCCTAGTTGATTGAGACTCTTCGGGTGACCTAATCTAATCGGATTAGGATTACATCGAAGTCTTGGTCCACTGCCAGCTAGATTTGAAACCTAATGGATCACATCCTTTGAGATTTGGCCTTGGTCTGATTTAATTAGAGTTTAATATAAATTCTATGAGTTAATTAGATATGCTAGCACATTGTATTAATCCAAAATTTTAAATTAATTTAGATCAAAGTGTTTGAGCTAACCTAAACCAGTTGTCTTTAACCTAATAGGATTGGGTCTATCTTAATTGGTTTCCTACCCAACTTGAAATAGTTTCAAGTGAAGAAAGACTCCTCTGTGCCCACCAGAATCCACACCAAAAATAAATTGCCACCCCACTCTAATTACTGTGTGAAGATGGAGAGTCCTTCTTCATGAAGACTCTTATCATTATGCATTGCCTTAAATTCTCAACTAGCTCCTTAATGCTTTTTCGTCAAATTTTAATAGGATTTTTATGGCACATAGAAGAGAGAGAGTCCTTCTATGTGAAGGCTCTCTTGTGCCATAATTCTACATGATGAATTTATTCACTGCGTGAAAAAGTGGAAAACCAAAGGTTGGCACCCCTTGGTCCCATGACACATCTCTTGGTCCCTTATATATATGGGACATCCCACACGGCCTAGTTGCTAGGATTTTGGCTGGAAACTAGAGATAAGAGGCATGTGAACTAGTGAAAAAATTTTTTAAAAAATTTGAGAAAAAGGCAAGGAGAAATTGAGTGGCAAAAGTTGCAAGAAGGGTGGTGAGAGAATTAGCAAGTATTGCTAGTGTGCCCTAGGGTTTGATTTTTTCATGTATTGGAGCCAAAAATCAAATCCTAGGTTGTGAGACATCTAAAGAGTATCTTCTTGACATAATATTGATGGCAAGTTTGGAGATGACTGGGCTTTGGCATGATCGTTCCTTGTGTTCGAAGCCTGTAGTGTTCTTGAGAAGATAAGGCTGTGGCAGCACACCGGTTAGGAAGGACCTTGGCCTACTTTCGTATGGATCACCATTGGAGGGCTTCTACTTTGGAGTCTCATGGACATCATCAATATACCACTTTTATATTTTGGTGAAAGTAAAAAATTCTATCCCTTTTGCATGCTTGTTTTGTTTTGATCGATATCGGCAAGGTGATTCTAGGATTTGAGTTTCGGCTCGATAGTTTTAACTGTTAAAGCTATTGACTTGTTTAGTTTTAAAATTTTAAAAATTACTTTTTAATACGTGGTCAAAACTCAACAGTGGTATCAGAGCCACCCTTGTCTGATTCGATTAAACAAGTGCAAAGTAGTAGCATAGAATTATTCTTGTTCATATATTGCCAAATCTATTGCTTCAATTTTTAGCATCAATCTTAAAAATTAAAAAATATTTTTGACTCTATTAGTACCATGATTTTAACTTTCAATTATTAGAATTATGAATTTATGATAATTTAGAATTTATATTATCATGGTAGCTTGATGCTTAAATCGATGTATGGTTAAGGGTGTTATGCATGCCTAATATGATTAGGGATTGTTTTATTTCTTGGATATGCTTGTCATATGTTATGACTTCAGTTGCACCCCTATTTGATTTTTCGCATGATTATATATTTGCTAGTATGATTGGTGATTACACACTGTATTGCATAATATGTAAAGTATATTTTATGTAGTCATTGTTAGGATGTGCCAAAACTAGTTCAAAGATCCTCTTAAAAATTATATTAAGTTGTAACATCGGGACTCACTTTCATTTCAAATATCGAATTCATTTGATCAATTGGTGTTGAGGAAAGTGTGAAAGGTGATTTTCTAATTAGATCTGTATGCTGGCCTGGCCAACTTTATTGGTGTCTAAGAAAAACTACGGGGAGCCTCCCACCTACTGACCTGGCCAATTTGGTCTTATTGAATTTTGAACTTAGATTGATTAGTGATGTAGACACTACAAGGGCCTTCCTTCAAACTTGGTCGATAGAGTATGTCAAGATCTTAGTGAGCTTGTTGTGCTATCTACAAGGCTTACTATAGAAATTGATATGATGTTGACCAAGTGCATTTTGATGCTTATAGCATATTTTGAATAGTGTTGCTTTGTTGTGCTATCCATAAGGGCAGCATTGTTTAAGTATGACCATATAGGATTGAAGGATCAACTTAACTAGAACACTATAGTTTGTTGTGCTATCCAGAAGGCTATATGTGATCTAAAGGTCAGAAAAAAAAAATGTTGAGAATTATAGAGGTACAATTGGCAAAGAGTTACCTAATTTTAAACTCATGAATACTTGTTATGCTATTTACAAGGTATTTGTGAGGAATAGGAATCTCAACCCCATTAAAAAATATTAAGATGTTTCTCGATTTTCATATTTGAGGGCTATAAAGTTCGATAAAATAGTGAAAGACACAATTATATAAAAATCATAATCTAGTTGTGCTTGTCATCATGAGTTGTCCGCTTATATTGTATTCTTGTTATTGTAAATTAACTACACATATGGCATTCTCACTGTCACTTAGAGGCATACTAGATGCAAACAAATTAATCAGACCTAACTACGTGGACTGATTAAGAAACTTGAGAATTATTCTCACTCAGGAGAAAGTCTCCTATATTCTGGATATATCTGCACTAGATTCACTTGGGGAAGATGCTTTTGAGGAGGAAAGGGCCACATATAAGATGTAAAAAGATGACAGTGTGACTATCAAATGCATCATGCTTGTCTCCATGAGCAACGAGCTTCAGAGGCAACATGAGGACATGGATGTTCCCTCTATACTCCTTAATCTTAAGGAGTTATAGGAAGCAAAGTAGAAATGCTCAATATGAGATATCAAAGCAGTTGTTCCATGCCCGCATGACTGAAGGCACCTCTGTGCAAATGCATGTCCTGAAGATGATTGATTTGATCACTCATCTGGGACAGTTGGGCTTTGCCATGGATGGTGAATTGAGCCAGAATTTGATCCTACAGTCTCTCCCTAACTTTTTTTCTCAATTTGTTATAAATTACCATATAAACAAACTGAACATCAGCCTGCCTGAGCTGCTGAACATGTTGAAAATAGCAGAGAGCCATTTTAAGGGTAAAAAAATGATAAGTGGTATATTTTTATATTTATTGAAGATATTTTTGATAATTTATGGTGCTAACATCTTCTTAAAAACCCTAATTTCATGAATTTATTGAATTTTCTTAAGAAATAAGTGATTTTGAAAAAAAAATATGAAATTAGATATACTTATAAAAAAAAGATGTTAATTTAATTGAGTAATTTAAACACCAAAACAAAGAAAAATTTTTGAAAAATTTAATGCATATTTTTTTTTTTATTTTTCAGATGAAAATTGGAGTGAAAACGGAGCTAAAATACCTTAAAAATAAAGAAAATAGCCTTTGGTGTACGGTGGATTGGCCGCTCGGTCCACAGAGCTAGGGTACGGCCCACCGAAAATGCTACGCGGTCCACAGGTACAGTCTACGGGTAGTGGAAGCTATTTTGCGCCATCCAACAGTTGAGATTTAATCTAAAGATCGATCCAACGACTGCTGTTCATTGCCGATTTATAAGAGAATTTTTTGCACGATCGGACGGTCGAAAATGAATCCATCATGAGATCCGACGGTTGAGGACGCTCCCGACTGAGAATAAGAGATTATCAGCGTGATCCGATGGTTCAGAACCAATCCCAGGCATAATCGGACGGCTGTGGTTCGATCCGACTTTGATAAAGATTAAAACTATGGATTTTGGGCAGATCTGGGCAGTTCAAGCTCCATCTGACGACCAAGAATATTTCTAAAGGGATTAATATGATTTCTAAGGGTTTTAGGACTCCTTTTCCTACAAAAATTATAGAAAATTTATCTATAAATAGGAGGTCCGAGAATAAACTTGGAGAGCAGAAAAATTGAGTAGAATATGTAGAAAAAAATAGAGAAAAATATTATATAGCTTTAGGGACCCAAAGAAAAGACGGAGAGAAGTCGGTTCGCTCTACGAAGTACGACGGAAGATGGAGAGGTCATCAACCATCTTTTCGATGAGGCTTGGCTGATCAACTTCAGATCTTTGTTATAATTTTATTTTTATTTTATTATTCTTTTTAAATTTTTTGTACTTGAATTTTAATTTCAATTAATACAAAAATTTATTTTCCTGCACTTTAAATTCCTGTCTTTTATTTTTTGCACGTAGATGCTGGGATCTAATTAGTAGATCTTAGTACCAATTTATTTTAATATTTTTTAAATTTTTATTATTTATTTTTTTTGTAAGTAGATGCTAGGATCTAGGTAGTAGATCTTAGTATCCGATTTATTTTTCGTACTTTTAATTTTTATTTTTTGACTTAAATTACTTTCTCCAAAATTTTATTTTCTTTTCATAAAATCAAAAATTTTAAATCAAAATCCTGTCTTCTCTATGGATTCGACCCGACTCACTACTTTCTACATGTTTTTAATTTTTATTGAAGGCAAAATTTGATTGATAATCACGATGTCCTAACGACAGCATCGCGATCGTATCAATTTTTGGCATCATTGTCGGAGAAGGCACCAATTTTAATATTTGATTTTTTTAATTTTTTTATAAATTTAACTTACTAACTTTTCTATTTTTTATCTTTGTGTAGAAAAAAAATTCAAAAATTTAAAAAAGAAAGGTAGAAAGCTTCAAATTTTGCTTGGTGAGATCAATCCTAACCCTAATCCTAACTATTTTTTTGTATTAATTATTATTTTTTTAATTAACCTAAAATTCACCCATATAAATCTAATAAAAATTGTATGACAAGAGTAGAAATTTAATTGTTAGAAGCATTCATCATCTTAGATTTTTTTTGGTGATCGCTAGAGACAAGGTAAGCTTTCAGGTTTAATTAATTTCATGCATCTAACTTAGTTGCATAGAACCCCTTGTTTGAAATTGGTTGTGCATATTCATCTTAAATCAATTTAAGGAAAACACCCATAACAAGATAAAATAGGAATTTTATCACCCTTCCTTAGCCCAAAAACAACCAACCAATATCCCGCATTAACCCAAACCTAACTAAAATCAAGTAGATATTGACCTCTAAGATCAATTGAGTTCAGTTTGAGTATTGTGGTCAAGTCAAGTACAAAGTAAGTTTGAACTCACCCCTGAAACTAGTGTCTAAGGCTAGAGGTTATAAAGGCTCAGTCTAAGTAGATTTGTGATTATTTAATTAGTTCCGTTAGCTTACCTGGCCAATTCAATTAATGTCTAAGACAAGCAACGGGGGGACCCCCACGATCCCACCTCTTACCTGGCTAGTTGAAGGAAGTGAGAACAAACCCAATTTGCATTTAAGTTAAGCCACTCTACATCGAACTATTAGGTCTAAGAAAATCATAGGTGTCTAGGTTTGCTAACTTGATTGTAATTAACACTAAACCACAACTAATTCTTCCCACCTTACGTATTTAGGGTCAGGGCTCTTTCTTTTTTCTCTCTCCTTTTTCTCTTAAAAAAAAATGAAACAAAAACAAAACTTGAATCATACATTAGGGTTTGCACTGGTATATGCAAGGTAGAAGATCTCTCTATCCTGACCTAGTTGAATCCAATCCTGAGATTGAATGGTTGATTCATATTAAACCTAAAAATCAGATGGCTGGAGATCCTAGAGAACCACCTAGGCAAATGAAGGAATATTTTATTCCTTCCACCTATAACCCATCGACTTGTATCCACTTACCTGATATCCCTGCAAGCCACTATGAGATCAAGTTGACCACAATCCAGATGCTCTCGTCTTTCTATGAGAATACTAATGAAGATCCTTACAAGCATCTGGATGAGTTCTTAGAAATTTGTTCCACGATGAAAATTCAAAATTTTACTGATGATGCACTTAGATTGACCTTATTCCCCTTCTCACTTAAAGACAAAGCCAAGTACTGACTTGGCATAATACGGAGACCAATCCAAACTTGAGCTGAAATACAGCACGAGTTTCTTAAGAAATTCTATCCTATAGGTCGAACCAACACCATAAGATGAGCCATCACTGGATTTGCTTAGCTTCCAGGAGAACAAATTCATGAATCATGGGAGAGACTTAAAGAACTTCTTAGAAAATACCCACACCATGGTCTATCTAAGTGGCAAATTGTTCAAGCTTTTTATGAGGGTTTAGGTGACCAATACAGACAGATAGTAGATGCATCTTGTGGAGGTGCATTCATAAGTAAAAATGAAGATGAAGCCTACACTTTATTTGAAACTGAGTGAAAATTCAATCAATCATGCTTCATTATTCTCCTACGAAAGATCAATCCCTCACCAAAAGCGGGCAAAAATTTTTAAGATCAAGCAAACAGAGTCTAGTCCTAAGGCCAATCTGAACCTAATAGCCTAAAGATTAGATAAAGTCGACATTCTTGCCCAGAAATTTGATCAGTTCCTAGCATTAGGTCAACAATCTCCTGCACAATACACACCACCACCTAATTATCAGGAGATTTGTTCTATCTGTGCTAGCCCGATCCATCATGTGAGCGAATGTCCCACGGCTGCGCAGTTTCCACTTTTCATTCAAGATCAAGTTCAAGTTGCCCAAGGTTACTCTAAACCTGTCAATGATCCATTCTCCAACACATATAATTCAGACTGGAGGAACTATTCTAATTTTTCTTGGAGATCCCAACAGACTCAGGCTCAGACCCAAATTCTTTCTTTGCAAAACTTTCAGAGTAGACCTCCATACCAGAATTATGCCTACAATAGAGGTCAATAAAGTCAATCTATCCAGCCACCATATCAAAATCAGCTACCATACCCACCTCTTCAACAGACCAGTCTAGCGGACGATAGATTCAACCAACTCCAACAAATGATCATGACCCAATAGCAATCCCTCGCTAGGCTAGAAGCACAAATAGATCAATTAATTAAATCTACCATGAGGAGAGAACTAGGTCAATTGCCAAATGAACTAATACCGAATTTTAAAAATAACCCACCCATCCACCAATCACTTAGATCTAGTCATCAATCCAATGTCCCACCTAAGAATCCTCAATTTGAAAATGACAAAGTAATCTTTGAGCTTAAAAGTGATAGGATTCTTAAGGACCCATATCAAGTCCAGGTGAGTGAGGCTAGTACTGATGCTAGCCAAAAAAAAAATTTAGAAGAGGAGATTAGTACTGAAACTAGCCCAATAGAAGAACCTGAGCCCAGTACTGATATTAATCTAAGTGATAACGAGAAGAGAGCGGATAAGTTATCCAAGATATATTTGCCAAAAGTTTCATTTCCTTCAGTCTTAGAAGCCAGTTCTTCCACTTTAGAATTACCATCTCCTTCAGAATTAAAATTATCTTTGATCACACTTGAGAACACATGTTTAAAATCAAAAGATACCCTTCCAGCACTTCTAACCTAAAAACTCAATTCATGAGCATTTTAGAAGAACAAATAGAAAAAATTCTCAACAAACAAAGGTCTGTGAATGGGTTTGTAAACTATCTTTCTAAAATTAAGAATGGAGATGTGAACTACTTTCTGAAAATTGATAATAAAATATTAAAGTTTATTATAGACCATCTTCTTGAGATTGAAAATTTAAAACCATTAGAATTTGTCAATCCAATATTTGACATGGGATAGGTGAGAAAATCAGCATGGTCTGACTGAAGACGGTAAACTTAATACTTCTTGGGAGGCAACCCAGGTTTCAATTTTTAATTTTATGCTTTTTACTTTCTTTTGTATTTTGTTTAGGTCAATCAAGTCTTGCTTAGTGTCTTTTGTAGGGGTCTGAAGATAATATTGGCTAACTTGGGGGAAGAACCAATTTTAAAAAAATTTCTGGATCAGGTGACATCTTTCCTTTTCTTTCTCTTTGCATGCACCGTTCATTTTTTCTACTCCATTGAGGACAATGTTGATTAAGTTGGGGGGAAGAATAATTTTTTTTTTAAGTTCTCAAGTAAGTTAGTATTTAGTATTTAAGCATCTGATTACACTTAAGAATCGAGTTAAACCAAATATTTTAAAAGAAAATTGATGCACAGATCAGAGAGTTTGTGAGAAATTGAGGCATCAAGTATTAAGAAAACTTAATAAAGAGTTAAGTTTAGAACTTAAATAGTTTTTTTTGAATATTTTTAAATTTTTCTATCAGCATCAAAGAAGAGTTTACTTCTTATGGGCTTGTGTAAAGTAACTATACATTTTTTCATATATTTAAAAAAAAAAATTCAAGTACTTCATGCTGAGTAATCAGGCCTCTTTGCCTAAGCAAGCATTGAGTTTCACGTTAGAAGGTATGAAGGGCAAAGAAGCTTTATTGTAAAGCTAGTTTTAACTCGTAGCCAGTTTGATTCGAGCAAGTAAGTTCGAGGGGTATTTTATACCTAATGCCCTAAAGTCATCTAATTTGGGAGTCATTGACTGAAAACTCGCTACATGGGTCAAACAGAAAGCTTAAGGGGTTAAGACACTCAATAGCAGTATGATATTTAAAAAAAAAATCAATCAATAAATGAAGGATGGAAGTAACAATATACTTGTTCATATGAAGGTTAATAATTTGGAGATAAAGGTAGGGATAATTTGAAAAAAATTCAAAAAAAGTTTAGTATTCTTAGTTTAACTCCCATATTGACTAGTATTGATACCCCAATGATATACCTCATTTACGCTCTACTGAACATCAGTGGCCCTTTTAAAAATTATTTGGTGAAATTCAAAACTTTAAGTTAAACGATACTTAATTCTAAATTCTTTCTTTACTCGAGGACGAGCAAAGTTTAAGTTGGGGAGTGTGATAAGTGATATATTTTTACATTTATTGAAGATATTTTTGATAATTTATGGTGCTAACATCTTCTTAAAAACCCTAATTTCATGAATTTATTAAATTTTCTTAAAAAATAAATGATTTTGAAAAAAATATGAAATTAGATATATTTATAAAAAAATAGATATTAATTTAATTGAGTAATTTAAATACCAAAATGAAGAAAAATTTTTGAAAAATTTAATCCATATTTTTTTCAATTTTTTAGGCAAAAATCAGAGCAAAAATGAAGCTAAAATATCCTAAAAAATAAAGAAAATAGCTTTCGATGTACAGTGGACCGGCTGCTCGGTCCACAGAGCCAGGGTGCGGTCCATCAAAAATGCTATGCGGTCCACAGGTGCGGTCTACGGGTAGCAAAACCTATTTTGCGCCATCCAACGACTGAGATTTAATCTGAAGATCGATCCAACAGCTGTTGTTCGTTGCCGATTTATAAGAAAATATTTTTGCATGATCGGACGGTCGAAAATGAATCCATCATGAGATCTGATGACTGAAGATGCTCCCGACTAAGAATAAGAGATTATCAGCGTGATCCGATGGTCCAGAACCAATCCCAGGCATAATCAGATGGCTGTGGTTCGATCCGACTTTAATAAGGATTAAAACTATGGATTTTGGGCAGATCTGGGCGATTCAAGCTCCATCCGATGGCCAAAAATATTCCTAAAGGGATTAATATAATTTTTAAAGGTTTTAGGACTCCTTTTTCTACCAAAAAATTATGAAAAATTTATCTATAAATAGGAGGTCCGAAAATAAGCTTGGAGAGCAGAAAAATTGAGTAAAAAGTATAGAAAAAAATAGAAAAAAATATTATATAGCTTTAGGGACCTAAGAAAAAGAAGGAGAGAAGTTGGTTCGCTCTACGGAGTACGACAGAAGATAGAAAGGTCATCAACCATATTTCCGATGAGGCTTGACTAATCAACTTTAGATCTTTGTTACAGTTTTATTTTTATTTTATTATTCTTTTTAAATTCTTTGTACTTGAATTTCAATTTTAATTAATACAAAAATTTATTTTCCTACACTTTAAATTCCTGTCTTTTATTTTTTGTATGTAGATGCTAGGATCTATTTAGTAGATCTTAGTACCAATTTATTTTTATACTTTTTAAATTTTTATTATTTATTTTTATTGCAAGTAGATGCTAGGATCTAGTTAGTAGATCTTAGTATCCGATTTATTTTTTGCACTTTTAATTTTTATTTTCTGACTTAAATTGCTTTCTTCAAAATTTTATTTTTTTTATAAAATCAAAGATTTCAAATCAAAATCCTGCCTTCTCTGTAGATTCGACCCGACTCACTACTTTCTACATATTTTTAATTTTTATTGAAGTCAAAATTTGATTGATAATTACGGTGTCCTAACGATAGCATCGTGATCGTCAAAAGGCTCCGGTACTTCTTATCGATAAGATCAATAAGAAGAAGGTGAAGAAGGGTTCTAAGAAAAAGATAGACTCTAAGGCTGGCATTTCCAAGAAGAATACGAAGAAGTTCTCCGCCAAAGATACTTGCTATCACTGTGGTAAGGAGGGCCACTGAAAGAGAAATTGCAAGGATTACCTTGCAACCATGAAACTAGTAAACATTGCCAAAAGTTTGTATATGATACAAGCTAATTTATCATTAAGTACTTTATTTTCAAATTTTTGGATATTAGATACCGCCTGTGGTTCACACCTTTACAAATCATTGCAGGGTCTATAGAAAATAAAGAGTCTGAATAAAGATGACTTCGAGCTATTCAGTGCTAGTAGAGAGTCCATTCAGACTGAAGCCATAGGAACCAAGATTTTGAAGCTGCCTTCGGGTAAAGTTTTGAAACTGAAGACCGATTATTATATCTCTAATATTGTTAGAAATATTATTTCTGTATTATTGTTATTGGAACAAGATTTTGAAATAAATACAAAGAATAATGGTTGTTCTATATATTTTTCTAACGAATATTATGGAAGTACTTTTATTGATAATGGTCTTTTATTTTTTCACTTAATAATAATGTACTTCATATTGATAATATGATGAAAAAAAAGAGAGGATGTGAATGTCACATGCCTCTGGTATTGTCGACTTGGCCATATAAATGAGTCAAGAATTGACAAGTTGTACAAAGATAAATTCTTTAATCTTTATGATTATGAATCATATAGAACTTGTGAACCTTACCTCATAGAAAAAATGACCAAGACTCCATTTACTGGACATGAAGAAAGAGTGAGTGACATATTGGACCTTGTACATACTGATGTTTGTGGTCCAATGTCGACTTAAGCCAAAGATAGATACTCTTACTTCATCACATTTACTGATAATAAATCTAGGTTTGGATATGTGTATTTAATAAAATATAAATTTGAAGTCTTTGACAAATTTAAAGAGTATCAAAGAATGGTTGAAAAATAAATTGATAAAAGTATTAAAACTCTTTGATCTGATCGAGAAAGAGAATACTTGTTTAGTGAGTTCCTCAATTATTTAAAATAAAATGGAATACTCTCTCAATGGACACTTTCTTATACTCTACAATTAAATAGAGTTGCAGAAAGAAGAAATCGCATCTTCTGGAGATATGCTCTCGAGGCCGCAGCGTATGTCCTAAATAAAGTACCTTCTAAATCTGTTTCTAACACTCCATATGAAATATGGAAAGGAAAAAGATCCAATCTTAAGCATCTTAAGTTTTGGGGTTGTCCGATTTATGTGAAAAATATTGATGGACATAAGCTGGATGCTAGATCAAAAAAATATAAGTTTGTAGGTTATCCTAAAGAGAGTATAGGATACTACTTCTATAACTCTACTCAATAAAAGATGTTTGTTGATAGACATATCATTTTCTTGGAGAAAGAGTTTATCCAAGAAAGAGGCAGTGGGAGGTCTGTTGAACTTGTGAAAGTTCAAAACCTACAATCCATCCAGGATTCACAAAGTAGTTCTTAACCAGATGTACCTATTGTTGAGACACAGCCACTTCACACACTTTCTCTCCGAAAGTCAAGTAGAGTACATAATGTACCACTCAGATATGGATTTATCATTAAGAATGATAATAAATCCCATATCATTGAGAATAATGATCCCACGACCTATTCGGAAGCAGTCATAAGTAGTGACTCTGACAAGTGGCTCAATACCATAAAATTCGAAATTAACTCCATGTATACCAATCAAGTTTGGATTTTAGTTGATGCGCTTGAGGGTGTGACCCCAATAGGCTGCAAATAGGTCTTCAAAAAGAAGATTGAAGCAGATAACCAGGTAGAGACCCATAAGGCCAGGCTGGTGATAAAAAGTTTCAGACAAAAATAAGGTGTTGATTATGAAGAGATCTTTTCATCGATAGCCATGCTCAAGTCTATTCGGATAATGCTTGCTATTGCAGCATACCATGACTATGAGATCTGGCAGATGGATGTCAAGACTGCCTTTCTCAATAAAAATCTTGAGAAAGAAGTCTATATAACTCAGCCAGAGAGATTTGTCTCTAGTAAGAGAGCAAATCGGGTATGCAAGCTGAATAGATCCATTTATGGATTAAAACAAACATTGAGGAGCTAGAACATCCATTTTGATAAGGCAGTTAAATTGTTTGGCTTCATCAAAAATGTGGATGAACCTTGTGTGTATAAGAAGACTAGTGAGAGTGCTATAGTCTTCTTGATCTTGTATGTAAATGACATACTGCTCATTGAGGATGATATCCTGATGTTGCAATCGGTCAAGATATGGCTATCATAAAAGTTTTCCATGAAAGATTTGGATGAGGCATCCTATATACTAGGTATAAAGATCTTAGAGATAGATCAAAAAAGATGCCAGACTTGTCCCAGTCTAGGTACATTGACCTTGTGTTGAAGAGATTCAATATGGAGGAAAGTAAAAGAGGTTACTTGCCCATAGGTCATGGCATACAATTCTCTAAGAAGATATCTCCTAAGACACCTGAAGAGAGAAATAGAATGAGTTCTATTCTTTATGCTTTGGCTGTAGGATCAATTATGTATGCTATATTATGTACCAAGCCTGATGTGGCTTATGCCTTGGGCATTGTAAGCAGATTTCAGACTGATCCTGGGGAGAATTATTGGAAAGCTATGAAAAATATACTCAAATACTTGCGAAGGATTAGAGATATTTTTCTAATATATGGTGGATCTGATTTAAAACTAGAAGGTTATATTGATTCTAATTTTTAATCTGATCTGGATGATAGCAAATCAATATTTAGATATGTGTTTACTCTATATGGTGGTGCAGTAAGTTAGAAAAGTTTCTAATAGCAAACTGTTACTGACTCTATCACTGAGGTTGAGTATATTGCTACTAGTGAGGCTGCTAAGGAGGCCGTCTGGATGAAAAAATTCATCATAGAGTTGGGTGTGGTTCTAGGATTTGAACAACCAGTGTCTCTTTATTGTGATAATATTGGAGCAGTTGCTCAAGCCAAAGAACTAAGGTCTCATCATAAATCCAAACACTTCCTAAGAAAGTTCCACCTCGATCGGGAGATAGTCGAAAGATGCGATGTGATCATGGAGCGAGTTGCGCCAAGAACAATATAGTAGATCCATTTACTAAGATTTTGTCAATGTAGCAGTTTGACCTCCATCTTGATAGCATGGGCATCAAGTATGGGGGCGATTGGCTTTAGTGCAAGTGGAAGATTGAAAGAATAATGCCCTACATGCCAATCGCATATGGGATGTGATAGGGTATTTTTGTAATTTATCTTTCAGACTCATATAATTGATATTTATATTATTAATAAAATAGATATTTTTGATTCATTGTATGCTGCATCTTATTGTTTGAAGATTATAATGAATCTCATAGGTTCGGACAACGATTTTAGGGCCATGATGAGATCATGCCAGTGAGACCTAAATTTTTGATAGTCATGACCTAAAATATTTTCAGTCATTGGTTCATTGAGTCAGAGATCAATGATACCGATAAGACTGGTATGTCCTATGTATGCTAAAAAATGAGGGTGGTTGATCTCACAACCACTTGTGTGGTGACACTAATACAAAGATATGAGTACTCATTAGAGAATGAGTTCACTGAATTAACCTACGAGATAACATCAGATAGAGTCTTATTTACATTTCAACTGATGATTTTCTAGTGAGAGTTGTGTAAGTGATCCTTTGATCTGAGATCATCATGGTACCTTGTGTACATGAATCCATATTTTGGTTCACTTTCTAACTTGATTCTCTAATCCTTGTATGAGGTGTTTTGGATGTAGTGAAGTACATAAAAGTTATGAGTGATCAATAAGGGATCAGTCACTCCTAATAAGGGGAGTGAACATCTTATGTGATCTTATAGGTCGGTGATTTGAAAGTCTTTGGCCAAAGCAAAAAGATAATTAGAAAAAAAATTTTAATATATCATCAACTGAATCATCACCTTCAGATTGAGATATATAATAATAAGTGATTATTTTTGACATATTTTCATATCCACAGTTCATCTGGGATGTTGTTTGACTGAAGGATTGAATTAATGGTAACTTACCACTGAAGGATATTTTGATAATTTTTTATCAAAATTTTAAATCTTTTGGATAGTCATGACACATTGCTAGACGTCAATCTTAAATTATGGACTCATCAAAATTAAAATAGTTTAATTATAAAATCAATTAGGAAGAATCCTAGTTGATTGGGACTCTTCGGGTGACCTAATCTAATCAGATTAAGATTACGTCGAAAGTCTTGATCCACTGCTGGCTAGATTTGAAGCCTAATGGGTCACATGCTTTGAAATTTAACTTTGGTCTGATTTAATTAGAATTTAATATAAATTCTATAGGCTAATGAGATATGCTAGCATGTTGTATTAACCTAAGTTCCTAAATTGGTCTAGATCAAAGTGTTTGAGCTAACCTAGATCAGTTGTTTTTGACCTAATGGGATTGGGTCTATCTTAATTGATTTTCTACCCAACTTGAAACAATCTTAAATGGAGGACTCCTCTGCACCCACCAGAAGCCACTCCAAAAATAAATTGCCGCCCCACTCTAATTACCATGTGAAGATGGAGAGTCCTTCTTCATGAAGACTCTTATCATTACGCGTTGCTTTAAATTCTTAACCAGATCCTTAATGTTTTTTGCCAAATTTTAATGAAATTTTTATAACATGTAGAAGAGGGAGAGTCCTTCTGTGTGAAGGCTCTCTTGTGCCATAATTCTACACGGTGAATTTATTCACTACATGAGAAAGTGGAGCGCCAAAGGTTGGCACCCCTTGGTCCCATGATATGTCTCTTGGTCCCTTATATATATGGGACATCCCTCATGGCCTAGCTGCTAGGATTTTGGATGGAAACTAGAGATAAGAGTCATGTGAATTAGTAAAAAAATTTTAAAAAAAAATTGAGAAAAAGATAGGGAGAAATTGAGTGGCAAAAGTTGCAAGAAGGGTAGTGAGAGAATTAGCAAGTGTTGCTAGTGTGCCCTAGGGTTTGGTTTTTTTATGTGTTGAAGCCAAAAATCAAATCTTAAGTTGTGAGACAACTGAAGAATATCTTCTTGGCATGATCTTGGTGGTAAGTTTGGAGGCGACTGGACTTTGGCGTGATCGTTCCTTGTGTTCAAAGCCGACAGTGTTCTTGAGAAGACAAGGCTACGGCAATGCACCGGTTAGGAAGAACTTTGGCCAACTTCTGTGTGGATCACTATTAGAGGGCTTCTACTTTGGAGTCTCATAAAGATCACCAATGTGCCACTTTTTCATTTTTGATGAAAGTAAAAAATTAATTCTATCCCTTTTGCATGCTTGTTTTGTTTTGATCGATATCGACAAGGTGATTCTCAGATTTGGGTTTTAGCTCGATAGTTTTAACTGTTAAAGCTATTGACTTATTTAATTTTAAAATTTTAAAAATTATTTTCCACTATATGGCCGAAATCCAACAACCAAAACAATAACTTGTAAAACAGCAGAAAAAATCCGACACCTCCTTAGCGAAATAGCATGTCCAGTGGGATTCAGCAGTATCAGATGCTTCGTATCGATTGCCCATGGTAGGGGTGCGTTGTGGTGTAATCAGCGATAGCTAATAGATTTTTTTAATTTAAAATGATCTTTTACATGGTTTTATTCTTGTTTAGCATATAACATGTTTTGAAAATGTATTAGTAGTGTATGTATATTATGTTATCATGAGTATCATAGCTAAACTTTTTTGTTTCCCTATTGTTAGATGATTTATCCATTCACTGAGACTTAAGTCTCATTCCCCCTCACATCTTTTATTTCAAATTTGGAGCATTATAGCTAGGCACATAAGTAAGGTATTAACATCTTCATCAGCATACATCTTAGCGAGGTTGGTCATGTCAGCTATAGTGAGGGGCATTTTGGTCATGTCAGCTGGAGAAAGATACATTTCGGTTATGTTTGCTAGTAAGAAAAATATTTTGAAGGATATGTTGTATATTTTGGGTTCGTTTAAATCAGAAAGTTGTTGATGTATTATATGTTAAAACCATATGTATAAAGTTATGAAATGATTAATGAAAGCTTAAAGTTGTTTGTAAATTATGTTGAGTTGATGTGTGATTTATGTTTGATTTAAGTATAGTAGGATACGGTGGCTGAATAGGATTTACTAGTGGCTTATGAACCACGGCATAAGGTACTGGTTAGACTCTGCTCAACTGTTATACCCTTGCTCGATTTAGGAAGTGGGGTGTGACATTTATTGGTATCAAAGCAAAAGTAGTAGATTGCATAGGCATATGCATACCATAACTAATTGTAAATAGTATTGTCTAGCAAATTAACATAAAAGGAGATGAGTGGTCTTCGAGCCAACTCGGTAAATTGAAGAGTCAACTTGATTCTCTGTGGCAAAAACATGATTTTTTGTTGTTTTGATCTTTTGTGTTCAAGCCAGCTCAATTTTTGTTGGAGTCGACTTATTTTCTTTTTGAGCCAACTCAGATCTCAGGCTGTAGAATTTGGCTCTCTATTTCTTTAAGAGAGCCGACTTGACCTGAGTTTGAGCTGATTCGACTGGAGTTCGAGCCGACTTGGCCTGAGTTCGAGATGACTCGATGCCATGCCAAACTTATGTGCCAGCTTTCAAAATGCATCGGAGTCGGCTCTACTCCATTTTGAGCCAACTCCAACTCCTCAAATATTTTTTTTATATGAAATTTTTTTTCGATTCATGTCTAACTTGCTCAAGGTATTCTTAATTGGTTTCAATTCTATTTTAATAGTACTTTCCATCTGCAAAAGCATTCTTAAGAATAATTTATAGGATCATAGTATACTTTTTTTTTCAATATCTAATTGTCATCAAATCATTTTGGGGTCAATGAATTTGATTATTCTAATTATATTTTGTAGGAGGATGGTTCAGACAAAATCAAGACATGGGGGAGAACCACCAGTGGGAGATAGAGATCGAGGACGAGCCCTAGATAGGGGTAGAGGCCAAGGTCGAGGTAGATCGAGGGGAGTTGATAGGGATGGCCAACATCATAAGACATCATCTAATGCCTCATCTTCTACCCCAAGGGTGGAGGTAGAAGATTTATAGTTGCATGATCATATGCATGACTCTCGATCCATTACACTAGTATGATCAGTACCTCTAGCACAGACAAAGGCATCCATTCCTAGAATACAAGAATTGATAGGTATAATCACTCAGGCTATCGCTGCTACTGTAACTTCTACTCCTAATTTTTAATCTCAAAAATATAGATAGAGAAGAAAATTATGAAAGGACTAGAAAATTGAAGGCAACAAAATTTTTGGACACTACAGATCAATACAAGTAAAGAATTGGATTCAGAAGATAGAAAGGGTGTTCGCATTGATGAAGAGTACTGATGAGTAAAAGTTGGGCACAGCTACTTTTCTATTAGAAGGTCGAGCTTGACACTGATGGACATCTTATATCGACAGGCAGCCATGAGGTATTGTTATTTTTTGGAGTAATTTTAGAAAAAAAATTTTATCAGCAGTATTACTCAGTTGTATATTAGGATCAAAAGAGAAAGAAATTCCTTAGTTTGACATAAAAAAAGATGACAGTAGCTGATTATGAAGTCAAGTTTATTGAACTATCTAATTTTGCTCCAACATTCATGGTAGATGAGAAGAAAAAATGCCGAATATTTCCAGATGGACTGCGCCTTGAGATCAAGGCAAAGATAAAGATGCATAATTACAGTAGTTTTGCAGAGTTGATTGTAGGAGCTATCAGGGTAGAAGATATTTTGAAGGAATTATATAGCCGGAGGTAGGAAAGGAGCAAGAGAAGTACGCAGAGTTTCTCCATGGGTGCAGGGGGAAGTCAACCATTAAATAAGTTTAAAGTTTTTAGGCAGCCCAGTCAGAGTTTCAAAACATCAGTGGAGTCAGGTGTGGGATCTTTTGCTTTTACCAATCTAGAGCAAAAAAGGACAGAACAGAGATTTGTGCCACAATCCACTGGAAGTAGGGTGACAGGAGGAAGAGAGAATCGAGGCAGCTTTAATAAGGGTGCCAGTTCAATTGCTACTTCACTAAGTCATGTCTCCCAGTGTACTAATTGTGGAAAGTTTTATTTTGGAGAATATAGAAAAGGATTCAGAGGGTGTTATGAGTGTGGACAAATGGGCCATCAAAAGAAGGATTTCCTTAGAAATGCTCAAGCTAGTGGTCTTTCATAAAGGCCAAATGCTCCATCGAGATTTCAAGCTAAGGGTGGCAATTATATAACTAATGCACAAGCAAGTAAAGTGGGGACTAGCACCAGTAGACAAAATGCCATATCAGACAAGTTGAGAGCTAAAGCAAGGGTGTTTACTATGATCAGGTAGGAGGCACAGGCTACCCCTGATGTGGTGACAGATACATTGTCTATATTTGATCATGATACATATACATTGATTGATCCTGGGTCCATGAATTCATATCTATTGCCTACATTTTTCATACATGTCAATAAGAGTTTGAGTCAATTAGATTGTAGTTTGGTGGTATCTGTGCCAGTGGGGGAGCCATTTGTCGCAGATCAGGTGTACAGGGGTTGTTTAGTGCAGGTAGGTGAGCATGAGTGAGCAGCAAATCTGATTCTCCTATATATGCATGAGTTTGATGCAATTTTGGGTATGGATTGGTTGTCTGCACATCGAGCAAAAGTAGATTATTTTAGAAAGAAAGTAGTTTTTCAGACCCCAGATGGCAGAGAAGTGTGCTTCTCAGGTGTACGTCATGTACTTCCTTCATGTGCGATTGTAGTTGTGATAGCTAGTAAATTACTCAGAAAAGGGTGTGAAGCCTATCTGGCATGTGTCGTCAATACAAAAGCAAGCAAGCCGAATCTGATAGACATTTTTGTGGTTTGTTAATTTTTAGATATTTTTTTCAAGGAAGTTCCAAGGTTACCACCGAATAGAGAGATTGAGTTTGGCATTGATTTGATTTCGAGAACCAAATCAATATCTAGAGCACCCTATAGAATGGCTCCAGTAGAATTAAGAGGGCATAAAATACAGTTGCAAGAGTTATTGGACAAGAGGTTTATCAGGCTGAGTATTTCATCTTGGGGAGCTTCAGTATTATTCGTTAAAAAGAAGGATGCCACTATGAGATTGTATATTAATTATCGATAACTCAACAAGATAACCATCCAAAATAATTATCCGCTACCACATATTAATGATTTATTTGATTAGCTTCAAGGGGCTAGAGTGTTCTTAAAGA
The DNA here is from genome assembly GCF_000442705.2 of Elaeis guineensis. Classification (NCBI taxonomy): domain Eukaryota; kingdom Viridiplantae; phylum Streptophyta; class Magnoliopsida; order Arecales; family Arecaceae; genus Elaeis; species Elaeis guineensis. The sequence goes on along the minus strand of NC_025993.2, from coordinate 23,503,045 downwards.
TAGATCTCATATCAGGGTATCATTAGCTTAAAATCAGAGAAGAGGACATATCAAAAATAGCCTTTCGAATCAAGTATAGCCATTATGAATTTTTAGTAATGCTATTTGGTTTAACCAATACCCCTGGTAGCTTTTATGGGTTTGATGAATCAGGTGTTTCAGTAGTATTTGGATAGATTTGTTATTGCTTTTATTGATGATATACTGATATAACCTAAAGATGAAGCAAAGCATAAAGAACATTTGAGGATTGTTTTACAGATACTTCGAGAGAAACAGTTATATGCTAAATTGAGCAAAAATGAGTTTTGGTTGGACAAAGTGATTTTTCTAAGCCATGTGATTTTCATAGAGCGTATATTGGTAGATCCATAAAAAAATTGGTGCCATTGTGAATTGAGAGCCGCCCACTAGTTCGACAGAGATGAGTTTTCTAGATTTGACAGGTTATTACTGAAGATTTGTTAAAAATTTCTTAATCATTGCATCTCCAATGACAAAGCTGCTTAGAAAGAATTTTAAGTTTGAGTGGATTGATGAGTGCCACAATAATTTTGATGAACTAAAGAAAAGGTTAACCATAGCTCCAGTACTTACTTTTTCTTCCAGTGGTGAAGGTTATGTGATATATAGTGATGCTTCCCACAAGTGTTTAGATTGTGTATTGATGCAACATGGGAAGATAATTGCTTATGCTTCTCGACAGCTTAGATCATAAGAATTGAATTATCTTACTCATGATTTAGAGCTTGCTGTAGTTGTGTTTACCCTTAAGATATGGAGACATTATCTATATGAAGAAAAGTGTCAGATATTCATAAATCATAAAAGTTTAAAGTATGGGCTAACCCAAAAGGAGCTAAATCTTAAGTAGAAGAGGTGGATTGAGCTTATCAAAGATTATGACTGCACAATTGATTATCATCCTGAAAAGGCTAACATGATAGCAAATGCATTGAGCCGAAAGTCCATAGCCACTTTATCTCATATTAAGGTTATGTATTTGCCATTGATGATGGAGTTGAAGGCACTGGAGGCTGAATTGTCAGTGAGAGATTTTGGAGCCTTGTTAGCTAATTTTTGCGTCAGACCTACACTAGTTGATGAGATATGTAAGGCTCATATTCAAGATCTTCAATTAATGAAGATTATAGATGCTGTTCAGAATGGATCTCGAGCATATTTTATAGTTGAGAAAGATGGTATTTTGATGTATGAAAATCATGTATGTGTTCCAAAAGCAGAGGATCTTAGGAAGCAAATAATAGAGGAAGCTCATTGTTCAGCTTATGCTATGCATTCAGGAAGCACAAAAATGTACTGAACAATCAAACAAAGCTATTGATGGAACGGCATGAAGAGAGAGATAGTTGAATTTATATCTAAATATTTAGTGTGCCGATAGATAAAGGCAGAACATCAGGGCCCAGTTGGAAAGTTGCAGCCACTTCCTATTCTTGAGTGGAAATAGGAGTACATCACTATGGACTTTGTCTCAGGTCTTTCGAAAATAAAGAAGGGTAATGATGCAGTATGGGTGATTGTTGATAGATTAACTAAATCAGCTCACTTTCTTCCTATTAAGATGACTTTTTCACTGGATAAGTTGGTAAAGCTATATGTAGATGAGGTTATTAGCAAATATGGAACTCTTATTTTCATTGTATCTGATAGAGATCCTAGATTCACATCACGATTTTGGCCAAGTTTGCAAAAAGATTTGGGTATTAAGTTGAATTTCAATACTGCTTTTCATCCATAGACTGATGGACAATCAAAGAGAACTATTCAGACTTTGGAAGATATACTGCGAGCATGCGTTATAGAGTTCTCAGGCAGCTGAGATAAATATTTACAACTAATGGAGTTTGCTTATAACAACAGCTATCACTCCAGCATAGATATGACATCCTATGAAGCTTTATATGACAAAAAATGCAAAACTCTGGTGTGTTGGAATGAAGAAGGGGAAAGGAGACTCTTAGATCTAGAGATAGTGCAAATTACAGCTAATCAAACCAAATTAATCAAGAAAAGATTGAAAGCAGCACAAGATCGACAGAAAAACTATGCAAACTCAAAACACAGGGATGTGATTTTCAGTGTAGGTGATAAGGTATTTATTAAATTTTTTTTAGAAAAAAATATTATGGTTTGAAAAATGAGAAAAATTAAGTCCAAGGTATACCGGACCATATGAAATAATAGAGTAGATCAAGTTGCGTATCGATTGGCACTACCACCAGAACTCTCTCAAATTCATAATGTGTTTCGCATTTTCATGCTACAGAAGTACATTTTAAATCCATCACACATTTTACAGTCCAAAATAGTTGAATTGAAAGAAGATTTAACTTATCCAAAAGAATCAGTATAGATTTTAAGTATAGAAAAGAAATAGTTGCATTCTTGAATTATATCATTAGTTAAAATTTTATGGTGGAATCATAATACAGAAGAAGCCACATGGAAAAAAGAAGATGAAATGAAGACAAGTATCCGCATCTGTTTCAGATTAAAGGTAGTAGAATTTTAGAACGAAATTCTTTTTGAGTAGAGAAATGTGACATCCCGAATCAAGAATGTAGTGATCCAAAGCATTTGTATTTAACATTCATATAGATAAATGGCATAGCATTTCATTTATGATACACTTAAGCATTTGAAACTTAATTGATTGGTCGTAGTGAAGTATAAAATTTGTTTGATACTTGAGGAAGGAAATAATTGGGGGATGGAATTGATAATAATGATATTGGAGTTGAATTTTTGGATGATTATTTATATCTATTTTGAAAGATATTTGGGGATATTTTGGTGATTATGGAGTAAGGAATGACCTGATAATTTTTGAGATATTTTAGGTATGTAAAAATATTTTTATTTTGGTGGTAAGGTGGTGCGAGCTGGCTTTAGATCTAGACGAGCCAACTCGACTGCCGGAGGACAGTAAAAATAAAGTGAGTCCCATATGTTTTGTGCTTTAATTTAAAAAGAAATTCTATGGGGTTAACTCAGCAGCTTCAAAATATAAACAAATGGGCTAGAATTTGTATTAATAGCACCTCAGCTAGTGCATTAATTGCATGTTTTTTCTGGTGTAGACATGTGGCAAGCTGTTCCATTATTTTAATTCAGTCCTAAGCCTTAGCCACGGGTTCCTTTCTATTGCTGATTTAATTCCTTGGTTATGACATACAGAATAGAGAGAGAGGAGCTACAGAAAACCCTATTCTCAATTTGAAATCCAGAATAAATCAGCAAGAAAAAGGTGATTTTGAATTGAAAATAGAGGAGTTACTGAAATTACTGATATTGAAAAAGGAAGGAACTTGCTTTGATTTCAGTAGAATTTTGATTAATTGAGATAAAAATTTTAATCCCTAAGCTAGATTTGAATTAAACCCTGAATAGTTACCATCAGATGTGATGTTTTGATGAATTAAATTATGGGTTTAAACTTGAATTAAGGGTGATTTATTGCTGCAATCTTCTGAAATTAGAAAATAGTTTGAAATCTTTTTAGCAAATAAATTGGAGTTTATGTCAACTGGACTTAGGATAAATTATGAGGATGAAAGATAATTAAATTACTAAAATTTTGAGTTTATGTTGAGATTTAGCTTACCCTAAAATAGAGTAAAATAGAATTAACAAAAGCAAGAATTGAAAGGGTTAAAGAATAGGTATAACAAGCCAAGCATGCATTCTCATGCTTATGTATCATGTAAGCATAGCATTAATTAGTGTATATCAAAGTTTATAGGAGAAAAAGAAGACTCAAAGACTATTTTCGGAGAGTGAAGCACCAAGGAGGTGCAATAGCTAGCAAGAGGTGAGTGATTTTTTATCTAATTTTGGTGTTTTCTCACTGTATTTTGCTATAAAAGGATTTACTTTGAAAGAAAGTTAGATATCTATTATTCTACAGCTTATGTTTGTGTATGCAAGCAAAGAAACAGGGGATGATCTTCTATTGACAGATTGTTCCAAAATTTATATGTATATATAACCAGTTTGGACGGCATAGCATTTTTGGTTTGAAAATATTTTAAACCAGTTTATCAGCTTTTAAGAATTTATCGAGTATATTTTTCAGCAAGCTACCCCTAGGAGTGATCAACCTATGGGGTGTGCCATAGCATCAACTTGTGAAATAGCAAAAAATAGTTGGTATCTCCTTAGCGAAACAGCATGTCCAGTGGGGCTCAGTAGTATCAGATACTCTATATCAATTGCCCATGGTAGGGGTGTGCTGCGGTGTAATCGGTGGTAGCTAGCAAATTTTTTTTGATTTAAAATGATCTTTTACATGGCTTTATTCTTGTTCAGCATATAATATGTTTGGAAAATGTATTAATAGTGTATAGTATATTATGTTATCATGAGTATCATAGCTAAACTTTTCTGTTTCTCTATTGTTAGATGATTTATCCATTCACTAGGACTTAGGTCTCATTCTCCCTCATATCTTTTATTTCAGATTTGGAGCACTATAGTTAGGCACAAAAGTAAGGTATTAACATCTTCATCAGCATACATCTTAGCGAGGTTGGTCATGTCAGCTATAGTGAGGAGCATTTTGGTCATGTCAGCTGGAGAGAGATGCATTTCGATTATGTTTGCTAGTGAGGAAAGCATTTTGAGGGATATGTTGTATATTTTGGGTTTGTTTAAATAAGAAAGTTGTTGATGTATTATATGTTAAAGTCATATATACAAAGTTATGAAATGATGAATGAAAGCTTAAAGTTTTTTATGAATCATATTGAGTTGATGTGTGATTTATGTTTGATTTAACTGTAGCAGAATATGGTGACTGAATAGGATTTACTAGTAGCTTATCAACCACGGTATAAGGTACTAGTTAGATTCTACTCAACTGTTATACCCTTGCTCGATTTAGGGAGGGGGTGTGACAATTGTCATTTTTAGAAAAATATTGATAAAAATTTTGTTTTAGTGATATTTGTAAGTGCCTTTAAAATTTTAATTCTATTATAGGTGCCTTAAAATTTTAATATCAATATTTGTTATATACCTATAAAAGTTATCAAAAAATAAACTATATATCTTAGAATTAAAAGAAAAGGAGGATTTGAACCAATAATCTTTTCTTTAAAGGGCACGCTCTTAACCACCAAACTTCAAATTATATTATAAATATATAAAAATAGTTTATTTAACTTATTAATATTCATTCATGTCATTAAATAAGTAATACTAAGAATATATACATATAATAATATATTTTATGAGATCGGTATGACTAAATCAAGCTCTATATAAAAATTAATAATTTAAGATTTAGCAGTATTTTTTTGAAGTCCCATAAACTATGATATTACATACTGACATATTAGTTAAGTATCATAATAGCAATTTTGATTTTCGATACTTCAAGTTATATATCATAAAATAAAAATTTATTGCGGCATTTATAATAAAGTACTCCTAACAAAAAAATATTTATTGAAAGATAGTGGCATTTTTATCAAAAGGCAGTAAAAAAAAAATTAGTGGCATATAACAAGAAATGCCATAAGTAATTTACCATCAAAAATTATTTTTGTGGTGGTGGAATGAAGAATGGGGGAGGGAGGCACGTGTCTTCTTAATGTGCATCCTCTCTCTCTCTCTCTCTCGTGTGCAGCAGTGGCAAGCGGAAAGAAAGAAAAAAAAAAGATAAAGGAAGGCAGAGGTGGGGAGAGCATGGAAGGGGAGGGGGATTCGTGCGACTAGAAATACACACAACTTAGCCAAGAGTTCAATCTTCTCTTTTCTTCTTCCATTTTTATAAAACTCAACCTTCCTCCCATGTATATACTTTCCATGATTTCGCTCTCTCTCTTACTCCTCTATGATAGGAAACAGGATAAGGTCAGTCATTTTATTTCTCTATAAAAATTAGAAATTGATAAAATCTTGGAGAATTTTAGAAAATATATAAATTATTTTAATATATCAATGTATCATCAGTAGACCCATATGCATGTATGGTTTTAGGTTTTAGGTCTCAAAGCATCTGTGTTATTGGACTAAGATTTTTTGTATTTTTACATCCATAAGATAAGTGACTTAACACTTCTCAATATTTTTTTAAATAATTTAATAATCTATACATTTGTCAAATTGAATGGTCAAGCATGTTATATTTTATCTACAATATAGGAAGCAAATATGTATTTTGATACCTCAACAAAAAATTTAATTTGATATATGATTTATTCTAATAACTGATTTTACAAAAATATGGCTGGACAACTTGCATAAATATTCTTTAAATATTTAGCATGTCTATGATCTGTTCTGACCCTACCAACTAGAATTATACGTTGATATTGTTGACTTATAATATGATAAACTAGTTTCAACACTGCACCACCGATGAATTTCTGATTATCTGAGGGCCCGTTATCTATTATTTGTTATCAGTATTAGTTATTCATTACCGACCCATGTCATTGAGTTATGTCGCCATAACCGATTTTGAAGCTAGTATTAGTTTGTGAAAAGTATGCCCTTGAAATGAAAAATACTTACTATTTTTTGATATATGATAAGAATTGAATGTTGCCTGATCAATTATATGAATGTAATTTTGTTATGAATTAACATGCTTTGACTCACCTTGAAGTATTTTGGCACTTAATGGGCTAGTGTAGCTCATTTTTTTTATTTTTTCCTTTATTGTAAATTCTAAAATGTGAATGCTTATGAAACTCTAGGGGAGCATGCTAGCTAGATGTAAATACTAGGTATCGTAGTTATCTTTATTAATTGATTTTGTGTATAACTCTAGATCTGAAAATTATCATCTAACTTTTGTTAATGTTATTTGGAAGTATTTTGACCTTTGTTATCCTGGGATTATATGATAATGGATAAAAGGATGGTGGTATGTAATTATATCAACTCTCAAGGATTGAGAATAATCTGGTTGAAATCTTTATGAAGCACTTGAATTTGTTATTCAAGAAACCTTTCATGTCTGTGGGGTCCACCTTGCAGGCATGCGGCATCTGTTATGCTCTGGTTCAGGACATGATAGATTAAATGGTATCAAAGCCTAGGTTTAAGATTACTAAGGATCATAATAGACTATATATAATTTGCTAGAATAGTGATATAAAAGTTTAGAATCTAGGATCTTCAAAACCCATTAGAAAAATTGAGAGTTGGGTAGAACTTAAGTTATGAGATGTCTCTCTCTCTGTATTTGCTTTCTTATCAATAATCTTGTGTTATTATATCTACATTTTATGGTAATGGTTGCTTTATTTTTCACTAAAATTAAAAATGTGGCCCCGTCATGTCCATAAGTGAAGACTAAGTGAGTTGTTAAGAGGTCCTCAGTATGAAGCTCCTCGTGAATCAATGGCTGAGAACACACGGGATCAGGAGTATTTAAATTAGAATGTGAATCTTGATGTCCAACAAGAAGTGGTAGTTGATTAGCTAGTTACAAATCAATCAATCCTAAACCAGCCAATAGTTTCACCAAGAAATATAGCTAAGAATTCGAATTGAATGCTTGAACTAATTCAGAAGGTTGTGGGGTTGGTACGTCAACAGAGGAAGTTACCTCAGTAACCTTTGAACTCACTGCTATAGAATTCTAGCCCATCCGATTATAGAAAGAGTATAACATATTTTAAAAAAATTGCCCCTCCAACCTTTAAGGGTACTACTAATCCCCAGGAGGCCGAAGTTTGGATAGATGAGATGGAGAAAGCCTTTAGGGCAATGGAGTGTATTGATGAAGAGAAAGTCCAATGTGCTACCTATATGCTTCAGGATGAAGCTCATCATTAGTAGAAATTATTAGAACATATACTAACCTTTGGTTATGGACTTGTTACCTTGCAGAGGTTCCATGGTGCTTTCCATTCTAAGTATTTTCCTTCAAGCCGATTGAAGTTGGAAAGGGAATTTATTAACTTGTCTCAAGGGGAAATGACCGTGGATGAGTTTGAGATTCAATTTGATAGACCATCTCAATTTGCTCCTACCCTAGTCATAGATAATGAGTCTAGGATGAGGAGGATTGAGGAAAGATTGAGACCATGCATTCGAAGGAGTCCGGCTACAGTACATTCAGCAATTTATGATGATCTAGTGGATAGAGCTGAGAACTTGAGAATTATTAGAAAAAAACTTAGGATATAAAAGGAGAAAAATAAAAGAAGAGAAGTAGAGATTTTGAAACTCACAGTGGTCGGTATGGATAGAATTTTAAGAGACCTGCAACATTTCAAGTAGCTAAGAGTTCGGTTACTCATCTGGTTTTTACACTAAGCTTCCTCGATAAGAAAAATAGGGATCTTATGGTAGCACCTATCAGCAAGACAAGCCTGAGTGTGCAATATGTGGAGGTGTACATAATTTTTTTTTTTTGCATATGTACCCATATCATCTAACATCGTTAAAAATTAATGGTTTAAAATTAAAATAATTAAAATATCTTTATGGATAGATGTACAAAAAAAATATTTATAAAGATATATATACAAGTAGCAATTTTATGAGGATATTTATGCAAATTTGAATATTTGAAAGGGTATACACATAAAAAACCCAAGATAATATAATAGGCATTTATCAATGACAAAGTTTAGAGATGATCCCGAACAAAAATCGAGTCTCCTAAATCTCACTTCCAAAAATCTTTTGATCCAACAAGAGAAAAGAAAGGGAAAAACAAAATATGAGAGAGAACAAACAAAGAGAAAGAGTGAGTACAAGAAGAGAGAGAAGAGAGGGGAAAAAGAAGCGAGAGAAGAGAACAAATCTCTATCTCTCTTCCTCTTCTTCTTCTTCAAATAGGGGATCGCCTCCTCCTTCCCTCTTTCTCTCTCAATACAGTAGTAGATAGGTCCGATGTTAGCATCCTACGGTAGTGCCCAACAATGGCAAGGCAACGACCCGAATGGCAGCATCCATGGTTGGAGATGGTTGTGAGAGAAGGAAAAGGCAAAAATAAGGGATGCCATGTTTAATCCAAATTGATAAATTACTGGTTCAATTTGAGTGACAGTGATGGTGGGAAAATTGGGAAGAGAAAGAGAAGAAGAGGGAAGACATCTATCTCTATTTGGTTATTTCAAATAGGAGATTCCGGTGACCCTTTACTCAATGACAAACTAAGAAAATTTCCAAAGAAAATAGTGGAATTCCTTTAAAAATTTGTAATGGAATTCAAAGGAGAAAGATGGCATCAATTTATAGTTGAATCATCTAAGATTTTCGATCTAAAATAGATATGCTAATTATCCCGATCTCATTGAAAACGAGGAAGAAGAAGACTCTCAATCGGAACTTCTTCCCCCTCCTGTCACGTGCTGTGCACATGAAACCTATGCGTCCAGGCCTCTTCAGGCCGGCCCATGGGCCAAAATAGCAAGTATTACAATATATTTGAAAGCTAATGAGCATTTGAAAATATAATAATTTATTTATGGCTAAAAATTGATTTTGGGGTTGGTGTGGAAAATTTGGTTTTTGCATTCTAGTTTGATTATAATTCAGGCCTAACTAGTAGGGCTAGTTGCTAGCAAAGCATGCATTTCCAAACTTTCTTTTGGATATCCGTCATATAGTTAAATATGATTTTGGGCTCATGCCATAAAGCTAAATTTGGTTCCAATCCTTTATCATAGGCCTCTTCATTGTGAAAACTAAGAGAGGAATTGTATGATCACATTTCTTTAATTTTTATAAAATTATTCAGTTGCTTGAAAGTTTTATATTAAAAACTAGCTATTGCACTTCAATTTTAAAGGAATACCTAGTTCATATTTTTTATTATTTGCAAGCCAAATATAGAACTCTTATTTTGATTCTAATTTTTTTTTCTTTATGGACCCATAGATCTATCTTTATTTTATTTGAGTATGTTATTAGGTTTTTTTTGCATGTGTACCCTTGTAAATATACAAAATTACTTGAATACCCTTGTAAAATTTGTATTTATATGTATGCTCTTGTAAAATACCTACTTTGTATGGGGGTATATAATAATCTGCTAACACTATTATTTAAAGTGATATTTATTTACATTAAAAGTTTATTAAAACTATAAAATTATAATTATATCCCTCTAACTAGTAGCGGGCATACCTGTCTTGCGGCGAGCGGCCCCAATTAAAATCAGGTCTCTCTTGCTTTTGCAAGGATGCTCTGGTGGCCTATTTGGCCTATTTCACCATCATCACTTTTCCTATCGAGATAGCAACAGGGGCTCCTCCTCCTTCGCCTCCTCCAGCTCGCCATCACCGCCTTTGTCACTAAGGTAGCACAAGGAGCTCCTCCTCCATTTCACCTAAGCCGCCAAGGTAGCATGAGGGCCTCCTCCTCCTCCACTGGTTCACCATTGTCTTTCTTTTCCACCAGGATGGCACAAGGAGCACTCCCCCTTCAATGTCTTCTTCTTATGTTCTTGAACTACTGGAGAGCAGTACAAGCCAGATCTTTGTCTTCATCTCGAGCTGGTCCTCATGAAGTCTCCAAAGAATAGGTAGTGAACAACTCCCTTCTCCTTGAGCAGTTTTAATTGGCAGCCGTCTCCTCTTGTGAAGCTATTTGTGGCCTTTCAAAATATTAAAGTAGAGCTTCAGTTTGGCAATGCAACCTTGGTGTGGATCAGTGCCTCTCTAGCCCAGCATCAGGCACTTTTTAGATAGAGAAGGATCAAAGGCTACACGATCCCAATTGAATGATGTTTATCCCTTGACCATGTTTCTCATTTCCAGATTTTAATGGGCTGCGCGTGAGGGTCCGTTTGGTTAAGGTTAATCTACTGTAGAAACATAAATCTCATCTCAAATTACTATATTTGGTATGAAAAATAGAAGAGAAAGATGATAACGACAAAAATATCGATTAATTGTAATCCATACTTGACAAAAATATCCTCAATAATGAGATATTAATGATAACAACAAAAACCAAACAGAATAAAGCTCAACAAATATAATACATATATAATCATTGAATTTGTTTTGATTTTTTCTACATTCATTCAATATAGAGCTTTTGTAAAAGAAAATTAAGATGTAGATAGCATTATGCAAAAGACTATGCAATTATAATCATTATATAAAACAGATTGGAGATGACAATACGATCCTTATATTGAAAAGTTATTTTATATCGATGGGCATATTTGTAAATTTGATCATATTTCTTTATAGGATTACCTCCAACCATATATAATAATCTTTTTCAGTATCATTTTTAATTTTTTCATCAATCAAATGTAATAAAAATTATTTTCCTCCATAGTCAATTTTCCATATAAGTGATTTTCAGGAATTGTTAGATTACCTTGTACTTTGACATACCCCAACCAAACAGGTCTTGAGAAGTTTCATACTGACCCAGAGTCTAGAAGAGGGCTGGTGCAATTTGCTTGGAAGTTGGGCATGAAAAAAACCTTGTGAGTTTCTGCTGGTTCATTGGATAGCATTTTTACCTCTCTAAACCCCAATTTGGTTTTATCCCATGAGAAACCAAATTAAATTTAGACACTAATCATATTAATCTCTTTATTATTATTATTATTATTTGTTGCTTCTCTTGTTCTAATCATTTATGCCCATGATTAGAGAAAATCCAGGGTTTCGAGCCACCTGATTGTTGGGGGAAAGTTCATTCCAGCTTGGGCTTAAGGAGGGGCACGAGCAGAATTACAAAAGTGAAATCTTGTTACTCGTCAATTTTGATCTCTCCCCTCTTTAGAGTCCAAGTTTTGGGGGAGGGAAAGAAGTAGGTGACCGTCGTCTATGAAAAGTCCGCATACCGTCAGTTAAAATGTGGGCTGTTGTTTTGACATTTGACTCTTGGTGCGTGGAGGTGTGAATTAATGGATGACGGATCAAGAGACTACGTATGAAAAATTTACTAATATATCCTATCAAAAATTACTTCTTATTTTATGTATATCTTATTAAAAATTCATATCTATATCCTTCAAAATTTTTTATTTTACATATCTATCCATTAAGAATATTTCAGTTATTTTAATTTTAGATTGCTCATTTCTTAACAATGTTAGATGGCATGGGTAGCCATAAAAAATAAATAAATAAATGGGTATACACTTAAAATATATATTTTATGAGGACGTACATATAAATATTGATTTTATAAGATATTCATGAAATTTTGTATATTTAAGAGGATATACACAAAAAAAAATTATTTTTTATTTATACTCTTGATTTATGATTCGATCAGAAAGAAGGAAGATATTTCTCAACTCGTTCAGCTTGAATATCTTCAAAAAAATTAGAAGAAGATGAAACAATTGTGAAAGTAAGGCTAATTAGATCCTCTTTTCTTTCATCAATAATTTAAAACCAATGTATACAACCTTTATTTATAATGAAGAGGTCCATCCTTGCTTAACTCGAATTGCATTCCTCTTTTTAGTTCTAATAGAACTCTTTTTTCTAAAATAGGCATGGTTAGTAAAAATAAACTTCAAAAGATAAAATCACTACAAAAAATCTGACTATTAGTGATGCCAAAATATCGCTAATAGTCCTTTTGCCGTCGCTAATACTATTAGCAACGATACTCCGTCGCTAATTGGTGATCAAAACAATCCTAGTCGCTAATTACCACTATAAGCAACGGATTTTTTAGCCACTGCTAATAACAACTATTAGCGACGGTATTTGTAACGACTAAATTCTATCACTATTTATTTTTTATTTTTAAATCAAATTAAAAAAAAATTAAAAAAATTTAGCGACAATAATTTTGTCACTAATGCCGTCGCTAATAAATATTAGCGATCGCTAAAGCCGTCTCTAATGCCATGGATAATAGTTAATTTTATTTTTTTTAAAAATCTATAATCATATTTTTTTTAAATCTATTTTAATTAATCACAATCAATTATAATTCCTAACACCTGTTATAATAAAAATCCAAAGATAATATGACAATCATAAATAAAAAATTAATTATATTATATTAAAAATATAAATTATATAATTTTACAAGCAGTATCAAAAAAAATATATAATACATCAAAATAAAAAAAAATCAAATCCGATCCTCCTCGTCGTCCTCCTCTTCCTCTCCAGTAGTTGGTAGGTGAGAGCTGGATGTCCTAGCATCCTAAAATGAAAAAAAATAAAATATTATTAATAAATTTCGATATGGAGGTATATCTTTCGATGTGGAGGCATATCTTTCGATACATTCCTCTGACTCTTGAATAAGTTTCATATTCTTGCCCGTTCTATTCGATGATATGGAGCTATAGACACCCCCAACCTATCAATTGGATGGTTAGATTGAATTTTTAGCCCCCAGATCTTCTTCTCCGACTTAAGTATAAATATGTGAAGTTTCTAAATATGAAAATTTCAAACAAGTAAAAAAGTTACTAATAGAATTACCTGATGTGATGGTTGAGACAACGAGCCCAGCTGGTAAAGCAACTGTACGGGTCTTAGAGAATCTCTATAATCGTATCGCAGATGGCATCCCAGAAGCTCTAAGATCGCTGGCTCAGAAGCCTCTACACGATCTCCTCCACCTGTGCATCGCTCCAAGTCTGAGACATCTAGGCCGAAGTCTGTGAGGAAGTCGAAGAGTATCAAACCGCTGAAGGGTCGAAGCTGTGGCCAAATCCTATGACCCGCCTCCTACTCACCCCTCTGGTGACCTTGAGCCATCCCTCAAGGTCAAGGAGGGGCTGAGTGGATGGGTCATCGCCGTGCTGCATGACGACGTACTCCACGTAATCCATCTTCACAGTTCAAAAATACATTAGTTCTAATATATATATATATCAGATCCTGTAACAACTAAATAAATACAGTTTGCAATTCTTACTGCGATCCGTCGTGACCTAGAATCTAAGTAATCACCAATCCTAGACTGGTGTGTGGTCTCCCACAACAGTAGCTGGCCTAGTGGATGACCCAACTATCATGTCTATCATAAATAAATAATAAAATTAAATTAATTAAAGCATACATATAAGAGTTTTTACAGTTTTAGTGAAGAGTTTTGGTATAGATTTTTTATCAATCTATTACCACAAGATGTATGCCAACAGAGCTGCTCTGTGCCTGATCAGACCCTGCTGGGCGGTCTGGTTCCGTCAGACCCTCTGCCATCTACTGAAGTACTCCTCGCTGCTCCACTAATCATAGAGAGCCTCCCATACATCCGTCTATATCCAGTGATCCCTATAGGATCTCTAGTCCGATGGTGATTGAGAATCAAAAGCTCAATGATAGATTGCTTGAGGCTATAGAGGCCATCTCGGAACCTCCATGTGGCCACCTCATCGAAGGTCTGACGGGTAGCCTCCTTATCCTGGGGAGTCTAGAATCGGTAGTACTCCTGCAAGATAAAATCGAAGAGTGTATTAATAAGTAGAATACAAATGTACCATGAATTTAAAAATTAAACATTTCTAACTTATCCTAAACATCTCTCAGGCTATATCACGAGCTCCAGATAGCCAACTAGAGAACTCGTTCACCAGTCAAAATTCAAGCCAAGCCTAAGGCCCAGAGAAATGCTCCTCCGATCGCCATCGAAGTAGATAAGTAGGCTAGAGCCGATCCGCTGGTGATGACCCAGCCTCGAACCCCTGCCATTGAAGGTAGTAGGCTACTCTCGCTAGAGTGCTTCTCGGATTCCATCTCTCGAGAATAATATTAATTTTAATAATATTATTAATAATATTATTAATTTAATAATATTAATTAAATATTATAGTTAAATAAAATATTTAATTAAATAAATAAATAAATATCTAATTAATTAATAAAATATATAATTAAAATTAATTAATATATTAAAATAAAAGATTTTTAGCGATGGTGACAGCACCATCGCTAATACTATGGTGCGATGGTGCAAGTCCAACGACGTAACGCTCTGGTGGTTGGGCGCTCCGAAAGAGGGAGATGGACCTGCAAGTCCGGTTAGGAGGAGAATAGGGAGGGTTAGGAGGAGAATAGGGAGGCGGCTGGCAGTTTGATCTGGAAAGGGGAAGGGTGGGGAGAGAAGGGGAAGGCAATTGTCGGTCCAGTTCGGCAAGGGGAGGGGTAGGAGGAGAAGAGGGAGGCGACGGAGGTCCTGATCCTATAAGGGAAGGGGCGGGGCCAGAACTGGGAGGTGGCACACGGGGGGTCCAATCCGGCAAGGAGAGAAGGGGGAGGTGGTGGGGCACCCAATCCGGCAAGGAGAGGGGTGGGGGGAGAATGAGGAGACGGTGGGGGGGCCAATCCAGTAAGGGGAGTGGCGAGGGCCCAATTCGGCATGGGCAGCAGCGGGAGTACCGATATGACAAGGGGAGCAACGGGGGAGAAGGGGGAGGCGGCGGGGGTCTTAATCCGGCAAAGAGAGGGGCGGGGGGAGAATGAGGAGGTGGCGGGGGCCCGATCTGACAAGGAGAGCGGCAGAGGGGCCGATCCGACAAGGGGAGTAACGGGAGGAGGCGGCGAGGGGCTCGATCCGGCACGTAGAGGGGCAGGGGAAGAATGGGGAGGCAACGAACATTCTGATCCGTCAAGGGGAGCAGTGGGGGGAGAAGGGGGAGGCGGTCAATGGGAAGAAGGGGGGAGCTTGGGGAAGATGAAGAATTGGGGGTGGAGGAAAACGAGGGTGTGCGGGGAAGGGAGGTGGGGGAAAATGAGGGCACACGCAGGAAAGAAAATAGCCAGGAAGGGGAAAAGCTATTAGCGATAGAAATATGCCATCACTAATAATAAAGACCCATCGCTAATAATCAAATAAAAAAAATTTTATAAGCAACAGAATTTGTCATCGTTAAAAGCCAAATTTACCATCACTGAAATATTTTTTGCGATGGCAAAATCTATTGCTAATAAAAATAAATCCATCACTAATACTCCTAGGCCAAATAAAAAAAATTTATTTTTTATTAGCGATAGAATTTTCGATGCTAAAAGCCAAATATGCCGTTGCTAATAATTTTTTTATTAGTGATGAAATTTTTTTTCTCCCATCGGTGCATTATTTGTGACTACTAGCGACAGTAAAAGGCCGTCGCTAATGCTGTCGCAAATATATATCGACGGCAATATTTCATCTCCAAAAACTAATAGCCATTGCTAGTACTATTATCAAAAAAATATATTTTTTCAAAATCTTTTAAATATTTTTTTTCATAATTATTAGTGGTGGTAAATTTTTTCGTTGCTAATAGCTATCAGTAATTAATTAATTTAAGTATAATTATAATGAAAAATTTTTTAAAAACTTTTAAATTTTTCAAATTAATTTAATAGTATTAGCCACTACTAATTTTTTTTATCCTTTTTTTGGTGGTTAAAGACTATTATTAGTGATGGCTTTGTTTTCCATCGCTAATACTATCACTAATATTCCAAGTTCTCGTAGTGAATGTTTCGAAAGTTAGATTTCGATTTTTACATCAATTCTACCTCAAGCTTTTGTAGCTCTACCTGATTTTTTTTGGATTAAAAGATACATCTTGTCAAAATCTTATCTAAAAAAGAAACTTTTGATTTGAACAATCCATTTAAAGGCCCAAAAAAGAAATTTGGATCTCATCACTTGGGATGCTATGCCATAGATCTCAAAAAGTTATCCAATATTTTTTTTTTAAAAAAAAGATCATCTTAATTAGGCATCATATGACTAAGTTATGGCATCCATAATATTATCTTGCAACTCAACTTTTGAATATAATGAATCTCGCTCGAGGACCCTATCCATTCTCATCCATAACAGTCAAAGTAATCTATATCGAGTCTTAGAATTCTCCTGAATCAATCCAACTAGAGATGGTAGTGTTAGTGGATGGTAGCTCATTATTTTATTTATCTTCAAGAGTTGGGAAAAATAGTATTTAATTTTTCTTTGAAAGAGTGGAGGCTAGTTTATGGAATATAATTCATATTATGTTTTATTAGCATTCTTATTTGATGATATTTATGAAGTATGTTTTTAATGAACGTTGTTTAGCTTTGATTTTTTTGGTTTTTTAGGGTTAATAATGGTTGTTTGCCATCGAAGCTATTTTGGTTGGGTTTAGTAGAAGCTTTGAATTCAATTCACCGCCTTCATAAGTGAAAAATTAAATTTCCTTTGGTGATGAATTATCAATGGTAGCATAGTATAATTCCCCACGTTGCAGGAAATTTTTAAATTCAAGTTTGTTTTGAATTCCTTTCCAACTTGTAGTTGTGCAGGCATAAGATTTATACAATGCACAGAATTGTCGTAGTCTCATGGTCGGGGGTCAATTTCAATTGCTCTCCCTGTCTAGATGACACGGGTCGTTCCAGGTGATAAGTTTGACGCAGGGTCTCAAGGTTCATAATCATTGCTTAGAAGAATCCGGAACAAAGTTTTTGAAAGCTATACGGCCATATAATATCAGAGAAAATGGAATAGGATATAATTTAGTATCATCATCACGGCCTGCAATTGATTGTCAAAAATCAAATGCACGATATAATCGTTCAAAGAAAACAAAAAACTATATCAATCTTGATTGCATTGAAGATTTCAAAAAACTACGTTGAACGGAAGCTTGCTTTGCTTTATTACAAAATACCAAAAGAGTCTTGCTGCATGCGGTTTATCTCACCTGCGACGCCGCTGCATGCGGTTTCTCTTATGGGCCGCCATTAATATTCTTTCAGTCAAGGAGTCCACATAACCATCCAATATACTGCGAATGTACAGCCCAGTGTGATGATATGAAGCTACAAGTATTGCAAAGAAGATGGCATCATCCTCCACATTGCTATCTTCTTGGTTTTCTTCTACTTGGGGACGCACAATTGGGCTTGAGGCAGATGTGCAGGTCTTCTCCAGTGGCGGCCCATGTAATCTAACATTACCTTCATAGCTACTCTTGTCGAATGTGCCAAATTGGTCTTTGAAATCCGGTGTACATCCAGATAAGTTATTGTAAGCAACTGAGAAGACCTCCAAGAACTTGAGTTGAGTCAATTGCCGGGGTATCGTACCACTTAACTGATTATGTGATAGGTCCAAGCTCTCAATCTGATTGAGTTTTGAGAAAGTTTCAGGGATTGGACCTATTAGCTGATTGCATGATAGATTCAATTGTACAAGCTCATCCAGATTTCCAATTTCAGGTGGGATGCTTCCTGTCAACTTATTTACAGACAAATCAATTCCAGACATCAAAAGCAAATGATCTGTTGAGTAGGCATATAAGTTGCCTTTGGTGATGATGTCCACCATCATTATGTTATATAAGAAAACATCCACACCCGAATAAAGGTATTGATCCTGAAAGATTGTTTTGCGAAAGGTCCAGAATGCGTAAAGACTGTAGCTTGCATAACTCAAGTGGTATTGAGCCTTCAAGTGAATTTCCACTAAGAACAAGAATCTCCAAAGACATATTTTCTCCTATCTGTCTTGGCAGTTTACCTGAAAGCTGGTTATTGCTGGCATCCAATGCTTTAAGGGATGAAATATTGAAATAACTACTTGGAACTTTTCCTGTTAAAGCATTCCCGGCAAGATTGATCCACGCGAATTGGAAGCAAGGAGGTAATGACTCGAAGAAGCTATTATTGGATAAGTCTAACAATTGAAGATATGTTAGATTACATAAATGAGATGGTATTTGGCCATGGAATTGATTTCCCGCAAGGTTAAGGATTTCCAGATATGAATCAACTCCTATACTCTCTGGAATTGTACCCGACAATTGGTTATTTTGGACTTCCAATGTCAATAATTGCCGGTAGTCTGACAAATTGCTTGGAAACGTTCCAGTAAAGTTGTTGTTGGAAAGCTTCAAGAGCCTCAGTTCAATGCAATCAATCATCAGGCTATTTGGTACTGCACCGGACAAATTATTATTGGACAAATCCAAGATTTGCAAATTACTCATGTTACCCAATGATGAAGGGATATTTCCAATTAGATAATTTGAGGATAAATTCAGGGCCGCCATATTTGGAAATATCGTGCCGAGGTCTGTAGGCATCGATCCACTGAGGAAATTCATAGAGAGATCAACTGTGGATATGCTTGTATTCAGAAGATTCGGGAAATGAAATGCACCCACTATTGAGTTATTTCTCAAGTTGAGATATGTTAGTACGATTACATTTTCGAACAACCAATTTGGAAAATTTCCTATCAAGTTACTATCGGAAAGATCAAGAAATTGTAAGTTGGATTGAGAAGCAAGAAAAGCTGGTGTTGCAAGGGTGTTCGCATCCAGGTTACAATGGGACAACATGAGGGTCAGTAGCTGGAAGGGGGGAACAAACTTCCCACTGTCAAGATGTATAAATAACTCCTCATTGTTTGACAAGTCGATATATTCTAGCCTTGAAAGATTACCAAACGAGAAAAATGAGAAATGTCCATCAAATTGGTTTTGAGAAAGATCTAGATGCTTAAGTGAAACAAGACTCTCAACGATGCGTGGTGGAATATTACCCTTCATGTTGTTGTAAGAAAGATCTAAATATTGAAGAGAAACTAGTTTCTGCAGAGATAAAGGAATACTTTCATCGAGTTGGCTGCCATAGAGATCCAACTCACGTAGGTTCTGCAGTCTACCGAGCACTGCAAAAAAGGGAAGAAAATTAAAAAAGGAATAAAACCTTTTGCTCATAATATGAACAAGGCTAGGAAACTTGTGACTCAATTCTTGTTTACCCTAATTTTTTGACTTCAGTTAGTCAACTTGGTGACTCAGGTGAGTCGAGCAAGCTAAGTAAATACTATAAATGAAATACAAAAATAAAATAAATAAAAAAATGTTAATGCTGCCCAATGATCAAGGAAGGTAATATTTGAAAATTATGATGAAATATTATCCATTTAAAATTTATATGCTCCACTCGTTGATTCTAGAAAACTTTAAAAGTAACGATATGCATGATGTGAACTTAGCATAAATGCCTGATATGAATTAAGACTCATTTTAACTTCCTAAGCCAACTTAGAAATATCATATGATTTAAATTAGGGAATGTGAATTTAATGAGTTTTCTAATTTGACCAAGTTAGCTGAGTCAAGATAGACTTCGGCCAAACATGGCTTAGACTAGGAAAATGGTTCCGCTTGGCCAAGCCATCAGTCAACTTGCATAGGGCTTTTTTTTTATCTTGAATATGGAGAAATGTCTAAGCTCAAAAGAAAAAAAAGGAATATGGTAAATTCTTAGTCAAATGAATAAAAATTATACCCTGTGAAGGCACTGAACCCGTTGGATTATTTTGGAACAAATATAAGAAATTAAGGGAGGATAAATTTCCCAAAGCTATGGTATCCCTCCTGTGAGCTGATTTTCTCCAAGATTAAGCAATCTAAGCTTGTGCAATCCTAGCAGGCTTGGAATATAGAGTAATATATAAACCATTATATTCAAGTTGTTAATGTGGTCTTATGACAAAAATAATTGCAGATGATCCGGTAAGTTACTACCTTCTCTATTAAGTGCGTCATGCAGCATGTTGCCTTCAAGATTTACGACATTGAGAGATGACAAATTTTTGAAAGATAATGAAATACTTCCAGTGAGATCATTCAAGCTGAGATCAAGGAGTTCCAACTTTCTAAATCCTGATATGTCTGTCAAATATAAAGTTTTCAAAGCAAGAGAATGTTAAGTTAAAAATATTTACAATAAGATGATGGGAAAATATGAATAGGCTAAAAAAATTAGAAAAACAAGTTGGATGAGGGCAAGGCTGACGTAAACTAAGAAGATAATATAAACCATTATACTTAATATGTTCATGATCTTGTGAAAGAGAAATAATTGCAGCCCACAAATTATTACCTTCCATATCAAGTGTGCCCATTAGCATGTTGGCTCCTAGATTCAGGACACTGGCTCCTAGATTCAGGACACTGGCTCCTAGATAAATTTTTAAGAGATAATAGAATAGTTCCTCTAAGTCTGTTATCAAAGAGATCAAGGATTTTCAACTTTCTCAATCTTGATATAGCTGTCAAATATAAAGTTTTCAAAGGAAGAGAATCTAAATGAGGAATATTTACAACAAGAGAATAGAACATATGACTAGACTGAAAAATTTAGAGAAACAAGTTCAATGAAGGAGCAGCTATATAACATAAACTAAAAAGACAATATATAAACTATAATCAATATGTTAATGGTCTCATGATACAGAAATGGTTGCATATGATTTTGTAAATTATTACCTTCCACATTAAATGCGCCATTGAACAAGTTTTCTTCTAGATGCAAGATACTAAGTGAAGATAGATTTTTGAAAGATAATAGAATATTTTTAGTGAGCCTATTATAGCCGAGATTAAGGATTTCCAACTTTCTCAATTCTGGCATATTTGTCAAATACAAAGTTTCTAAAAAAAATGAATTCAAATCAAATATTTATGACAAGATGATAGAAAATATGAATAGACTAAAAGAAATTGGAAAAACAAGTTGGATAAGGGCAAGACTGACCTATCTGTGATAACGATCTTGCAATTTGATTATAGGACAAGTTAAGCTGTTGAAGCTCATGAAAGGAGGAAAAAATGGTGAAATTCAATTGCCAATCCTGAAGTTGATCATATTCTACAAGGCTCGATAGCATGAGCTTTGACACTTGTTGTGTGCTGTTGTTGCAGCTCACTCTCTCCCAAAGGCAATAGTCTCTCACTCTTCCCCATATCGGTAGTGAAGAGTTGTTGTAGTGAAGGAGAGAAGATCTGAGTTTTAACAAAGCTTCATTGTAATATCCAAATCCAGATTTAAACCCACCGTACGATTCTTAAAGCAGTGGAAAGGAGAACAAAAGAAAATAATAGAGATTTCCTTTAGGCCAGCATGTGCTCTGCACGTGCTGGCAAGCCTATAATTACCATGGACATAAGAACATGCGAAAGAACTCCCAAGGAGTTCTTCACTGATTGTAAATCTTAATCGACTGAAAAACAAAGTAGAATTAAACTCTAAATTTCTCCCTATTCGTGATCTATTTAAAAGCCCTAATTCCTCTGATTTCTCCTCATCGAAAATCATCAAAGCTTGCTGCAATTCTTTCCTTCTTTTCCTCTTGATTGCCGGCAGCTTAGTTTTGTCTTGGCCACCAAAAATCAGATCAAATCCCTTCAAAAATCAGGAAAATCTCTTCTCTCTTACTCTCTCAATCTTTTAGGGTTTTTAATCTTGAATTTTTGTGGAATTTTCTGCTGAAAAATCATTTGAAAATCACTATTTTCTGGATCCCCTATTTTTCTTGTTTTGTTTTGATTTTCCATCGTAGTTTGGCCGTCGCCGGTCACCAGACCCGATAGCTCGATGTCGTCAGGGATTGCCCCACAATTGAAGTGGTGGTCGGCTGGGGGGGAGGCCTCTTAGTTCAAAAACAAAGGGGAGGAAGACCTCTCCTATTTCGTGAAGGAAGAAAAGGAAGAGAAGAGGATGCACAGGTCCTCTCTTCTCGTGAAGAAAAAAAAGAGGAAAAAAAAGAAAAAAAAGAAAGGAAAGAAAAGAAAAAAAAGATAAATAAATAACAAAAAAATAACAAAATTTTTCTCTCTTCTCTCGCTCCCTTCAGTCTAAACCCTTGCTTTCTCTCTCTAGAATGTTGGACTTTCTCTCTTTACTTTCTCTAGAATTTTCTCTCTCTCAATGGATTTCTCTCTCGAATTATTTTTCTAAGATTAGCCCAGTGAAAGACTTCCTTTTGATGATTTTGATCGAGTTTAATGAAGGATCCGATCCTAAATAAAATTTTAATTTAAGATTTATTTAAATTTAATTTTAAATTAAAATTAATATAAAAATATAATTTTGAATAATAGGCACTATAGAATTTCCTAAAAGTTAATCGATTTGTTCATTTAGTGGTCTGTAAAAGGTAAGTAACGAATTCTTGAAATATTTCATATTTATTTTGAAAGTAAATAATTATTCTTTGAATTATGCATGATCTATGAAATTATGTTTGAACGAAAAGTGATTTTGAAATACTATGAGTTATTGTGTTGCCCAGCTATGCAACCCAAGAGGGGGGGTGAATTGAGTTTTTAAAAAATTTAAAGTTAACTTACAACTATGAAGATTATTTAACAATGAGCAGGATAAATATGGAGAGTAAAATTTATGTAAGGTGTAGAAGTTGGATGCAAGAATGCAAGAAGATAAGAAAATTTAAAAGGAGAGCAAGTAAGCACAACACAAACAAAAAGATTTATAGTGGTTTGGTGCCAACCTTGTACCTACATCCACTCCCCAAGCTTCTACTTGAAAATTCAAATCCACTAAACCGTATTCAATCCGAATACAACATCGAAACCTCTGACTCTAGCTATTCCAAGCTAGAACACTTATTTTTTGGGTACAAGCCAACTCAATACAATTCGATTTAAGGTTCGGATCAATCTTTCCATGTTTTGGAACCCTTTCAAAATAAAAAATCAACATAAAATAGAGTATAGCAGTTAATCACACAGAAATACAGATGTAGCTCCTTTAATGAGCGAATAAAGCTTTAAATTCACTTTACACAATAAGAAGGAAGCTCTTCTAATTTTCCTCAAGATAGTTGAAGACTTGAATGAGCTCTTGAGGGGTTGGTGAATTTGAAATAAAAGCTTCTTTAACTTCAAGAGGGCTCTTTTGTTAGGGCTGAAATGAATGCTTGAAGAACCTTTTCAAAACCTTATTGATTCCCTCCTTTAAGTACCTTTTATAACTTCAAATGATGGTAGAGAGTAATCTGGGCTGAAATAAAGCCGTTAGAGCACATTAAATGGGCATTAAATACAGCCAAAACGAGCTGAAAACTAGCCGTTGCAAAGTTTTTCCGTCACAGGGGTCGACTCATGCACATGAGTCGACTCATGGGGTCGACTTCTGTGGCACAGAACAGAAAATGACTATTTTATAATTTTAGCTTACACAGCATCAGAGATCGACTCATGCCCACGGGTCGACTCATGGGGTCGACTCACAGGGTGTGCCAGCCAAAAAATTCAGCATGCCGTTCAGCTCCTTTCGACATGAGTCGACTCATGAGGTCGACTCAAATATATAAACATGATTTTCTTTTAAAATACATATTCAAAAATATTAAAATTACGTCCAATAGATTACAAATCTTCTGTTCTTGCTTTTGAGGCTTCCGAATCAGAACTTGATAAAATTATGATTTTGCTCCTGAAATACAATAAATCTTTTTTCAAACTAAAATCATTAGTAACCCCCTTAAATACTTTGTAATCATCAAAATCAATTCAAGGAGCAACAATCTTCCCCTTTTTGATGATGACAAAATACTTGAGCAAAAGTATATATAAAGCATTGAATCATGAATTTCAAATTTGTTGCCCAGCTATGCAACCCAAGAGGGGGGGTGAATTGGGTTTCTAAAAAATTTAAGCTTAACTTATATCTTTATGAAAAATGTTTGACAATAGCTAAATAAGTAGGGAGAGTAAAGTTACTTCAAGGCTAATGGCTAAATGCAAGAATGCAAGAGAATAATGAAGAGTTAAAGAAGAGCAATTAGGCACACCATAAATAAAAAGATTTATAGTGGTTCGGTGCCAACCTTGCACCTACATCCACTCCCCAAGCTCCTACTTGGGAATTCCAATCCACTAATCTTGTATTCAACCCGAATACAAACACCAAAAACTCCGACTCTAGCTACCCCAAGCTAGTCCACTTATTTTTCGGGTACAAGCCAACCCAATACACTCCGATTCAAGGTTCGGATCAATCTTCTCTTGTTTTGGAACCCTTCCAAAATAAAAACAATAACTCAATCAAAGTATAGCAATGAATAGCACAAGTAAGTACAAAGAAAGCTCCTTTAATGAGCGTATGATGCTTTAAATACACTTTACTCAAAGAGAAGAAGACTCTTTTGATTTTTTCAAGGTGGTTGGAAACTTGAATGTGCACTTGAGGAGTTGGTGAGCTTGGATTAAAGGCTTCTTGAATGCTTTGAGTGAGCTCTTGCTTAGGGCTAAAAAGTTTGCTTGAAATCCCTTTTTCAAAATCTCTCTTCTTGATTTCTCTTGTTGATTCCCACCTTTTTGTCCCTTTTATAGCTTTAAGAAATAGTGAAAAATATTCTAGACTGAAAAAGAGCCGTTAGACCACATTAAATGAGCATTAAAAGTACTTAAAATGGGTTAAAAACTAGTCATTGCGGAAAAATCCCGTCACAGGGGTCGACTCATGCTTGGGGGTCGACTCATGGATCGACCTCTGTGGAAAATCATCACAGAATCGAACGGGATGCAAAGTTCTATAAAATTGGCTTAAAATCTGCAGAGGTCGACTCATGCCTTGGGGGTCGACTCATGGGTCGACTCACAGGGTGTGCCAAGTCTGTGCCGGCCAGAAATTTCAGCGTGTCAGTCATCTCATGTGCCATGAGTCGACTCATGGGTCGACTCATGATTTTCAAACATGCATATCTTTCAAAATACAAGCCCAAAAATAATAAAATTTTCACCAATGGATCACAAATCTTTTGTTCTATCATTTGATACTTTCAAATTAAGGTTTTGGTAAAATTATGATTTTGCCCCTGAAGAGCAATAAGTCTTTTTCAAGCGAAAAATATTAGTACTCCTTCAAATACTTTGTAATCATCAAAATCAATCCAAGGAGCAACAAAATTTATGAAAATGTATCACTTCAATATCATAGCCAAGTATTTGAACGAAATACATCATAAGCAGTTTGAAGATCAATTTAAAATTTGCTTATAAGTTCATTTGCTTTGAAAATTAAATTAAAATTAGCTGACGATTTTGGTTCAATTCTTTGACACATTTGCTTAACAATTTTGCTTATTGCTCATTTCTTTATTACTTATTGCTCAATCTTGATTTTGATTCTCTACTCTCCTTTTTGACAGCATCAATTAAGATTCTCTATTCTCCCTTTTTGATAGCATCAATTAAGATCTTAAGGGATTTTAAGGATAGAGAAAAGAAAGATAACAAAAAGGACATATTTTCTGTACTCCCCCTTTTTGATACCATATTTTACTTCTTAAGCCCCCTTCTTTGATTGCTTATTTCTCTACTCCCCCTCATTATAGCAAACATAAAGGATATATCAATTTGCTCATCTAAAAGATATTGCAATTCATAATATTTCACAGCACAAACATGAGTTATTTTTCATATCTCATAATTAAAATAATTCAATTTGATCACATTCATAGACATTCATTGAAAGTCAAAGCATATATATATATATATATATATATATATATATATTCAAAAAGTGACTGAATACATAGGTGTTACAATACATATGAGTTAACTCAAAAAATAAAAGTCATAGATAGAGACTATCCAAGAGTTAATTAGCCAACAAATACAAGGCCCATAAGATAGAACCTAGACATAAAAGACTAACTAATCTAGATCTAATAGATGTCATGGCTAGAGGGATCAGATTCTGAATCAGAGATAGGGTGAGGAGATGTAGGATCAAGTCCACGGGCACGACCTCGACCGCGTCTACCTCGACCATGGGTAGAGGTACCAGCATGAGTAGAGGGGTGAGAGGATCTTGGAGCCTGAGAAGCTACAGATTGTGCTATAAGAGAAAGTCTGATGGTGTCCAAAAGATTCAAGGCTCTCGAAACAGATTGCATCAGGGCACTGAATTGAGTAGAAGCATTCTCACTGAAGCCCCTGATCTCTCTCCTCAAGAAGTCAAAACCACTCTCTAAGACTCCTCGAAGTCTAACCGCTTCTGCAGTTAGGTCTGAGACCTCTGTGATGTCCTCATGCGGCTGGAGATGGGCTAAAACTAATACTTACCCCTACAAATTTAATACTTTGCCTGTCAATCTCAAAATATATCCCTCAAGCTGCTCAATGCGTACCGACTGAGCAGTGAGCATCTGAAAAATAATAAAAATATGAGGGATCAGAGTCTGGTCTGAGTCATCCTGGGATGTCGATCTCTGTGCAAAGACTGAAGTGACAAACTATTGAGATAGAATTGAGGCTACATGCTGGGACATCATCTCAATTTGATCATCTGCTAGTCTGAACTCTGAAGAATGTACCCTGCTCTCTGACTGTGGAACTGAAGCATGCTCCTCACAGACTCTGAAGGACCAGCCTCGTGATCAGATACGAACTGAATATCTGAAGATGCTCTGTGATCACGAAGAGGTGAAGACGGTCCCTCCTCCTCTGCTCTATCCTCTGCTCTCTCCTCAACACCCTTTGTCCAACCGCCATCAGTCTTAGAAAAACCCATGCGATGCAGTGTGTGGTGGTTGATGGTGTCAGAATGGGATAGTCGAGCAACTGCCTCCCCCTCAAAACTGACTCCGAACCTCCTAAAAACTAGGATGAGTGCCATCCCAAAAGGCAAGTGAGCCTTAGACCTGTTCAAGGTCTCTCTTATGACCTCAAACATCAATGCAGGGAGGTTCAAGGGGGTTTGGGTGATCATATGGTACATAAAGCAAATGTTCCTACCAGATAGAAGGTCGTATCTACCACTCCTAGGGACAAACAGTTTGGTTACCAAGTGATGTAACAGCCTCATCTCAATAGAAAGAATTTTTGCTTCTAATTTATTTAAACTTTCAGTATAAGTTCTTCCTAAGATAACATTAATTTCTTCTTCTTTAATTGGGAGCTCCATATTGGTATAGCCTTCACAAGGCAAATGCAGTATCTGTTCCAAATATACTGGATCAAGAATAACATCAACACCTTTTACTATAGATTTCACTGTTCCATTGCTATAGCTCAAATTTAAGTAAATTTTTCTGACTAGATTGATATAAGTATTTTCTTTTAAAGAGCAGTAAAATTTTCGTCCTTGATTCTTAATCTTCGATCCAATAGAGAACCCTTCTTTTTCAAAAAACTTGAAATCAATATTTTTTTCGGGTTTCACTTTTCGATCAGAGAGAGGTACCTTGCTTGGGCTGATTGGAGACTGAGTGGAAGCTGAAGCAGGACCTGAAGCTGGGATTGGAGTAGGAGAGGGCTCGACTGCTAATCTCTTTCTGTGCACACTCTCTTCTAACCCGTGAACGGATTTTCTCCTCTGTGGAAGCTTCATTTTGGGAGCCATTTGCACAAGAAGGACTTGCACGGAGCTTATGAGACTAAATATGAGGGAGAGAGGAAAAGATTCTAGTGAAAAGGCAAAGATTTTGGAGAGGTGATGTGTCGATTTGGAGAAGACGGATAGAGTCTAGGGCAATCTCGAACCACCCCAAAAGAGGAAGGAAGAGGAGAGAAACTTGGTTCCTAAATGGGTGATTTGAAGGGTGAAAATCGATGGGAGAAGAGATTTAAGAGAAATCTTTGGTTTGAGGGAGAAGAGAGGGAGAGCTTTTGGTTCGGTGGGAGGAAGAAGACAAAGGGCTGAGTCGGCTCATGAAAAAATTTCCAACAAAAAGAGAGTGCCCGAAGGATTTTCACAGAATTACAAGTTTACCCTAGAGTCGACCCTGGGGTCGACTCATGGCACAGAAAAATTCAAAAGAATGATGAAAAAATTTTAAAAAAATTTGAAACTCTGAGAGAAAGATGTTTACCTGGATATTAATCATGTGAATGATAGTTTTGAGCTTTTGAGCTCCAAAAAAAATAAAAATTGAGCTCAATGAATTTGGTTCAATAAATTTTTGGCATTAAGAGCTTGGAATCAGAGAGACACCTAGGCTGATGGATCAACGATTCCTAGTTCTCTCCTAATTTCACAAAATCTATCTTACTTAAGGCCTTGGTAAAGATGTCAGCCAATTATTTTCAGTATAAACATAATCAAAAATTATATCTTTATTTTGGACATATTCTCTTATGAAATGATGTCTAATTTTAATATATTTTGATCTAGAATGCTTAATTAAATTTTTAGTTAGATTTATAGCACTAGTGTTATCACATCTTATGGGAGTTTCATTGAGTTTGATGCCAAAATCCTCAAGTTGTTGCTTAATCCATAAGATTTGAGCACAGCAACTTCCAGCTGCAATGTATTCAGCCTCGGCCGTAGACAGTGCTACCGAGTTTTGCTTCTTACTAAACCAAAAGATTAAGTTAACTCCAAAAAATTAGCAAGTTCCACTAGTACTTTTTCTATCTAATCTACATCCAGCAAAATTGACATCTGAATATCCTATTAAGTCAATTGATGAGTCCTTAGAATACCATAGTCTTAGAGTTTGTGTACCATTTAAATATCTAAGGATTCTTTTAACTGCATTCAAGTGTGATTCTTTTGGATTTGATTGAAAGCGAGTACAAAGACAAACACTAAACATAATATCTGATCTACCAGCAGTTAAATACAATAGAGAATCAATCATGCTTCTATAAAATTTTAAGTCTACATTTTTACCTCCTTCATCCTTGTCAAGCTTACATGATGGACTCATGGGTGTACCAATTGCTTTAGAGTTCTCCATTCCAAATCTTTTGAGTAGTTCTCTTGTGTACTTGCTTTAGATGACGGAGATTCCTTCCTTTATTTGTTTGATTTAGAGTCCGAGGAAGAATATAAGTTCTCCCATCATGCTCATCTCGAACTCTCCCTGCATGAGCTTAACAAAATCTTGACAAAGAGTTTCATTAGTAGACTCAAAAATAATGTCATCAACATATATTTGTATAACTAATATATCATTTTGATTTCTTTTAATGAAAAGGGTTGTGTCTATATTTACTCTATATTTTCTCTTGAAAAATCATTATTC
Source organism: Elaeis guineensis (assembly GCF_000442705.2). Lineage (NCBI taxonomy): Eukaryota > Viridiplantae > Streptophyta > Magnoliopsida > Arecales > Arecaceae > Elaeis > Elaeis guineensis. The sequence continues at coordinate 23,473,333 of NC_025993.2, read as the reverse complement.
AGCAGAAATTTACTTAGCCTTTCATACCAAGCCCTAGGTGCTGGTTTCAAACCATATAATGCTTTATTTAATTTAAAAATATGATTAGAAAAAGCATGATTTTTAAAATCTGGAGGTTATTCTATATAAACTTCTTCAGTAATATATCCATTTAGAAAAGTACTTTTGACATCCATTTGGAATAACTTAAAATTCATAAAGCAAGCATATGCAAGTAGAAGTCTAATTGCTTCTAATCTAGCAACAGATGCAAAGGTCTCATCAAAATCAATTCCTTCTTCTTGATTATAATCTTTTGCAACTAATCTTACTTTATTTCTTATCACATTTTCATGTTCATCCAATTTATTCCTATATACTCATTTTGTGCCAATTATTGAATAATTTTTAGGTCTTGATACTAAAGTCCATACATTATTTCTTTCAAATTGATTAAGTTCTTCTTGCATTGTATTTATCCAATTATAATCTTTTTCAGCTTCATCTATGATTTTAGGTTCAAGATAAGAGACAAAAGCAAAATGATTGAATGCATTTCTAAGTGAAGAGCAAGTTCTTACACCATGTGTAGGATCACCAATGATTAGTTCCTTGAGGTGATTGTGATCATACCTCCATTCTTTGGGTAGATCATTTGTACCTTGAGATTGTTCTTGTTGTTCTTTACCTTCCTCATCCTGTTTGTCTTCATGTTCTTCATCATCTTGAATGGTTGAGTCTTTTAGAGTGATCTCCTTCATTCCTTCTATAAGAGGATCTGCATCATCAATACCTTCATTCTTCCTTGAAGGAAGATCGTTAGTTTCATCAAAAATAACATGTATTGACTCCTCTACTATTAAAGTTCTTTTATTGAAAACTCTAAAAGCTTTGCTAGAAGAGGAGTAACCAAGAAAAATCACTTTATCAAATTTTGTATCAAATTTTTTTAGTCTTTCTTTACCATTGTTCAAAATAAAACATCGACAACCAAAAATATGAAAATATGCAATGTTTGATTTTCTTTCTTTCCAAAGCTCATAAGGAGTTTTTTTTAAAATTGATCTAATTAAAGTACGGTTTAATATGTAACATGCCGTGTTAATTACTTTCGCCTAAAAATATCTTGGAAGGTTGCTTTCACATAGCATGGTACGGGCCATTTCTTCAAGGGTTCTATTTTTTTTTTCTACTATTCCATTTTGTTGGGGTGTCTTAGGTGCTGAAAAATTATGGTCAATACCTTTTTTATCACAAAACTTTTCAAAATCTTGATTTTTAAATTCGGTTCCATGATCACTTCGAATATTTTGAATTAAAAAACCTTTTTCATTTATGATTTTTCGATAAAATTTTGAGAAAATATGAAAAGTTTCATCCTTATGTGCCAAAAAGAAGACCCATGTAAAATGAGAGAAATCATCAATAATTATAAAATCATATCATTTTCCACCTAGACTAGTAGTTCTAGTGGGTCCAAATAAATCCATGTGTAATAGTTCTAATAGCCTAGAAGTTGAAACAATATTTTTAGATTTGAATGAGACTCATGTTTGTTTACCCATTTGGCATGCATCACAAATTCTATCCTTTTCAAAATTCAATTTGGGTAAGTCAATAACCAATTTCTTTTTAATAAGTTTTGAAAGTGAATGCATACTAATATGTGCAAGCCTACGATGCCAAAGCCAACTAGTCTCATTAATCTTGGCATTCAAGGCTACTAGGCATTGCATGTTTATTTTGGAAAGATCATTCAAATCTACCATATAAACATTATCATGTCTATGCCCAATAAATTTAATGCCTTCATTAATAGGACTAGTTACAATACAAACTGAAGATTCAAAAATGACTTTATATTCTTTATCACAAAATTGACTGATGCTTAATAAATTATATTTTAAACCATCTACTAATAAAATATTTTTAATATACTTGGAGGGAGTGATATCAATGTTACCTATACTGATGATCTTTATTTTGTCATTGTCTCTAAAGATGACCATCCCTCCATTTTTAGCATCAAGTGTGATGAATTGGGATTCATCACCAGTCATATGTCTTGAGCACTCACTATCAAGATATCATTTTCGGTTTGCTCCTTGGGATGCAAGACACACCTACACACAAGAATCAAGTTTTGACTTTAGATACCCAAATTTTCTTGGGTCCTTTTTGGTTAGTCATAATGATTCCTTTTGGAACTCATATTTTTTTATATTAAAATTTTTAGTTTTGTTAGAAAAATATGAATAGGATTTGTGTTCTACTCTACCACATTTAAAGCAAGTCATATTTGAAAATTTATTGCATGATGAGTTTACAAAGATATTTTTTAGAAGTTTTTATTTCTTTAAAGGGTTATATCCAAAACCGACTTTATCATAAATGGCCTTTTGATTGTCAAGTATCATGTGAAGTTTATTTGAACTTAAAATAAACTTTTCAACCATTAGTTTTAACTTGGCAATCTCATTTTTTAAATTTAGATTTTTTTGAGATAGAATTGATTTTTTATTTAAAATACTCTCATTTTCTTTTAGTAAAGATTGATTTCTTGATTTTAATTTTTTGTTCTTTACCCCTCGCTTCTTTAGTTCATCAATTAGATCATAAAATGCTTTATGAAGTTCTTCAAAGGTAAAGTCAATAGGAGTTTCAATATTTATCTCATTTTCATGTGCCAAAAGGCACAAGTTGGCTTGTTCATTTGAGTCTTCTTCTTCGAAGCTTGACTCATCACTTTCGCTCCATGTAGCCATCATGGCCTTCTTCTTGTACTTTTTGAGACCCTTCTTCAGTTGTGGGTATTCAGACTTAAAGTGTCTCGATTTCTTGCATTCATAACAAATAAGAGGTTGCTCCTTATCCTTCTTTTTGCTATGTTCTCCTTTTGTAGGTGGCCTCTTCTTCATTCCTTGTCTTCTTTTCTTCAAAAACTTCTTAAACCTTCTAGTAATGAGGGTCATTTCTTCATCCTGCTCTTCATTTTCTGTATCATCGGATTTCTCATCAGGTTGAGCAATAGATTTGAGGGCGATTATCTTTTTTTTTTGATATTTTCTTCTTGGTGTTATTTCATGCTTAGCTCGTGAGTCATCAACGATCCTAGAAGCTCCTCCAAGGATAAGATATTCAGATCTTTGACTTTTTGGATTGCGGTCACTTTGGCCTCCCAAGTTCTTGATAAAGACCTAAGAATCTTTCTCACGAGATTATTGTTAGAATAAGACTTACCAAGACTTTTTAGACCATTAATAATATCAGTAAAATGAGTAAACATCTCAGTTATTGATTCATCATGCTCCATTTTAAAAAGTTCATATTTATGCACAAGCATGTTGATTTTTAATTCCTTCACTTGATTAGTTCCTTCATGAGTTACTTCTAATCTATCCCATATTTTTTTAGCTGATATGCATGTTGAAATATGATTGAATTCATTAGCATCCAGAGCACAATATAGGACATTCATGCTTTTTGTATTAAGTTGAGCCATTTTTTTGTCAACCTCATCCCATTCTTTTTCAGGTTTGGCTGATTCTACACCATCAATTAATTTAGTGGGTGTGTGTGGTCTATTTACTATGATACTCCATATATCATAGTCAAGTACTTGAATAAAAATTTTCATCCGAGCTTTTTAATAGATATAATTTGACCCATTAAAAAGTGAAGGTCAGTTTGTGGACTGCCCCTCGGCTAGTGAAGCACCAACTTGAGTTGCCATAGATCTTTAGCTCTTTGATGGTTAAATCAAAGTAGGACAAGAGCACTGAACTCTGATACCACTTATTGCTCAACTATGCAACCCAAGAGGGGGGGTGAATTAGATTTTTAAAAATTTAAAATTAACTTACAACTATGAGGATTATTTAACAATGAGCAGGATAAATATGGAGAGTGAAATTTATGCAAGGTGTAGAAGTTGGATGCAAGAATGCAAGAAGATAAAGAAATTTAAAAGGAGAGCAAGTAAGCACAACACAAACAAAAAGATTTATAGTGGTTCGGTGCCAACCTTGCACTTACATCCACTCTCCAAGCTCTTACTTGGGAATTCAAATCCACTAAACTGTATTCAACCTGAATACAACGTCGGAACCTCCAATTCTAGCTATTCCAAGCTAGAACACTTATTTTTTAGGTACAAGTCAATCCAATACAATCCGATTCAAGGTTCGGATAAATTTTTTCACATTTTGGAATCCTTTCAAAATAAAAAATCAACACAAAATAGAGTATAGCAGTTAATCATGTAGAAATACAGATGTAGCTCCTTTAATAAGCGAATAAAGCTTTAAATATACTTTACACAATAAGAAGGAAGCTCTTCTGATTTTTCTCAAGGTGGTTGAAGACTTGAATGAGCTCTTGAGGGGTTGGTGAACTTGAAATAAAAACTTCTTTAACTTCAAGAGGGCTCTTTTGTTAGGGCTGAAATAAATGCTTGAAGAATCTTTTCAAAACCTTGTTGTTTCTCTCTTTTAAGTGCCTTTTATAACTTCAAATAATGGTAGAGAGTAATCTGGACTGAAATAGAGCCGTTAGAGCACATTAAATAGGTATTAAATACAGTCAAAATGAGCTGAAAACTAGCCGTTGCGGAGTTTTTTTGTCACAGGGGTCGACTCATAGGGTCGACTCATGCACATGAGTAGACTCATGAGGTCGACTTCTGTGGCACAGAATAGAAAATGATTGTTTTATAATTTTGGCCTACACAGTATCAGAGGTCGACTCATAGGGTCGACTCATGCCGAGGGATCGACTCATGGGATCGACTCATAGGGTGTGCCAGCCAAAAAATTCAGCATGCTGTTCAGCTCCTTTCGACATGAGTCGACTCATGAGGTCGACTCAAATATATAAATATGATTTTTTTTTAAAATATATATTCAAAAATATTAAAATTGCCTCTAATAGATTACAAATTTTCTGTTCTTGCTCTTGAGACTTCCGAATCAGAACTTGATAAAATTATGATTTTATCTCTGAAATATAATAAATTTTTTTTCAAGCCAAAATCATTAGTAACCCCCTCAAATGCTTTGTAATCATCAAAATCAATTCAAGAAGCAACATATTGATTATGCATATATTCAGTGAAAATTATGATATGTTACGATACAAAAGTATTTTAATCTAGATAAAATTTATGCTCTCACCCTAATTATATTTTGATGGGCTCTACCAATGGAGATTATACGTTGGTACTCAGTAGACCCTGCCAGTAGAAGTTATGCACTGGTATTTAGTGGATCCCGCCAGTGGAGGTTGTGCGCTGGTACTCAATGGATCCTGTCAGTAGGGATTGTGTGCTAGTATTTAATAGACCATGCCAATGGAGATTGTGTGCTGGCATACAATGGATCCTGCCAATAGGGGTTAAATGTTGGTCATAGTCGAGGCTATTGAGTTATGAGTATCTTGATTTGAATTAGATTTATGATTATATTGTATATAAATATTTGAAAAGATTGGATTTACAATATTGAATTAGAATGAAATATATTTTATGTTTATTCACATATTGTTCTTGAATATTATAAAATATCTGAAATATCTAGTTGAGATATTTGTTACTTACGGGACTGTCTAGCTTATTACCTCTCTTTTTATTTTTTTCAGTTTTAGATAATTAATTATGATAATGGATAATAATAGGATAGAGCTTTTAGAGGCGAGATTTAGCATTGTCAACTTCATTGAACTTAGATCTATTATTTTATTTTTAGTAAAACTTTATTAGATATAAGACATTTCATTTAGTTATTTAAATTAAAATTAAATAATAATTATTTAAATTTTATTTTACTGTGATGCATTGATATCGTGATGAGATGCCTTGCATGCTTATGGAGAGGGTTCTTCATAAGTATGCTGTGGTTGCCATGACCTCTGACTCGCGATCTCAGTTCGAGGGCATAACATTCATACTCCTCCAAAGGGCATCCAAAGTTGGGGCTGTAATTACATAGGACTACAATCAATGAAGTCCATAATAAATTTGTTAGCCTTGAGCAGGAGACAAAGTGGTAGCAATTCCTTGTAGTAAAGTGAAGATTGTAAGATAACCGTCTAATGTACATTTGCTTCACATCTCATGCTTGCTTAATTCGTATAAAAGCATAGGGGCATGGAAGTCTAGGTATGCGATCAAGTCTTCCATTCAATTCCAAGTCTTCCATATTGTTTTCTGGAAAGAGATTGGACATGGTCCCCTACCTAAAGTAATTATTAAATTGAATGAGTGAAGACTAATATATTGAGTGGGAGAATGTACAAGTGGGAATAAAATAAAGAATGGAAAAACAAGTGTGGAAAAAAAAATCTAAGACAGGAGAACATCTCTGGAGAAGAGAGCATCATAGGTACAATGCGGGGAACAATTAATTTAGATTTAGAATACACTCATTAAGGAGAAAAAAGTTTTGTGATAGAAACTTCATCTTATACCTTTCCAAATGCACCTACAAAGTGCACAACAAACGAGTCCAAGTCTACATGGAAGAAAATCACTCATCATAACCCACATAGGACTTTTCTTTTGAAGAAAAGCTATTGGGAGCTTTCCACTCCTGACCAAAAGTTTTTCCAAAATGGAATAGACTCTCGAACAAGGATGGCTTACCAACCATAAACTCTAGATATCTGTAAACCAACTAGTCCATCTTTGACTACAATTCAAGAGGATTAATATTTGAATGTACCATATGAAGGTCAGTGAAGAGACCAAAATCAAGTGTCTAACTTGGTGCCAGTATAAGTTAGTCAAAGTGAGCCTTAGACTAAACAAAACTAGGTTTCATCTTTTAGTGTTGGACTTATCGAATTTTTGTTGTGGAATTGAAAACATATTCTACTAAAAAAAGTGTTCTTTTTTTTTAATGGAGCATGAGATGTTTTCTAAAGGGAAGAGAGAGGTGTGTCTTAACAAAAAAAGCAAACCGAAAAAAAGGCAGGATGTCAGAGAGGGGAGGTGTCTTCTAAGCCCTTGGGGTGAGGGGCTTTTCAACTTTCTTTTCTTTATCCTTTTGTGGCATTCTCTAAAGTGCTGTAAGGGCAAAGCTGAGTTCTTTTAAACAAATATAATTTTGCTCTCTCTAACATTTTTTTCTCTTCTATGATTATCTTTTATATTTTTTATTGGTGTTCGTTTTTGTAATCCTAGCTCCAGGCCAGCCAGTCTTAATCAACAAGTTATTATGCCCTTTTACATACTATTATGCTTGAATAAGGACCATGTGATAACCTGATCCAAATCAGCTGCACGAATCTCAAAGTGGCTCTAGAAAAAAAAAAAATCAAAGGAATGAAGGCTCCCGGTGGGAGTCTTCTTCCTGATCGAATCTAGCTTGAAATTGATCTCCTAGGGCTGCCAAAACTCATAGAAAATCTCCTATAAATCTCCCCCTCCCCCTTCCAAGGCATATCACGATGAACATTGGCCCTCCTCTCTTCTTCCTCTATCCCTTTCTTCCTCATTTATGCTGATTTCCCTAGACCTATGTCTGTCAGAAATTGGAGCTGGAGACACCATCAGAGTTCAAGGTAAATGCCAATCCCACCTCTCTCTCTTTCCCTTCTTCTCGTGGCATTTGGCACCATTGCCGGACATCGATCTTGCTAAAAAACCATGAAGAAAGAATCCTATAATTTTTTAGCTTTTCTTTTGCTTTTTCCAACTACCGACATCATCGTCCCTTGAAGTCGAGTGCCATAGCCTCTTAACAACCCTCTGCAATAAGTCCATGAACGTCAAAGAAAGGCCAACAGCCAAAAATGAAGAGAAGCCCTAGATCCCCTCTTTTTGGGCCTTTTTCTATGATTTTCTATTGGTTGATTCATGCCGCTGGTTGTCCCCTGCCCCACCACTATCGGCTACCATTGTTGGTCCTTCAGTTGTGTCGTCGCACCCGCCCGAAGCACCAGCCCACACCTATATCCCTCCCTTGTTTGGCCAAGAAAAGAAATGAAGAAAAAGAAGAGAAGAAAAGGAAAGAAAAAGAAAAAGAAGAAAGAGATAGAAGAGCTCTCTCTCTCTCTCTTTTCTTTCTCTCTCTTGTTTCTTTTCTCTCCCTTTGGGGTTTCTCTCTCTATCTAATCCATAGACCCCAGTATGAATGTAAGATGATCTTTTCAAAGAGATCCGAAATTACTTTGAAATTCATGCAGTGGGTCTGATCCCACCCGATTCTTGCTAGAAATTCATAGCGTCTAATCACTGTTAACCTCAATCTATTGAGCATCTTGACATGACCCCTGTTGATCTTGATCATAGATTTCTCTTTTGAGAGATACAAAAATTTTTTCTTCTCTTTTTCTTTCTACTTTCTCTTTCTTCATCCACTTTCTCTCTCTAAAAAGATCTAAGAACTCTAAAATCGACTCATGCCTTTCTCTTTTAGGAATCCATGTTGATCCCAACAAAAAAAATCTAGAACTACTTGGTACCCGGATGGTCTGTCAGATTGATCACCTGATTAACGACCTCTTTTTATTATTTAATTTTATTAAATTAATTAAAAAATTGATTATAATTTAATATTTTAAATAGGATAATCTAATTCTTCTAATGAAGTTTGAAGATCTAACATAAATGAGGAAAATAGATCTTATGCTCCATATTTATTTTCAAATTTTTATGTTTTCCACACAAATCATCTAGTGCTAATGGACTCATATTTTTCATAAAATAAGAATCAGAGGTATAAGATACGAAAAAGCATATTTTATTATGACCATTGATTTCATAAATATATTTTATAAAAATAACATATTTATAAAGCATAAATTTTATTATTTTTTTCATCTATGTATATATATAGTTTAAGAAAAGATATAAAGATTTTAAATACTCTTAAATAGCTATGAACGAATCTCTAAAATTGGAAAGATTGACATATGGAGCTAGCATCCACAAGAAATATGGCCTTGCCAATAGGTACAAAATTAGCATATGAAATATGAATTCTATCAATTATGAAATATAACGATATCACGGGTATAAAGTGATCTTAGCATGGATATACATGAGCAATATTTTAAAACATGATATGAATATCTGACAAGAATGATTTATACATCATATTTATGAAATTTCATAATTTATGGTTGCATGATTCTCTTTATCGAAAGAGCAAGAAGCAAGAAGAGGGAGGCAGAAGAGGGGCACATGATAAGGTGAGGGGAAGGCATAAGGCTATGGTGGATGTACCATCCTCCATGCACGAGGGAATTGGGGAAGGAGGTGATAAGTGGCTGATGGAGGGCATGGTGGAGGTGTTGACTTCCATCCCCATCCTCTCAAATGGAGGATGAATCCATCCCAGTTAACGGGGTTGAGTCCACACCTAAATGTCACACGATGTGCTTTTTATCAAATTTTACAGAACAAGGAGAAAGTAATATGACCCTCCTAAATCTATGGACTAGCTACTTCAGTATGGACCAAGGAGAAAGACAATCTTCCCTGCTTGATTTAGGGCTCTGTATGCTATTTTCCTACCCAGCATGCTTTGCAAACAGTACCAAAACAATGCATAAATAATCGCAGATCAATTTCCATGCATCTACTTCTCAATTCTAGTAGGTTCTAGAAGTTCAAATGACCATAACCATACCTTGCTGCCATACTTATGTGGTGTCTAATATAGCATCTAAAGCTCTCTAACATGCCCCATGAAACTAGTACTAAGCACTTTGGTGCACTTTAGCTTTGTTTTTAAAACCATTCTTATTATCCTTTATGTAATTATTTTTTTCAGATCTATCTTGTGTCCATTTTTTGTAACGATATAGATAGCAGGTTCTTCTTCTTTTGTACTAGTGGCATATAATTTTGATTTTTTTTTAAATTTATTATCTTTTTTTAATAGGACAGATCATTCATACAATTTTTGTGTGAATACATTTAGAAGAATCAGAAAATAAATATCGCTCGGTGGCTTGGGATCTTTCTCATCCCAGTCCAAAATGACATCCAAAAGTGTTCCACGACAAAAGTAGTCATTCTGTTAGCTGTTATGTTCACTTCTTGGAAGATATGCCTAATAGTGAAGTTTGCACAGTCGGTCAATGAACTTAATATGTCTATACCTCTGCCTAGAAAAACTGGAGTTTCAGGGGCCCTTGAAACAAACTAATGTTTGGATGATCGTACACTTAATGCACTGGACTAAAATATTTAGCCTATTGTTGAGATGAAATAACAGGTCTCATCGACCGATAGGGAAGCCTAGGTCGCGACATACAAAATCGAGCAAACAACACCGACTAAGTGACAAGACTGACTTAAGAACACGTGTATCTTTGGGCATCTACTTTAGCCACCGAAAGTGAGATGAAGACTGAAAAATAAAGACCACCGAGTGAAAAACTAGCATCTAGATAAGCTAATACTTGGTCCATAATGAGTTTTGCAATAGGGTTTACTTGAGTTTAGCTGATTCTTAGGACTGTGGACATGGTGATTGTGATCTACTTTAGGTGGGGGCATGGACTTACATAATATTTATTAATGCAGAAATATAGACAGCTCATGGATGGATAGTCACTCAAGGTTTCTAGTTGTAGATTATGATGTCCGTATAATGCACATGAGTTGTAGATTAGATATGTTGCAATGGAAATGAGAAGCAAACTAGAAAGTATGAAGCTGAACTGAAAATGGGCTATTATGTGTAGAAATCTAGAATTGCCGCTGTAAATGGACTGGGCCTTCCAAATATTAAATTCTTTCCGCACCATGGGCGGTGTAGCTCGGCACGCTCTGCCCGTGGTGATTGGTCGGTCCATGGGCCAGAGTATTCGCTCTGAGGAAAAATTTTTTTTTTTCTCAGGACCCATGCACTGACCAATCATCGCGGACAGTGTGGCCGAGCTGCACTACCCACGGTGCAGAAAGAGTTCCTCCCGACCATAAATATTTGGCAAGGATGGTCCAATTTCTAGGCATCATGATTGTTTGGTATTGGGCTTGAATGCTTGTTATTAAAGATGAGTAATTCTTTATGCACTGCATATAGTGTAGCAAAAATACACCGTCCCATCTTATTGGATCATATAACTACCATTTTTCAATACAGTTCTACTTTTTCATTTAAAATTTTGAATGATAAAAATGCTCCTCCTCTTTTGAAAAAATTATAACATTCTGTGATTATATTATAACATTTTGCAGTTAAATTATAACTTCTTGTACAATAAAAAGTCATAATTTTCTTCCAAAAGTTAGAGAGAAGGATATTTTTGTCATTAAAAATTTATAAAATTTTTAAATAACGAAAATGTCCCACTATTTGTTATGATATCTTGTGGCCAAATTATGATTTACTGTTATGCAGGAAGTCATAATTTGACCATAGGATGTCATAATATACTACAGAATATCATAATTTTTTCAAAAGAAAAAAAATATTTTTATCATTTAAAATTTTAAATAAAAAAATAGAACTACAGAAGTTAAATGTGCATTGAAAAAATGGTGGCTATGTGGCTTAGTAAGGTGGGGTGGTTTATTTTTGTTGCATGACATCCGGTGCACAAAGACTTTCTCATTAAAGATTCAACCCGAACCAAAATTATTGTCTAGCAAAATCTTGGTTTCATGGCTCTCCAATCAGTTGGATCTGACCAACCTCAACATTGATTAACATCTGATTTGAACTAACTTTTATAAAAGACGAGGCAAGGTTGGGTCAAATTATAGACACCATGATTATTCAAGATCGTATCTTCACCTTCCATGTTGTGACCTAATCCAACCCCAAATTAACAAATGACCAAAAATTGATGACTCTTTTGGCTTGAACCTTCCAATATTAACCAACCTAAGTCCCATGGGCATTAGAGTGTGTGAAAGTAATACTGGTTGCCAGAACTAACATATGATACTACCATATCAGAATGTCATATATGAATTATGGTAATTAATCTAATCATTTTAGAACATTTAGCAAGTCAATTGAGCTTGAGCTCCATGGTTGCACTTTCCTCTTTGGAGCTGAGAGGCCAAAGACACGGTCTTGAGTACTATTATTTTTCAAAATATTCAACCTTTCAAAAATTTTTTAAGTAAAAAAAAATTATAGATTTGTAAGTACCTCATTCTTCTCCTACAGCAAGACTTCTCTCACTTATCTGACAAAAAGAAAACAAGGAGAAAATAGTCTAGCAATCATTAATAAATGGCCCTCTTGTCAAGATTTTAACTAATTATGGTATTAGACTGGGGCCCCACTCAAACTGTTAATTGGCCGGTATAAGGTCATCATGATGGTTATGTGCCTCAAACACTAGCATTTCAAACTTTTAATATTTAATAATGATTATAGTTATTCTAACAATATTTTAATGAACAATGATGCGAAAATAACTACATTTTTCCTTCACTTTTCAAAAAAGTATTATTACTAGATCATACGACAACTTTTAGAGAAAGCTTTAATATAAAATTTAAATTTAAAGGTTAAAATTTAAATTAGAAAAAAGTACAAGTAAAAAATGCTAGCATTATTTAGATATAATAGATTGTTATGAATATTAATCATGCATTGCGGTAGCAGTTATTTATCCACACATTATTATGTATATAATACAATGGGTGGTGGTGGAAACTTTTCTGATAATTGTAATACCTTTAAAACCTTGCTATTTTAGGACATGAAAGATTAATTATAGGCATGGCATGGTAAAGTATTATTTACTCTGTGAAAATTATTAAGTACTTTCCTCCAATAATCAAAAAGGATGGATTTTGTGTGTCACTAAATTTAAAGAAATATGAATTTTAATTTTAAAGATAAAAGAGCAAAAACAATAAATAAAGCAAAGTTTGATTAAATGGTTGGTCCATGCATCCCTTCATCTAATTTAAAACATACAACTCCACTAGGCTCTCCACTGGGCCATGAAGTCCCAAACATTAAGATCAATGACACAAATTAATCTACTTGTGATCACATCATCTATATGAGACAGCATGTCTACATTGAGCCAAAGCCATCATATTATGTCTCAATTTCCTCCACTTAAAGAGATCTAATGGCCAATATTCTTTAACATAATTTGGAAAAGCTTATAAGAAGCCCATGTTGTGTTTGTGATGGGTTCAAGCAAACCAGATGCAACAATTTGCATCCTTAACTGCATACAGATGTTGATTGGCTAAGTCAGGCCCATGGTTGATCTCACCTATGGGTTGAACGTTAGGCTGAACCTAGCCTATGTCTGGTTTAATTACTGGTTGCACCAAGCAAGACTAAGCCTGCTTTAGTTTTATCGTATCAAAATTTAGTCCAGATATGAGCCAAATCTATTGGGGCTCTTTGATTCCGCCTAGTATTTATTAATTGGATATTAATTTGGGCTGTTAAGACCAGCCACCATATTATGTTTAAATATCCCTAGATACAATACTATTCAATTTCTTATGATAAATATGTTGGATAATGATCTTATTATTTTATAATAATATATGTTTTACTACATAGATAGATATTCATATACTATTAGAATTTCATATTGTGATAGCATATCATAATTCTAATGTTGAAAATTTAATTTAGAAGTAATTATGCTCTTATATTTATTATATTATGTTTTCTTTCTGTCACCTATTTTATATTGCATTTCAAGAATAAATAGAAATAAGAGAAAAAAATCACATCCTGCACATTGCTTAGGTAGATTCATGTGGATGTTTATATTTATAACTGTTGGTGCAGAATTCCACCGAAGCCGGAGAAGCTGGAGTTGAGACGACCAAAGCCGCTGGGACCTGCAAGAGAAGTCTAAACCGGAGTTGGGGGTGCTCCGGCAAGACCCTCTGATGCTCAAGTCAGTACTCTGCCTCAAAAGAAATGGAGTGCTCGAGTGAGAATTTTAGCAGAGTTTCGAGATAGAGTTTTGAGCTTAGAGAATAACGTATCTGGGGGTCCCTTTTTATAGACAGAGAGTGTAACTGATTGACAGCGACGTCTATAACCGCCTGGTAGTGGGCCGTCTAGAGCCACGCGGAGTTTGTTACGGAGAGTAGTGGCGTCAGGGGCCGTTCAGGGCCACGTGGAGTTTGTTATGGAGAGTGGAGTGGTGTCCGTTGTCGCGACTTGCCAGAGAGTGGTGGAGCCCAGAGAGTGGAGTGGTGTCCATTGTCGTGACTTGCCAGAGAGTGGTGGAACCACGTGGAATCCGTTACAGAGAGTGGAGTAGGGTAATGGCCATTGTCGTGACTTGCCAGATAGTTCAGATCTGTCGGCTAAAGTTCGGCTGGGATGTCTGATGGAGTGGAATGGCTCTCTATCCCATCGATCTAGGAGAAGCTCAGATATTTTCGAGGTTGCTGACGAGTCCACTGTTGTCGGATACCTCGGGCGCGATGCTACAAGTGGGAGTCATCTGCTATAGAAGCTCGGATGGAGACTTTTTGTTGGTGAAGTCCGGTAGGAGTCTGATTGCTAGAGAAGCCCGTCTGAGGTTTGCCTGATGTGAAAGCTCATCTGAAGATTATCCAACGGAGAAGTTTGGTTTCATGAAGAATCTGGCGGAGGGTCGGCCGACGGTGGACTTCGGATGGTGTTGGGGAGGTTCATCCACTGGAGGAGTCTGGGGATCCTGTGGGAGTCTGGATGGCGTTGTTGAAGTCCGACTGACGCTATTGAAGGTTGATGGCTGGGGAGATTCGGCAGACACCGGAGGCGGTCGGCCGTTGTAGAAATCCAGCTGTTGGAGCCCGTCTGTCGTAGAAGTTCATCTGATATCCATCTGCTATGGAAGTTCGGACGGAGTCCGGTTCATGTAGAAGGCTGAAAGGAGACTGCTTATTGTAGAAGCTCGATTGTCATGGGAGCTCGGAGTAGTGACCTGGCCGGTGGAGCCTATCCCATTGTAGAAGCTCGTCTGGGATCCATCCACTGTAGGAGCTCGGCTGAAGTCTGCCTGTAATAGAAGTTTGAAAGAAATTTGTTTACAGTAGAAGCTCGGATGGAATTCGCTTACAGTAGAGATCCAGAGTAGACCACTCGTAGTAGAAGTTTGGAGTAGACCGCTCGTAGTAGTAGTTTGGAATAGATCGCTAGTAGTAGGAGTTCGACTGAAATTCGGTTCTCGTAGGAGCTCGGATGAAATTCGAAAGGTGGTCGACCGCCTTAGAAGCTTGGATGGAATCTGGTTACTGTAGAAATCCTATTATCGGAGAAGGTCGGATATTGATGAAGTTCGGAAGAAGTTCGGAGTAGGGTCGTCCGTGGCCGGAAGAAGTCTGGAAGGGATTCAGAGAATAATTGATCACTGTAGAAGATCGGTTGATAGTGAAGCCCAGAGAGCCTTTGGAGTAGTCTGGTAGATGAATGGAGAAGCTCATTGTCGGAGAAGTTCGGATGGCATTATGGAAGCTTGGACGGTCGAGGAGGTTCAGAGAGATGTCACACCAGGTCGGAAGCCGAAAAAGTCCTGGAAGGATCGGTCTTTTACAAACTTCGGTCGGGAGGTATTTTATAACCAACACCAGTCTCCCTACTTCCGAGTTCGGGTTCTGAATGAAGGAAGTACAGAAAAATTCTCACGACCGAAGTTGGCCCCCTCGATTTTCGCACTTGGTGGCTGCCAGATATTTTGGCGTTTGGTGCGCTGGTGTCGGAGTCTTTTCAAATCAAAGCGATCTGAAAAGATTTTTTCAGAATTTCTGCTGGGGTGTGGCTCTAGGTACGGCACAATAATAATTTTGTCAGCTGTCAGCCATTTTCAGCCACCTGCCATGGTGAGTGGGACACACGGTGAGCGTAGGTCGGCCAGAGAAGATCCGCAATCATTATTGCACCGGACCCCGGGGTCTATTTAAACATGTCCTCTTCCTTCAGGGGTTTCACTTTGCCTGAGAGAATCCCTCGATCCCCTCCTCTTCCCTGAGAGCTCCAGCTTCCTTTAGCATCCTTCTCGGCCTTAGGCGTCCTCCGGGTCGACTTCCCTCGTCCTTGTCGTCTTCCTGCATTCCTTGGGGCAACCTAGATTAGTTTCGGAACTTCTTATCATTTTTCTGTTCTTTCTTCTCTGTATTCCGTTCGTTTAGCTTCCTCGAGAGCTTGTTTGCTATTTTTTCTGATTTTTTTTTGGGACTTTTTGTGGCTTCCATTTGATCCAAAATGTCTTTCGATATCTCCTCTTCTAGCAGTTCTAGGAGTTCGTCAGCCCTATTTCCCCAAAGTTCCTGTACCGTAGATGAACTCGTAGTCAGGATCGAGCCTCGTCTGGTCTTTGCGCCGGACACCATCCCCAGCTCTTTGACTCCAGATGAACTCTCACTGATAAGGATTCAGTATGGAGTTCCTCCGGAGTACGAGCTGGAGCTTCCTGGGCCAACTGACCAGGCTAGCACCCCTCCTCCTGGCCGCTTCTGTCTGTACCAGGAGGCCTTCTGTGTCGGACTTCGGCTTCCGCTTTCGCCTTTTGTCGTCGCTCTCTTTCATTTTCTGAATATTTCTCTAGTCTCAGTAGCGCCGAACTCCTTTAGGTTTTTGATAGGGTTTCTTTCCCTTTGTCACCTAGCCGAAGTCCAGCCAACCCTTTCTCTATTTAGGTATTTCTACACCTTCAAATGTCACCCCTCGATAAAGGACTGGTGGTACTTCTCCTCCCAGTTCGGTAGAAAGAGATTGTTGAAAGGCGCCCCCTCCTCTATCCACAACTGGAAGGAGAGGTTCTTCTAGGTCCGATGCCTGACCTTGGAGCTGGGATTACCCCTTTGGGGCTCTCTGAGGGATTCCGTTCGCCGGGCTTCTAGCCTGGAAAGGGACGACCTCGAAGCCTCCAAAAAGCTCGAGGCCTATCAAGCCCCCCTCCTCTCCGAACTTCTGAAGGAACAACTCTTGTTCAACGTCGGCCTGAGTCCTCTTAACCCTGCCAGTATCATTATTATTATTATTATTATTATTTTTGCTTCTTCTCCTTTCTCTTATTCCATCTCTAAGCCGCATTGATCTTCTTTTATTGCAGACATAGACGCTGGTGTGGCTCGGAGGTTAGCCCAAGGTCTCAAGACCCACAAGAGAAAAGGCGCCTCAACTTCGGGGTCGGCGAAGAGAGCCAGGACGGAAGAGACAAGTTCGACCGTGCCTGCTCAGGTGGCCATGGCCGTCGACATCCCTTCCGACGCCGAACCCGAAGTCCCCCGAGCCTCTTCAAAGAGCCCCCCGGCCAAGGATCCCACTCCAGAGGTTCGTCCCGAGGGGGCACCCGGGGCCGAAGGGAGGAAGAGAAAGAAGACCCTGGCCCACAAGAGCCGCAGCTGCAAAGTTGCCATCGAGGGGGCCGACGGCTCCGAGGAAGACCTGGGGGAAAATCCCTTCAACAATAGGGATTTAATAAAGAGGCTGGTCGAAGGGTGCATTCTGCCCGAGGTCGTCCAGAGGATCGTCCTTGCTGATCCTGAGCTGTGGGTCTGGGACTCTCTGGGATCTTTTCTTGAAGTAGGTTAATTCACTTTTTTCTCTTTCTTGCTTCTTTGCTTAATTTATTCCTTAGCCTTTATATTGACTCCCCGACCTCTCTTGCAGATTGGGCACCAGCTTGTCGCCAACGTCGAGGTGGTGAAGATCGCCAAGAGGGGGGCAGCTCAGGTGGAGGAAGGTCGCCTCGCTGGGGCCACCCGCCTCGAGGAGAAGATCGCCAAGGTCATAGGTCTCCAGGAGGCACTGCAGAAGGAAGGACAAACCTCGTCCTATCTGAGGACTGCCTTGGAGGAGGAGAGAAAGAAGGCAGAGACTGAGGTCTCCAAATTGAAGGCACAGGTTTTCGAGCTGAAAGCACGGATCCCGTCCCTGGTCTCGGAGGCAGGGGCCCGAGCAGTGGAGTTCAAGGCCTCCTCCGAGATGGAGGATCTATAGGTCCAGTTCGGCCAGGACACCTTCATCAAGGGTTTCGAACTCTGCCAAGAGAAGGTGGCAGGAAAGTTTTTCGAACTGGACCTCAGCTTCCTGGATGAGGCGTCCGATGATGAAGTCGGACCTTCTGAAGCCGCTGTCGGTCCTCCTCCAGTCAGGACCCGTTCGACTGCTGTGGCCGCCGCTACCGACCTTCCGGGGATGCCGAGCCCCCTCACTTCTGCCCCAGAGGTCCGAAACCTCTAATTTTATGTTTTTCTTTTGTGATGACTTTTCTTCATTCTCTTGTACTTAAAAATTATTTAATCAATGAAATCAAATTCTTCTTCATAGAGAGCCCTCTTTTTTTTCTGCATTCTTTTCCTTCTCTTTTGTCTTCTTGTACTAATTTGAGTCGTGGCACTTTTGTCTCCCAACGACAGTGCCCTGCCGAAGCTCTTCCCTTGCCATAGGGGATTCCTCTGAAGTCGATGATTCAAGACCTCAGAAGGAAAGTTCGTCAGTTGACAAAGAAATCCAAGAAGTTGGAAGATGAACTTCACCGACTGAGGAAGAGCCATTCGGAAGTCACTGCAGAGGCTATTCGCTTTCAGGACCTCCACAGGAAGGGTCTCATGGACTATACCCAGAGGAAGGCTAACTTTATGATGGAGCTGGAGGAACTTTGAAAATGTGCCAGCGACCGATCTTGGACTCAGGCTTCCAAGATCAGCTCCCTTGAAGTCGAGCTGGCGGCCGCACGGGAGAAGATCGGCCAGTTGGAAGGGAGCTCGTCCTGGCTCACAATCCAAGCCAACCGCGATCGAGATTGATTGAAGAAGTTCTCTGACCTTCAAAAGCAGCTGCAGGATGCCGAGGTGAACTACACGCCTATCGAGTCGACTGGAGCAGGAAAGTAGAGGACTACCGAAGGAAGCTCCAGACGGCGACCGATGAAATTGCCCACCTTCAGAGGCAGTTGTCTGAGAGAGTCCAGCTTGCCTCTGCACAAGGCTCCGACGAGCTCCGCTCCTTGAGAGGGATCATGGCAGAACTGTCTGTGGCCCTTGGGCGAGAGGAGGCCGAACTACAGCGGCTGAAGATTCAGCTGGTCCACGAGCAGCAGGCGGTCAAAGATGCCGAAGCGGAGTCCGAGGTCCTGAGGAAGAGGCTTCGAGAGTCAGAGGGCGAGAGCCGATGATTCCACCAGATGTATTGGGATATGCTGCTGAGAAAGATGGAACTAGAGGAAGAAGTCGAAAACATAAAGCAATCCCTAATAAGGACCGAAACCCAGAGCTTGAAGTCAGAAGAAGCCAAGCTTCCTTAGAGCCCCCTTTTTTTTTATCTTTCATCCTTCCATGTATTCTTTTTCTTTTCTTGTCATTTTTCTTTTTTGGCCTTCAAGGCTTTGCAATGTACACTTCACTAATGAAATGAAAAGAAAATTTTTCATTACCTTGTCCATTCTTATATTAAGTTGTCGTTTACCAAACTTCTTTTGTCTTCCGTCTTGTTTGGCGTCGGCATTATTTGTAATTCCTCATCTATTCTTGCTTTGAGTCGTTGTTCACAAAACTTTTTTTGTCTTTTGTCTTGTTTGGTATCGATGTTGTTTGAAGGTTCCTGGTCGCCGCCATGTTAATTTGCCCCTTTTTGTTCATGATCGTAGATCATTTCGAGGCCATTTGAGTTTGACGCTTCCTCTTGGTGCTTGAGCTTGGGGACCCAAACTTCTCGTTACTTTGAGGAAGTCGATTTCTCCTTGGCCTGCGTTGAGTTTCCTCTTAGCGACTGAGGGTTCTCGATAGGAGTATCCTTCCTCATTGATACGAGGTCCCTTGCATCTTTGATGTAGTTTGTTTTTTACTTATCACTGGTGTAGTTCGTCGCTTTCTCTTTTTATCTCTCTTTTTCTTTTTATTTGGGCGAGGATTTTCCTTTTAGGCGAGGGTTTTCCCTCTGCTCTTAGCGGGGTTGTGGGGATATAGAGGAGCCACTGAAGAGGCTTTTCCGCTCATCCGATCTTGATCGATCAGGTCTTTGTTTGTGTTAGGGCGAGGTTCTCCTCCTGTCCCCGACATAGTCAATTTCAGCTCATACTAGGATGAGGTCCTCCTCTTGTTCCTAACAAGGCTGTGGGGGCATATAAGGACCGTTGCAAGGGCCTCTCCCCCCATTCGATCTTTAAATAATCGGGCCTTCGACTTTGCTCATGTTAGGACGAGGTTCTCCTCCTGTTCCTAACAAAGCTGTGGGGGCACATAAGGTCCGTTGTAAGGGCCCCTCCCCCCATCCGATCTTTAAGTAATCGGACCTTCGACTTTGCTCATGTTAGGATGAGGTTCTCCTCCTATTCCTAACAAGATGGTGGGGGCACATAAGGGCCATTGCAAGGGCCTCTCCCTCCATCTGATCTTTTAGTAACCGAGCCTTCGACTTTGCTCATGTTAGGACGAGGTTCTCCTCCTGTTCCTAACAAGACTGTGGGGGCACATAAGGGCTATTGTAAGGGCCTCTCCCCCCATCTGATCTTTAAATAACCAAGCTTTCGACTTTGCTCGTGTTAGGATGAGGTCCTCCTCTTGTTCCTAACATGCTTAGTTTTGATTATCGGAAGGAGCTACTTCCTGTCGTCATGAGCTCATGCCAAAAGAAAAGATATGCAGATATGAAAGAAACTTTTATTTAAAGTAGAGTTATTGGTAATACATCCATAGATTTTTCGAATCCCATAGCCGTGAAAGGTCTGCTCCCCGTCGGGATCCTCTTGAGATAGAGTTGATAATCTCAATTGGATGCCGATCTTCAGGCTGCTCCTCCCTCCTCGGTGGCTCCGATTGCAGTAGGGCCCTCGACCGTCTTTCCTACCTTCAGGTCGGCGTCGAATGAATCTGTCGAGCCGATCTCGTCTGATGAGCTCCTCGATTTCGTCTCAGAGCTGAATACACTCCTCCGTGTCGTGGCCATGGTCGCGATGATAGAGGCAAAACTTGTTAGGGTTGCACTTTTCAGGGTGTGTGCGCATCCTTTCTGGCCTTGACAGCTGCTCCCTAACCTCCATCAGTACTTGGGTTTTCGATGCATTGAGAGGGGCGTAGCTATGGAATCTTCCTGGAGGAGAGTCCCGTCGAACTCTGCGGTCCGGGCTTCTCTGCCTACGAGTCCAGGGAGGAGTCTGGACCCACTTGTGTCCGGAGGAAGTTCGAGAACGTGGCCAAGCTTCACTCGGTCCTTTTTCAACTGCTGGCTTGCTGGAGTCTTCCGCCTGTCGATCCTTCGTGGCCTCCTCATCCTTCATCTTGAAGGCTTCTTCTGCTCGGGCATATCCTTCGGCCCGAGCTAGCAAATCAGCAAAGTCCTTGGGATACTTTTTTTCAGGGAAAACAGAAGATCATTCTTTTGAAGACCGCCCTTCAGGGCTGCCATCGCAATCGATTGGTCCAAGTTTCGGACCTCCAACGCAGCAACGTTAAAATGATTGATGTAAGCTCGGATGGATTCTTTCTCCTTTTGCTTGATGTTGATGAGGGACTCCGAACCTCTCCAGGGATGTTGGCTGCTGACAAAATGAGCAACGAACTGGTGGCTCATCTGATCAAAGGAGAAGATAATACCCGACTTCAGTGCCGAGTACCAATTTCTTACTGCTCCCTTCAAGATAGATAAAAAAGCTCGGCACAGGATGGCGTCTGGCATGCCATGGAGCAGCATCATTGTCCGAAAGACCTCCAGGTGGTCAACCGGATCCGAGGTCCCGTCGTAGCTTTCGAATTGGGGGAGCTTGAAGTTTGGCGAGATCGATTCCTGCATGATCATTTGAGAGAAAGGAGGGTCAGTACAGATGTCCTCACCATAAGCAGGGGGAGTATGGTGGAGCTCTTCGATCCGTCGGTTCATCTCCTGGAGCCTTTGATCCAGGAGGTCCTCTCAACTGCAAGTCTCGAGGGTCTTCTGGCAGAATGGAGGTAGAGATCCTCCGAGGGTGGAATCATGATTAGACTGAGGGCTCTCCACCCTCGACTTTCCCTTTCTGGGGAAGATAGGGCGACTGGCCCAAGTGGCCCATCCTATTGTCGAATTTTGGAACTCCGACGATGCTCTTTCCAACCGCACTGACGCTTGTGGCTGTTGCTGCTGTTGCTGCATGGCCTGCATTGCTTCGGTGAGGCCTCTGACCTGCTGAACCAGCAAGTCAAATTGCTCCATGCCAACTGCCATTGTCGGAGGAGGAGGAGGAGCCTGGAAAACTGGAGACGAGGTCGGATCTTACGGAGCTCGCTGAGATCTGGTCGCAAAGGCTGTGGATTGCCTGGTGGATGCCTTTTGGGGAGGCATCAGGTGGAGATCTAGTAGGAGAAAGAGGAGAGGATGTCGGAGAAGATGATCGGAGATAGTCCTGTTGAGCACTCCTTTAAGAACAAGAGTACTGCGAAGACACAGCCCCCTTCCTCTAGCGTCAATTCTATTGGTGCAAAATTTCACCAAAGCTGGAGAAGCTGGAGTTGAGACGACCACGACCGCCGTTGAGACCTGCAAGGAAAGTCTAAACCGGAGTTGGGGGTGCTCCGACAAGACCCTTCGACGCTCAAGTCAGTACTCTGCCTCAACAGAAATGGAGTGCTTGAGTGAGAATTTTAGTAGAATTTCGAGATAGAGTTTTGAGCTTAGAGAAGAACATATCAGGGATCCCTTTTATAGATGGAGAGCGTAATTGATTGATAGCGACGTCTGTAACCGCCTGGTAGTGGGCCGTCTAGAGCCATGCAGAGTTTGTTACGGAGAGTAGTGGCGTCAGGGGCCGTTCAGGGCCATGTGGAGTTTGTTATGGAGAGTGGAGTGGTGTCCGTTGTCGCGACTTGCCAGAGAGTGGTGGAGCCCGGAGAGTGGAGTGGTGTCCGCTGTCGTGACTTGCCAGAGAGTGGTGGAACCACACAGAATCCATTGCAGAGAGTGGAGTAGGGTAGTGGCCATTGTCGTGACTTGCCAGAGAGTTCGGATCTGTCAGTTGGAGCTCAGTTGGGATGTCTGATGGAGCGGAATGGCTCTCTATCCCGTCGATCTAGGAGAAGCTCGGATGTTTTCGAGGTTGCTGACGAATCCACTATTGTCGGATACCTCGGGCGTCGATGCTACAGGCGGGAGTCATCTGCTGTAGAAGCTCGGATGGAGACTTTCTGTTGGTGAAGTCCGGTAGGAGTCCGATTGCTAGAGAAGCCCGTCTAGAGTTTGCCTGATGTGGAAGCTCGTCTGAAGATTATCCGTTGGAAAAGTCTGATTTCACGAAGAATCTGGTAGAGGGTCGGTCAGTGATGGACTTCGGATGGTGTTGGGGAGGTTCGTCCGTTGGAGGAGTCTGGGGATCTTGTGGGAGTCTGGATGGTGTTGTTGAAGTCTGGCTGATGCTATTGATGGTTGATGGCTGGGGAGGTTCGACAAACACCGGAGGCGGTCGGCCGTTGTAGAAATCCAGCTACTGGAGTCCATCTGTCGTAGAAGTTCATCCGAAATCTATCCACTATGGAAGTTCGGACGGAGTCCGGTTCGTGTAGAAGGCTGAAAGGAGACCGCTTATTGTAGAAGCTCGATCAAAGATCGGTTGTCGTGGGAGCTCGGAGTAGTGACCTGGCCGGTGGAGCCTATCCCATTGTAGAAGCTCGTTTGGGATCCATCCACTATAGGAGCTCGACTGAAGTCTGCCTGTAATAGAAGTTCGGAAGAAATTTGTTTACAGTAGAAGCTCGGATGGAATTCGCTTACAGTAGAGATCCAGAGTAGACCGTTCGTAGTAGAAGTTTGGAGTAGACCGCTCGTAGTAGGAGTTCGGAGTAGACCGCTCGTAGTAGGAGTTTGGCTGAAATCCGGTTCTCGTAGGAGCTCGGATGGAATTCGGAAAGTGGTCGACCGCCTTAGAAGCTTGGATGGAATCTGGTTACTGTAGAAATCCCATTATCGGAGAAGGTCGGATATTGATGAAGTTTGGAAGAAGTTCAGAGTAGAGTCGTCCGTGGTCGAAAGAAGTCTGGAAGGGATTCGGAGAATAGTTGATCACTGTAGATGATCAGTTGATAGTGAAGCCCAGAGAGCCTTTGGAGCGGCCCGGTAGATGAATGGAGAAGCTCATTGTCGGAGAAGTCCGGATGGCATTATAAAAGCTCAAACGGTCGAGGGGGTTCAGAGAGACGCCACACCAGATCGGAAGCTGGAAAAGTCCTAGAAGGGTCGGCTTTTTACAAACTTCGATCGGGTGGTATTTTATACCCAACAATAACATTATCAAAAGAGTTCCTTATTTTGGATGATAAGTAAGGCTCTTATCTAATGTGGTTCGCAATAATATAACATTAACAAAAAGCTTATTAGATTATTAAAATATATTAAATAAAGAATTTTTCATTGGTATCACTAAATTAGTATATAAATTAATGATATTATTAATAGTCATATTTACTTAATGTATATTGATTTTTTAATGTATATTGATATTAATAATTTTTTGCATTAATAATGTATCCTACAAATATCTCGTGCAGGTCATTATATTATACTAATATTTTATTAGTATATTTCTATTGTATTTTTATATTTGATTTCTATAGTAATATTTGTATAACTGATGGCAAATAAGATGATTAATGAATGCAAAACTAATTAAGATTGAAGGATGATAGAAAAGGTGCTCTAATTCAATATTTGTCAAAATAAGGAGATTTGATCGTGAGTGCTATTGATCCCACGGTTATTGTTTTGTTTTATTCTTTATATATATATATATATATATTCAAAAGATGAGAAGGGTACGTGTGGATGGGTGTGACATGGGCCAATATAAGGAGGCATTGGAGCTACTCAGCACATCATTCGAGCATGTACAGTCATCCAATGGTCATACTAGGTAAATATTTTTTTAATTTTTGAAATATTTATATTTTGTGAAGATGAGAGGGCACACGCGAATGGTTGTGACATAGGTCAGCGCTGAGGTGTGGAGCTGCCAGGGGCATCATGTAAGAAAGTCTAGATCTTCTAATTATTGGTGAAATTGGGTCAAGATATTTTCTTTTATTTCTAAGCACATATGTTTTTGAAAATGTGAGAGACACGTGGATTGTTGTGATATGGCTAGCGGTGAACTAGGGAAAGTGTGGAAGCGGCTAGGCACATCATATGAGAGACTCTAGAATCATCCCATGGTGAAACTAGGTAAGGATATATTCTCTTTTGTTTTGGAAGTACATATATTTTCGAAATATAAGAGGGGTACATGTAAGTGTTTGTAAAATAAGCCCGAGATAAGCACGAGAAAGTGTGGGAAATAGATGAAAGAGGTACACGTGGATAGCTGTGATGTGGCAAATGTGGGAAGGCGTAGCAGCCGCTACGCATATCATGTAAAAGAGTCTAGACTCTTCTAACGGTGAAATTAGATAGGCTTATTTTATTTTATTTTAAAATATATATATGGATTTGTTTGGTTAGGAGTGAAAGTAGTATGGATATTATTTATTCGAATTTATCTTCGTATTCAAATTAATTCGAATATGGATAGAAATTTAAAAATCCAACTAATATTCGTATTCATATCTATAAAAAAAAATGGATATGGATATGAATAGACAACTATCCGATTTGTATCCGAATATTTGAATCTATATATAATCCTATAAAATTTTATATAGTACTTATTTATTTTTAAAAAGTATATATTATTATATAAATATATTATTAACTTGATTTATTATTTTTTTAATAATATCTTTAATTCTATAGTCATAAAATTTAATTATATAAGTAATATATGTAATTATATCCATACTTTTAGTATCTGAATTGTATCCATATCCATTTAAAACAAATATAGATATGAATTGTTACATCCGAATAATATCCATATCCATATTTTTATTCATCAGACAAAATAAATATAGATATAGATATTGTGATATCCGATCCGGTTTCAATCTTACATTTGGTTGATGGAAAGCGAAAGGAAGAAGTGGTAGTTTGAAGAGATTATTCTTGTTTGGTTGAAGTTTTAAGAAAAAAAAAGTAAAAAAATCTCTTTATATGGAAAGTCACTTTTTCATATTCTACAGAAAGTAAAAATCTATGAAGGAGATAAATTTTAGCACTTCTCATAGGATGGAAAGTGATGGTACTTTTTTAGGATGAAATATTGAATAGTGTATCATATTATATTAATATTATCCTAATATTTATATAAATATAATATCATATAATAATATTTATTATATTTTATTATTTATACTAATATATATTTTTATTAATATTAATATAATATTATAATAAATTTATTATATTAAAATAATAATATTATATTAACATAATATTAATATATATCAGTATTATATTGACACAATAAATTATTATGATCTGATGTTATATTATAATATATTAATATTATATTAATATTAATATTAATATAATATTAATATTTATATAAAATTTTGGGTTAAAAATATATGATTAAATATATGGTACATGCAGTATTTTTAGAACTGGATCGGCTCGGACGATCGATCAGACTGGAGAACATTTTTAATTCCGATCCAGAGCTTAGACATGACCCAGTATGGTTTCAATCCGTAAAAAACTGTGAAGATCTAGTGAAACAGTCGGCCCGTGATAAACCGGCTAGATCACGGGTCGAATAGCACAGCCACTAGGGTATTAGGTATAAGGGTATTTTGCTCCGTACATAATTTTCATCTCCTCGACTTTCTGTTCGTCGTCGCTGCCCAGAGCCCCAAACTCGTCGATGTTGCCAGCCAGACCAGCGCCGCCGAGCCTCTACCTCCTTGGGAGTGGGATCTAAAGCCTAAAGGTGCATCCTCGCCTAAATGAAAGCAGATGGCAATGGAGTCGACGACGAGGATGCGAATAGCAAGGGCGGAAGGGGGCCGGGCGAGGAGGACATCGACGACAGTGAGGAGGGAGAAGAGATCGTCGAGGGAGTGGGTGAGACGGACGAAGATATGGTCGAGAGGTGTGGGGATGATGGAGGAGGGGGCGAAGGGGGTTAGGAGGCTGAGGAGGTGGTGATGAGGAGGGCATCGACGGCGGTGAGGAGGGAGAGGAGGCCATTGGGGGAGTCGGTGGGATGGACAAAGATATGGTCGAGGGGTGTGGGGACGATGGAGGAGGGGGCGAAGGGGGTTAGGTGGCGGAGTAGGCAGTGGAGAGGGAAGGGGAACTCCAAGTGGATGTAGAGGGAGGCGGCGGAGAGGCCATGTAGGGAGGGGGGACAGAGGGCGGCGAGGAGGTTTGATACTTGGAAACTTGTATCCCAAATCCGAACCACTCTTTTTTATTAATCTCTAGTAGAGCCATCAGAAGTTTCCGATCTACTGAGATTAAGATATCATTTTACAACATCTAATATAATATTAATTTTATTTATTTTATTATAAAATTATATATAATATTTTGTTATGTCATGCTGATATCACGAATCAATTGATCGGGCCATCCGATTGGCCTCTAATTTTTTTTTTCCGTTCCAATCCGATTCTGAAAATATTAGGTACATGTGGAGAGCTGTGATATGGCAAATGTGCAAAGGTATGGGGGTATTAGGTACATCATAAAAGGAGTCTAGACTCTTCCAATGGTGAAATTAAGTAAGCTTTTTTTTTTTATATTTTAAAATACATATATTTTTACAAGATTAAAGGGGGCACTTGTGTTTGGTTGTAATATGAACCAGTCGTGAATATGCAAAGCTATGGAAGCTGCTAGAGGTACTACAAGTACCATCATTGGCTAAAATTATTTAAAAATTATTAAGTTCTATCCCCCCATAATCCAAAAAAGATAAGAATTATCTTGCCAAATAGATTTGAGTGTCACTAACTTAAAAGAAATATGAATTTTAATTTTAAAGATAAAGGAGCAAAAAAAATAGAGGATAGACAAAATAGCCAAGTCTAATCAAATGGTTGGTCGATGCATCCCAACATCTAACCTTTTAAGACATACAACTCTACTAGATTCTCCAAAATTGTGGTTCCTAGATCGGCACCTTATCTATTGGGCCATGGAATCCTAAACATTAAGTTATATGATGCAAATTAATCTACTGATGATCTCATCATCTAAGACAGTATATTATCATTGGGCCAAAGTGAGCCTATTACATCAATTCCCTCCTCCTTAGGAATTCTGATGACCAATAAGAAGCCCATATTGTGTTTGGGATACATTTAAAGGATCAGTTGGCCACTTGCATCTTTAACTACCTAGTGATGTCAGTCGGCCAAGTGCACCTGAGGGTTTTATTTTTAATTCTTGTTTTCTCTTTACATTTACTTTGGGTTGGATGAATGCACTAGGCTCAAATAAGACTGTTGCTCTTCTGATTAATTCAGCTCAT
This sequence comes from Elaeis guineensis, assembly GCF_000442705.2. Lineage (NCBI taxonomy): Eukaryota > Viridiplantae > Streptophyta > Magnoliopsida > Arecales > Arecaceae > Elaeis > Elaeis guineensis. The sequence goes on along the minus strand of NC_025993.2, from coordinate 23,445,100 downwards.
GGTGGTAAATACTATGTTGGAGAGAATCTTAGTGTGCTCCTTGGCAGCCAACATAAGCTTCTATGACTATGCAAGTCAATTTTTCTCATGTTATCACTAGAATTGAAATTGAATATTGATGATGAGCAAAGGCATGGAGCTACATTTTCTTCTTCTTCTTCAAATTCCCTTCAAGCTTTTACTCATTGATACTCTATCAGATGCCTTTGAGCTCAACAAATCAAAAATTCGAAGAAAGTCTACTCTTGTGGAAGGACTCTGGATTTTCTTGGTTGGCTGCCCCATTTAAACCAGTGAGATAATGCCACCCATAGCCTCTTTCGATCTCCCCCCCTCCACGGCCCCGTGCCTCTTACACCTTTTCTTCGTTGCCTTCTCTATCTTGACATACCTCTCTCTATCCTCTACTCCCCCGCTTGGATTGAGCTCGCTCTCCTACTCCCTGACACCGTCTTTACTTTTCCATCTCCTACTTTCTTTCTCTTGCATACGGTAAACTTTCTTCTCTATTTGTTTCTCTCTAAAATTTATTTGATCTAGTCATTTCTCTTCTCCAACAATGTTTTTATGTTTAAGTCTAACTCTTGGCTCTTTTCTTCCTTAATTAGGAGAAGCAGCTAGGGGCTCTTTTATAAAAACAGAAGAGGAGGATGGAAGTCCTGAAGATTTGCTTATAGAATTATTAGCATTTTTATTTGAATTAATTATCCTATTACGTATGTTGCAATAGAATGCTATATGTTTAAAAAAATCCATATTGATAGGTAAAGGTTAATGTTTTGTATATCTATTGTAAGCAACTTTTCATGCATAGTTGATCAAATTTTCTAACTAAACAAAATTAATTAAGATCTTATTGTATTTGATCTGGGGAAAATATAGAGGCTCATATTTTGATACTAGAGTAATTTGTAACAGTTGCCTTCTTTCAAGGATGCCATCTCATGGTGCTCTTACAAATTTGAGCCCTGAATTTAATGCCTTATGATTCTAGCTAATTAAATAGTTGTTTGTATTACCAAGGACTGTGATGTGCAACGATATTTTCTTGGTGAAAGGATCTTTTTCAATTACTCTTCGGATGAAACAAGTACATTGTATAAAGGCATTTATATATTGTATTAGAAAATTAATGATTGAATATTCATCATGACTCTTATTGAAACCATCATCTTTACTTGCTTAGTTTCAAATATATAGTTTGTAAATGAAAGCGAAATTGATTTTGAAATTCAATTTAATTGGTTATTTCTTAGAAATTCCAAGACTAAGAAATAAATATTATGCTTGACTTATCTTACATAAAGTAATGAGTTTTAAATATTGATTAAGCATATAATATTTTTAGCCGTACATGTTAGTCTAATTTATCAAGATGGAAATATATCAAGAAAACCTTTTTGATTGGTTTATCATCATAGTAATATGTTTGAAAGCTTATGAGTATTTGAAAATATAATAATATATGTATGGCTAAAAATTGATTTTGGTGTTGGTGTGGAGAAAATATCGGATCTTACTTTCTACTTTGACAACAATTCAGTCCCCATTGGCAGAGGTGGTCGCTAGTGAAGCATGTGTTCAGCAACGAGTTTCTTTGGGATATCTATTCTATGGCTAAATATGATTTTGTCTCACATCATTGGGCTAGATTTGGTTCCAATCCTAATCATGGGCCTCATCATGGCCTTACAGAGTCACAAGGACTAAGAGAGGAATTATATTTTTTGATTTTTATAAAATTGCTTTCTTGCTTTGAATTTTTATATTAAAAAACTATCTTTTGCACTTCAATTTGAAAGGAATAGTGTGTGACCAATGGGCAGTGAGTTGATTTTTGATTGGGCTGCAAAAAATAAAAACTATATCAAGCTTGATTGCATCAAAGATTTCAAATTACTGGATTGAACAGAAGTTTGCTTTGCTTTATTACAAAGTGCCAAAAGAAAGGGCTTCTGAAATGCATAAGATATTGTTTATCTCACTTGCGATTCCGCTGCACGCAAGTCTGCTTATGTGCTGCCATTAAGATCCTTACAGTCAAGGAATCCGCAAAATCATCCAATATACTATGAATGTGCTGCCCGATGTGATGACACAACAAAAAAGCAATACAACCCCAAAAGCCAGTCACGAATGAAGCTGCAAGTATTGCAAAGAAGATGATATCATCCTCCACATTGCTATTATCTTGGTTTTCTTCTACTTCAACAGTTGGATTTGAGTCAGAAGTGCAGGTTTGATCCAATGGCGGCCCATGTAATCCGATATTACCCTCGTAGCTTCTCACATCAAATGTGGCAAATTGGCCTTTGAAATCCGGTGTACATCCGGATAAGTTATTATAAGCAACTAAGAATACCTCCAAGAAATGTAGTTGAGCCAATTGCCAGGGTATCACACCACTCAACTGATTGTGTGATATGTCCAAGTTCTCAATCTGATTGAGTTTTGAGAAAGTTTCAGGAATTGGACCTGTTAGCTGATTGTGTGATAGATTCAATTGTACAAGCTCATGCAGATTTCCAATTTCTGGCGGGATGTTTCCTGTCAACTTGTTTGCTGACAAATCCATTGCGGACATCTGAAGCAAATGATCTGTTGCGTAGGCATATAAGTTGCCCTTTGTGATGAGGTCTACCAATATTATCCCATATAAGTAAACCACCACACCCATATTGGATGGCAATGGACTAGGACACACAATATAAAAAATGTAATAGTGATCTAAATGTGCTGAATCAGGTTTCCTGAAGTGCATTTTGCCAAAGCAAGAGGGTATTGATCCTGAAAGATTGTTTTGCGAAAGGTCCAGAACATGTAAAGACTGCAGCTTGCATAACTCAATTGGTATTGGGCCTTCAAGTGAATTTCCACTGAGAACAAGAATCTCCAAAGATATATGATCTTCTATCTGTCTCGGCAGTTTACCTGAAAGCTGGTTATTGCTGACATCCAATGCTGCAAGGTATGAATTATTGAAATAACCACTTGGAATTGTGCCTGTTAAAGAATTCCCAGCAAAATTGAGAAGCCGTAGTTCGGATGATTGGAAGCAACGAGGTAATGACCCGGAGAGGATATTACTTGATAAGTCTAACATGTAAAGAATTGTCAAATTACATATATGATGTGGTACTTGACCATGAAAATGATTTCCTGCGAGGTTAAGGATCGTTAGATAAGAAACATTTCCTATGTTCTCCGGAATTATACCCGATAATTGATTATTGTGGACATCCAATATTTGTAATTGCTGTTGTTGTGACAAAAAGCTCCGCAATGTTCCAGTAAAATTGTTTCCATCCAGATAAACAAATGAAGGAGAAGCATGACTATGATCTGTACCAAGCAGCTTGCCGTGCAAGTTGTTGTTGGAAAGCTTCAAGGAAAATAATTTATTATTGGACAAATCCAATAAATTTAGTACTTCACCGGATAAATTATTATTGGACAAATCCAAGATTTCCAAATTACTCATGTTACCCAACGATGAAGGAATATTTCCTGTTAGATAATTGGAGGATAAATTTAGGACCGTCATATTTGGAAATATCGTGCCGATGTCTGTAGGAATCGATCCATTGAGGAAATTCATAGAGAGATCAACTACGGACATGACTGCATTCGGATGATTCGGGAATTGAAATGCACCCGTTATTGAGGTATTTCTCAAGTTGAGATATGTTAGTCTGGTAAGATTTTTGAACAACCAGTTGGGAAAATTTCCTTTCAAGTTATTGTGAGAAAGATCAAGGCCTTCTAACTTGTATTGGGAAGCAAGAAAAGCTGGTCTTGCAAGGGGGTTCACATCAAGGTTACAATGTGATAAGATGAGGAACCGTAGCTGAAAGGACGGAACAAACTTTCCACCATCCAGATGTATAAATAATTCCTCATTGTCTGACAAGTCCACATATTCAAGCTTTGAAAGATTAGCAAAGGAGGAAAATGAGAAATGCCCATCAAATAGGTTGGAAGAAAGATCCAACTCACGTAGGTTCTGCAGTCGATTGAGTGCTGCAAAAAAAAAAAAAAAGGAAGAAAATAAAAAATAAAATTTTTTGCTCCATAATATGAATAAGGTTAGAAAACTTGAGACCCACTACTTGCCAGCTCATAATTTTTTGGACTTCCGTGACTCAACTTGGTAACTTAGGTCGATCCTGGATGCTAAATAAATACCATAAAAGAAATACAAAAATAGAATAAAATAAAAAAGAGGTGAAACCTACCCAGTATTCAAGGGAAGTAAAATTTAAAAATTATGATGAAACATTATCCATTTAAATTTTATATGCTTCATTCATTGGTTCTAGATAACCGACTAAATATAGAACACATGATGTGAGATTACTGGAGTATTTGATAGAATTAATGTTTAAAATTACAAGAAAATGAAACAAGCAAAATGCATGCTTAAATGCTTGATATGATGAAGCCAACACAGAAATATCATTTTATCAAAATTGGGGAACATAAGTTTGGTGAGTTTTCTAATTGGGTCAAGTTAACTAACTCAGGATAGACATAGGCCAAACCTGATTTAGTCACAATCCTGCTCTAAAGCTTTGCAATTGATATGAATTTTGACCCACTAGAATGAAAAAAAATGATTCAGCTTGGCCAAGCCATCGTCAACATGTGTAGGTTTTTTACCTTTCAATATGGGGTACTTTGTGAGCTCAAAGAAAAAAAAAGTGAAATTCTTAGTTAAAGGAATCAACATTATACCTTGTGAAGGCATTGAACTTGTTAAATTGTTTTGATCCAAATCTAAGGAATTAAGCGAAGATAAATTTTCAAAAGCTATGGGTATCCCTCTTGTGAGCTGATTTTGTCCAAGATCAACCACTCTACGCTTCTGCATTTCTAGAAGGCCTGAAGTATATGGCCATGGATGTAAACAAAGAAGATGATATAAACCGTTGCACTCAATGTGTTAATAGTGTCATGACAGAGAAATAATTGCAAATTAATGACTCTATAAGCAATTACCTTCCATATTAATTGTGCTATTTAGCCAATTTTGTCTTAAGATTCAGGACACTAAGTGAAAACAAATTTTGAGAGATAATGGAATCATTCCAATCAGACTGTTATAGGTAAGATCAAGAATTTTCAACTTTTTAAATGTTGATATATCTATCAATTATAAACCAACCTGGATAAGGGAGAGGTTGACATAAACCAAGAAGACAATATATAACCCATTACACTTAATATATTAATAGTCTCATGATAGAGAAATAATTGCATCGGAGCCTTTAAGTTATTACCTTGCAAATCAAGTGTGCTGTTTAGCATATTGCCTTGCAAATATAGCATAGTGAGTGAAGATAGATTTTTAAGAGATAGTAGAATTATTCCAGTGAACCTGTTATAGCTGAGATCAAGGACTTTCAACTTTTTAAAACTGATATATCTGCTAAATACAAAATTTCTTAAAAATATAATTTTAAATAACAAATATTTACAACAAGAGAATAGAATATATGTATGGACTAAAAAAATTGAAGAAACATGTTAGATAAGGGAGAGACTGACATAAACCAAGAAGACAATATATAACCTATTATACTTAATATGTCATTATTTTTATAATAGAGAAATAATTGCATAGGAGCCTTTAAATTATTACTTTGCATGTCAAATGTGCCATTTAACATGTTGCTCGATAGATATAAGGCACTGAGTGAAGATAAATTTTTTGAGATATAATGGAATAGTTCCACTGAGGCTGTTATAGCTAAGATTAAGGGTTTCCAACTTTCTGAAGCCTGATATATCTGTCAAACATAAATTTTTAAGAAAATAAATCTAAATAAAAAAATATCTACAACAAGAGAACGAAACATATGTATAGACCAAAAAATTTGAAGAAACAAGTTGGATAAGGGAGAGGCTGACATAAACTAAGAAGATAATATATAATCCATTATACTTAATGTGTTAATGGTCTCATAACAGAGAAACAATTGCATAGGAGCTTTTAAATTATTATCGTGTATATCAAGTGTGCCATTTAACATGTTGCCCCTTAGATATAGGGCACTGAGTGAAGATAGATTCTTGAGATATAATGGAATAGTTCCAATAAGGTTTTTATAGTCTAGATCAAGTATTTCCAACTTACTGAAGCCTGATATATCAGTCAAATATAAAGTTTCCTAAAAAAATAAATCTAAATAAAAAGTATTTATAACAAGAGGATGAAAAATATGAATAGACTGAAAAATTAAAGAAACAAGCTGGATGAGGGAGAGGTTAACACAAATCAAGAAAACAATATATAACCCGTTATACTTAATATGCTAATGGTCTCATAACAAAATATAATTGCACAGGAGACTTTAACTTATTACCTTGCATATAAAGTGTGCCATTCAGCATGTTGTCCTCTAAATATAAGGCACTGAGTGAAGATAGATTTTTAAATGATATTGGAATAGTTCCAGTGAGCATGTTATCACTGAGATCAAGGATTTTCAACATTTTGAATCCTGATATATCTATCAAATACAAAGTTTCCAAAAAAAGTGAATCTAAATAAAAAATATTTATAGAAAGATGATGGAAAATATGAATAGATTGAAAAAATTAAAGAAGCATGTTGGATGAGGGATAGGCTAACATAAACTAAGAAGGCAACATTAAAGTCATCATACTCAATGTGTTAATGGTATTATAATAGTGAAATAATTACACAAGAGATTTTAAGCTATTATCTCGCACATCAAGTGTGCCATTTAGATAGTTGCCATGCAAATATAGGGCCCTGAGTGAAGATAGCATTTTAAAAGATAAAGGAATAGTTTGAGTGAGCCTATTAAAGCTAAGATCAAGGATTTTCAATTTTCTCAATCCTAATATGTCTGTCAAACATAAAGTTTCCAAAAGAAGAGAATTAAAATCAAAAATAGTTACAACAAGAGGCTAGAAAATATGAATAGAATGGAATTGCAGAAACAAGCTTGATGAGAAAGAGGCTGAAATAAAGCAATAAGACAATATAAACCATTATACTCAATGTGTTAATGATCTCATAATAAAGAAATAATTAAAAAGAAGCCTTTAAGTTATTACCTTGCACATTAAAATAAGATGATAGTAAATATGTATACACTTAAAAAATTGGAGAAATAAATTGGATGAGACAGATGCTGACATAAACCAAGAAGACAATATATAACTCATCATACTCAATGTGCTAATGATGTCATAAAAAAGAAATAATTATAAAGGAGCTTTTAAGTTATTACCTATTATACTTAATATGTTAATATTTTCATAATAGAGAAATAATTGCATAGGAGCCTTTAAATTATTACCTTGCATGTCAAGTGTGCCATTTAATATGTTGCCTGATAGATATAAGGCACTGAGTGAAGATAAATTCTTGAGATATAATGAAATAGTTCCACTGAAACTGTTATAGCTAAGATCAAGAATTTTCAAATTTTTGAAGCTTGATATATCTATCAAATATAATTTTTTCAAAAAATAAATCTAAATAAAAAATATTTACAACAAGAGAATGGAACATAATGTATAGACTAAAAAAATTAAAGAAACAAGTTGTATAAGGGAGAGGCTGACATAAACCAAGAAGATAATATATAGCCCATTGTACTTAATATGTTAATGGTCTCGTAATAGAGAAACAATTGCATAGGGGCCTTTAAGTTATTATCTTGTATGTCAAGTATGCCATTTAACATGTTGTCCCCGTAGATATAAAGTACTAAGTGAAGATAAATTTTTGAGATATAATGGAATAGTTTCACTGAGGCTGTTATAGCTAAGATCAAAGATTTCCATCTTTTTGAAGCCTGATATATCTGTTAAATATAAATTTTTTTAAGAAAATAAATCTAAATAAAAAATATTTACAATAAGTTAATGGAATATATGTATAGACTAAAAAAATTGAAGAAACAAGTTGGATAAGGGAGAGGCTGATATAAACCAAGAAGATAATATATAACCTATTATACTTAATATGTTAATGATCTCATAATAGAGAAACAGTTGCATAGGTGCCTTTAAATTATTACTTTGTATATCGAGTGTGCCATTTAACATGTTGCCCCTTAGATATAGGACACTGAGTGAAGATAGATTTTTTAGATATAATGGAATAGTTCCAATGAGGCTGTTGTAGTCTAGATCAAAAATTTTCAACTTGCTGAAGCCTGATATATCTGTCAAATCTAAAGTTTCCCAAAAAAATAAATCTAAATAAAAAGTATTTATAACAAGAGGATGAAAAATATGAAGAGACCGAAAAATTAGAGAAACAAGCTGGATGAGGGAGAGGTTGACACAAACCAAGAAAATAATATATAACCCATTATACTTAATATGCTAATGGTCGTATAATAAAAATAATTGCACAAGAGCCTTTAAGTTATTACCTTGCACATGAAGTGTGCCATTCAACATGTTGTCCCCTAAATATAAGGCACTAAGTGAAGATAGATTTTTAAATGATATTGGAATAGTTCCAATGAGCTTGTTATTCCTGAGATCAAGGATTTTCAACTTTTTGAATCCTGATATATCTATCAAATACAAAGTTTTCAAAAAAAGTGAATCTAAATCAAAAATATTTATAGAAAGATGATGGAAAATATGAATAGATGGAAAATATGAATAGATTGAAAAAATTAAAGAAGCATGTTGGATGAGGGATAGGCTAACATAAACTCAGAAGGCAACATTAAAGTCATCATACTCAATGTGTTAATGGTATTATAATAGTGAAATAATTACACAGGAGATTTTAAGCTATTATCTCGCACATCAAGTGTGCCATTTAGATAGTTGCTGTGCAGATATAGGGCCTGAGTGAAGACAGCATTTTAAAAGATAAAAGAATAGTTTGAGTGAGCCTATTAAAGCTAAGATCAAGTGTAACACCCAGTCTGTTGGGCCTTAAACCCAAAAGCCCAAAACAAAAAAAAAAAATTGAAGAAGACTCCCGCAGGGAGTCTCCTTCTTCCTCCCGACCGGCTCCTAATTGGAGTTGGAAACCTTATCGGGGAGGAGTCAAACTCCTCCCTCCAGCTCTATTTAAGGGGGAGACCCCTTCTCCCTTCTTCCCTCTAAGGAACTCGAAGCGAAATGGTAAGGATCATCGAAATTTGTTCACGGAAGCCATCACCGTGCTCACCTCAATTTCTCACCGGAGAGGTCACTAGAGCTCGAGGTAAGCCGCGTTCTCTCTTCCTCTCTTCTCTTTCTTTCTTTCCATGCCTGTGAGCATGATTGCCAACGACTGGTGTCACCGAATTTTATCGAGAAAGAAGTCCCCCGTTCCGGCCCTCTCTTTTCCTTGGTTTCTGATGTCGGCGGTCACCATTGATTGCCGGCCTTGATCCCTTCGAGCCTCGGGTGCATCGCTCACTTGCCGTCGGCCACCGCCGTGCCAGCTACGGCCTTGATCGATCGATCAAAAAGGGGGGGGACCATTCGGTCCCCTGTTTTGCCAAAGAAGACCACGGGAAGAAGAAGGAAGAAAAAAAAAGAAAAAGAAAAAGAAAAGAAAAAGAAAAAGAAAAAAGAAAAACAAAAAAAGAAATAAAGGAGACTTTCTCTCTCTCTGATCTAAACCATTACTTTCTCTCTCTAAAATTGGACTTTCTCTCTCTAAAATTTCTCTCTTCCTTTCTTTCTAAGAAGACCTATGGATCTCGTAGGAGGTCATCTTTTCCACCCCTAGAGATCTATGACCTCGAATCGATTTAGAGTCCGGGGAGGAATTTATTGGACTGATCATTAAGTCAATCATCTTCTTTTATTATGGAATAAAATTTAATCATGATTTAATATTTTTAATAGGGTTATCTGACTCAGTTAAAGAAGATTAAAATGTCTAGGGCGATCGAGGTAAGTAGATCTTATGCTCTTTATTTATTTTTAAATGATCATGTTTCTATGCAAAGAATTATTATTGATAAAATCATATTTTTCATAAATTAACGATCAGCATATGTGAATTCAAAAATTATATTTTATTATGAGCATTGATTTCATGAATGCATTTTATGAAAATACCATAATTATAAAGCATGAATTTCATTATTTTTTCCATCTATGTATACGTATGTTTTAAAAAATAAATATAAGGATTTCAAAGGCTCTCAAATAGCTATGAATAAATCTCTTCGAGAAGGTCGACATCTGGAGCTAGCATCCACATGAAACATGGCCCCACCAATGGGTATAAAGTTGGCACATGAAACAAGAACTGTCGAATAAGAAACATGGCCCTATCATGGGTATAATAGTGACTTTAGCACGAATATCTGGGAGCAATATTTCAAAACTTGATATGAATACATGACAAGAATGATTTATGATTCATGATTGTGAAATATATATGATTTTATACATACATGATTGATTTATGACTTGTTTTATTATATGCTCTATAAAATACTTTATTTTGTATTATCTATTATTTTTTAAATATTATATTATCATGAAAAATTTATGCTTGATCCGATAAAGAAGCACAAGTTCTACTTACTGGGCTAGTGTAGCTCATATTCTTTTTATTTTTTTTCTTATACAGAGAAATAGAGCTAGGATCGGCAAGAAAAATTAAGGCTTTGGAGATCTGCGATGCAAGCTTGAAAATTATAGATGAAGTTTAGTTATATGATGATCACGAACTTATAGTAAATAATTATAAATTTTAAGATATAAATTTGTATTTACTTTTGGATTTAGATGCTCTGAACCAATATTATTTTAATTATCTCATGAATAAAAGAACTGAATCTTTTTATTTGATAGATTTTAGATGATTATGATGGATTGGCTTCATGTTATCGTGGGCTCCATCCCTCGATAGCATGACCGTGTTATGTCCCGAATTTGGGGCGTGACAGAATAGTATCAGAGCTTAGGTTATGATCATTAGGGATTATGATACAAGTGATTAGGATATGATAGAATAATATCAGAGCTTAGATTTAAGATCACTGAGATTATGAAATGATATCAAAACTTTATGTATGATCAAAAAAATGTGACAGAGTGAAGTATGATGGATAATATCAGAGCTTAAGATTATGATCATTAAGGATGTGATAGAATGATTTAAAGTTTAGGTTATGATTACTAGAAAATATGACTTAAGTGGTATTTGAGCTTAAGGTTATCATTATTCAGAATTGTGACTTTAGTGATATTTGAACTTGAGACCAAGATCATGAGGAACATGATAGATATAAAAGAAAGGATTCAATAATTTGATTTCGAATCAATAGGTATTATAATAAAATTTATACATAAGTGGCATATGATGTCTATAATAGAATTGATGAGTTATATCTTGGATTCCAATTAACAGGATTGATCTGAGTACGAGAAGTGTTGATCCTGGAATGAAGTGGGAGGTATTGATATGTTATATTGGGTATATTCGATGACATTGGAATGCTAAACTTATATGGATAAAGGATATAATAACTTTACTGATTTTGATGTTAATTTTTTTTTTGTAAAGAAAGGTTAGTTTGGAAGTTGTCTAAATGATTGTAAGGTAAATCGAAGGTTAACTCAAATTAATTCTAGACATATTGGATTCTTGAGGAGTGGTGAAGCTTATGTAATAAGTTCAAACATAGAAGATGGATGAAGGTTTAATTTTGATGTGCTATGCTTAAGAGATAATAATAACGAGAAAACTTAAAATTTTGCCCTAAGTTTTATATGAAATCTGAAAGTTGGATCTATCTTTGATTGATTTAATATGCAAAGATATTTTTATTTTTGATAGACTTAGATAATTTGGTAAGTTGAGATCAGAGTGCGCAGTAAAAGCATGATGGTTTGAATATATTAGAAATATTAATCCTTTAAATCAATAAATATTATAGAATACATTAGTTGTAAATAAAGAAGGATTTTATTGATAATGAAAGGATACTATAGATCTTAATCTAATAATAGTCCAATAATTTTTGCAAGTAGGTTATTTTATTGTAGATAATGCCAAGAAGAATCCTAGATATCTCAAACAACATAACTTAGTTTCAAGGATGAAACTTTTTTAAAAAGGATAGAATGTAACACCCTACCTGTTGGGCCTTAAACCCAAAAGCCCAAAACAAAAGAAAAAAAAGAAAAATTGAAGAAGACTCCCGCAGGGAGTCTCCTTCTTCCTCCCGATAGGCTCCTAATCGGAGTCGAAAACCTTGCTGGGGAGGAGTCAAACTCCTCCCTCCGGCTCTATTTAAGGGGGAGACCCCTTCTCCCTTCATCCCACCAAGAAATCCGGAGCGAAATGGCGAGGATCATCAGAATTTGCTCACAGAAGCCATCACCATGCTCGCCTCAATTTCTCGTCGGAGAGGTCATCGGAGCTCAAGGTAAGCCGTGATCTCTCTTCCTCTCTTCTCTTTCTTTCTTTCCGTACCTGTGAGCACGATTGTCGGTGATTGGTGTCACCGAATTTTATCGAGAAAGAAGTCCCCTGTTCCTCCCCTCTCTTTTCCTTGGTTTTCGATGTTGGCGGTCACCACCGACTGCTAGCCTTGGTCCCTCCGAGCCTCGGGTGGGTCGCTTTCTTATCACCGGCCACCATTGTGCCGGCTATGGCCTTGATCAGTCGGTCAAAAAGGGGGGGACCGTTCGATCCCCTGTTTTGCCAATGAAGACCACGGGAAGAAGAAGGAAGAAAAAGAAAAGAAAAAGAAAAATAAAAGAAAAATAAAAAAAAAGAAAAGAAAAAGAAAAAAAAGAAGACTCTCTCTTCTCTCTCTCTCTTCTCTCTCTCTTTTCGATCTAAAACATTACTTTCTCTCTCTAAAATTGGATTTTCTTTCTCTAAAATTTTTCTCTTCCTTTCTTTCTAAGAAGACCTATGGATCTCATAGGAGGTCATCTTTTCCACCCCTAGAGACTTATGATCTCGAATCTATTTAGAGTCCGGGGGAGGGATTTATTAGACTGATCATTAAGTCAGTCAACTTCTTTTATTATGGAATTAAATTTAATCATGATTTAATATTTTTAATAGGGTTATCTGACTCATTTAAAGAAGATTAAAAGGTCTAGGGTGATCGAGGTAAGTAGATCTTATACTCCTTATTTATTTTTAAATGATCATATTTCTATACAAAGAATTATTATTGATGAATCATATTTTTTATAAATTAAGGATCAGCATATGTGAAGTCAAAAATCATGTTTTATTATGAGCATTGATTTCATGAATATATTTTATAAAAATATCATGATTATGAAGCATGAATTTTATTATTTTTCTCATCTATGTATATTTATGTTTTAAGAAAAAAATATAAAGATTTCAAAGGCTCTCAGATAGCTATGAACGTATCCCTTCGAAAAGGTCGACATCCGGAGCTATCATCTACATGAAACATGATCCCGCCAACGGGTATAAAGTTGGCACACGAAACAAAAACTCTGTTGATTAAGAAACATGGCCCTGTCATGAATATAATAGTGACCTTAGCACGAATATCTAAGAGCAATATTTCAAAACTTGACATGAATACATGACAAGAATGATTTATGATTCATGATTATGAAATATACATGATTTTATGCATATATGATTGGTTTATGACTTGTTTTATTATATGCTCTATGAAATACTTTATTTTGTATTATTTATTATTTTTTAAATATTATATTATCATGAAAAACTTATGCTTGATCCGATAAGGAAGCGTAAGTTCTACTTATTGAGCTAGTGTAGCTCATATTCTTTTTTTTTTTCTTATATAAAGAAATAGGGCTAGGACCGACAAAGAAAATTCAGGTTTTGGAGATCTGCGATGCAAGCTTGAAAATTTTGTAGATGAAGTTTAGTTATATGATGATCATGAATTTATAGTAAATAATTATGAATTTTGAGATATGAATTTGTATTTGCTTTCAGATTTAGATGCTCTAAACCAATATTGGTTTAATTATCTAATGAATAAAATAACTGAATCTTTTTATTTGATAGATTTTACATGATTATGATGGATTGGCTTCGTGTTATCATGGGCTCCATCCCTCGATAGCATGACCGTGTTATATCTCGGATTTGGGGCGTGACATCAAGAATTTTCAATTTTCTCAATCCTAATATATCTGTTAAATATAAAATTTTCAAAGGGAGAGAGTTAAAATAAAAAATAGTTACAACAAGAGGCTAGAAAATATGAATAGAATGGAATTGCAGAAACAAGCTTGATGAGGAAGAAGCTGACATAAAGTAATAAGACAATATAAACCATTATACTCAATATGTTAATGATCTCATAATAAAGAAATAATTACAAAGAAGTCATTAAGTTATTACCTTGCACATTAAAATAAGATGATAGTAAATATGTATACACTTAAAAAATTGGAGAAATAAGTTGGATGAGATAGATGCTGACATAAACCAAGAAGACAATATATAACTCATCATATTCAATGTGTTAATGATGTCGTAAAAGAGAAATAATTATAAAGGAGCTTTTAAGTTATTACCTTGCACATCAAATGTGCCACTTAGATAGTTTCCTTGTACATAGAGGGCACTAAGTAAAGATTAATTTCTAAAGATAATGGAATAGTTCTAGTGAGCCTGTTATAGCTGAGATCAAGGATTTCTAACTTTTTCAATCCTGATATATTTGTCAATTACAAAGATCCCAAAAGAAAAGAATTAAAATAAAAAATAGTTACGACAAGAGGCTAGAACATATGAATAGAATGAATTGCAAAAACAAGTTGGATGAGGAGAGAGTAACGTAAACCAATAAGACAATATAAACCACTATATTCAATGTGTTAATAGTCTTGTAATACAAAAATAATTGTAGATGACTCAGATAAGTTATTACATTCCCCATTTAGTGTGCCGTTCAGCTTGTTGGATCTTAGATTGAGGACACTGAGTGAAGATAGATTTTTGAGAGTTAATGGAAAAGTTCCAATGAGCCTGTTATAGTTGAGATCAAGAATTTTTAATTTTTTCAATCCTAATATATCTGTCGAACACAAAGTTCCCAAAGAAAAAGAATTAAAATCAAAAATAATTACGGCAAGCGGGCTAGAAAATATGAACATAATGAAATTGCAGAAACAAGTTTGATGAGGAAGAGGCTAACATAAAGCAATAAGATAATATAAACCATCATACTCCATGCATTAATAGTTTCATGCTAGGAAAATAGCTGCAGGTGACTTTGTAAGTTACTACCTTCCCCATGAAGTGTGCCATTCAGCATGTTGAATCTTAGATTTAGGACATTAAGTGAAGATAAATTTTTGAGAGATAATGGAATAGTTCTAGTGAGTAAGTTATTGCTGAGATCAATAATTTCTAACTTTCTTAGTCCCGATATATCTATCAAATAAAATGTTTCCAAAGAAAGAGAATCTATATCAAAAGCACTATTTGCAACAAAAGGATAGAAAATATGAATAGAATGAAATTAAAGAAATAAGTTGGATGAGAGAAAAGCTAGCTGACCCATCCATGATAACGATCCTATAATTTGATTGTCAGATAAGTTAAGTTGTCGGAGCTCATGAAAAAAAGAAAAAATACTAAAATTCAATCACCATTGCTTAATTTGATCATATTCTACAAGGCTCAAAAGCATAAGCTTCGATAATTGTTTTGTATTGTTGCTACAAATCACTCTCTTCCAGAGGCAGTAGTCCCTCCCTCTTCCCTATGTGGGTGGTGAAGTATAGTTGTTGTGAAGGAGAGAAGATCTAAACTCTAATAGAGCTTCATATTCCTCCAAAGGACACCCAAAGCTAGAGTTGCAGTTGCATGGGACTACAATCAGTAAAGTCCATAACAAAATTGCTAGCCTTGAGTAGATGACAAAGTAGTAGCAATTCCTCATAGTGGGGTGAATATTGTAAGGTAATTATCTGATGCGTACTTGCTTCTCATCTCATCCTTGCACCTATCATATAAAAGCATGGAGGTTTGAAAATTTGAGTCTACGTCCAAGTCAACATATTGCTAGGTTGATTGCTTGGCTTCCAATAACGTCATGTTCAATCCCTTAATGCTAAGATTTTGTTTTGGAAAAGGTGATTGGGAGTGGACCCTAACCAGAGAATAATTATTAGAATTGAAAGCGAGTGAAGTGTAATTCACCAAATGGAAGAAACTAGTAAAAAAAAGTAAAAAATTCAAAGACAAGCGAGCGGCTCACAAAAGGTAAAAGAAAGCAATAGGAAAACATAAGGAACAATTTCTTATGAGATTCAAAATCCACTCATTAAGGACTTAAGAGGATTTAGTGGTAGAAACTTTTTCTACAGACTCAGACTTTCCAATAAAATCTTCAATTTGCACATGCACTGACTAAATGTACAAACTAGCAAGTCCAAGTCTACATGGAAGAAAAGTGTGCATCATGATCCATGTAGGACTTGTTTTCTGGAGAAAAGCTATTGGGAGCTTTTCCGCTATTGACCAAAAGGTTTTCCAAAGAGGATTTGACTCTCGAACAATAAGGGCTCCATGAATGTGGACTCTAGATACCCATAGACCAAATAGTTTATCTTTAACTACTATTCAAGAGGAGTAATATTTGAATGTACCATGTGAGGATCAAGGAAGAGACAGCTAGAAATCTGTTGGCAAATCTATTATTTGTTGCACTAGATTTCATGGATATTAATTAGGCATTGTATGCCTTCGTTACTTCAGCAACACTTTAAATTGTGATGAACTCTTTTAAAGCCTATTAGTTGGTTCTTACCAAAAAAAAAGTCTATTAGTTAGTTCTAGTGTAAATATGGGAGACCTTAATCTCTCTGCTTAGCCTCTATAAGATGGACATCCGAGGAGGACTACCTTGCTCCTTTGCTTACCTGCTGGTGGATCTAGAAATCAAGAAAAGCTTCATTGAGGTACTCTGCTTTAGGATTGTCCGAGTGAATTCTGATAGAGGTTGTATATAATGCCTAGCCCAAAATGAACTGGGTCTGGTCCACTTCACCAGCCTGATGTTTAATTTGGATCATGGCCTGGACTTTGGCTTGTGGCCTGGCTTGAAAAGGGGCCACTCCTCTTCTCGATCTTCGATGGTTGCTAGGAAAGCTAGCCTCCTGGCTATTTAAGGTTCCCACCACCCCTCAAGAGGACGAGCCAATTCTCCTAATCCTTTACCTCTTCTCTCTTGGATTCTCAAGATTTCTAATGATCATTGTCATCACTTTGCTTTTGCCAAAATCACGATTTCAAACTTGCCAAAGCCACCTCTTCACCTCTTAGATTCGTCCTCTCCCTACTATCCTCACACAAGGCCGCTACTATGTACTAGCCTGAAATTCCTCGAGAATTTGTTAGATTTCATTTTTCCTGTTCCGAACACTTTGCTCCGAGTTTCCAAACCTGTTCCAAAGGCAGAGGCTTTGCCTATTCCATTTCCAGCTAGGGTGCCTCGATGACCTCTTCAAATTTGCTTTTTTTTTTTTAACCAAGTGTTGAACCAAAACATAAGATGCCTTTGACATGGTCTTGGTCCTTGATAAATCTTCATCTTTCAGACTCTATGTTGCATGTAATTACCATGTTTGTGGCTTCCATGATTAAATCTCGAAAGAGTTTTCTAGTGTGCTGGTGAAACATACAGTTTGTTGTTAATTAAAGAAGCAACAATACTTGGTCCATAATAAGCCTTGCGATAAGGTTTATTTGAGCCTTGGCTGATTCACAGCTTTCTCATCTCAATATACATAATCTTTATTAACACAGAAATTTAGACAAGGCTCATGGATGGATGGTCACTAAGGAATTCTGGAAGTAGATTAAGGATGTCCATGCAACGCACATGAGAGTTACAGATAAGAATGTTGGCGAAATAAACATGAGAAGTAAACTACAGAGCATGAAGCCAAATGACAATGGATTATTGTGACTGGAAATCGACATTGTTGCAGTAAATGGATTGAGCCTTGAACAACTTGTATGAAGTATTGGGTCAGGATGGGCCAATTTCTAGGCTCCATGATTGTTTGGAATTTGCTCGAATCTTCCTTATTTGAATTCAATGGAATCTAATTATTGTATGGCCTAACCTTGGTTGCATTGCCCACCAACCTGTCCGACCTAACAAATCTCAACATTGATTAACACCTGATTTTTATGAAATATTAGTCCAGCTTGGGTCAAATTATAGATATGATGATCAATGAAGATCATATTTGCATCTTTCATGTTTTGACCCAACCCAACCCCAAATTAACAAATGACCTGAAATTGATGGCTCTTTGATTTGACCCATCCAACATCAACCAACCTAACTCACATGGGCATGAGTGTGCATGAGCTTAATATCGGTTGCCATAACCTATGACACTATCATATCAGAATGTCATGTATAAATTGTGGCAATCAATCTAATCATTTTAAAACATCTAGCAAGTGATTTGAGCTTGAGCTCAGTGGTTGCACCCACTTGTTTGGAAGTGAGGGGTCAAAATGATTTGGACTTGTATAGTATTATTTTTTAGGACATTATTTTAGAAATTTTTAAGTAAAAAATCCTAAAATTCTAGGTACCTTCTTTTCTCCAATAGTAAGACTTCTCTCCCCTATCTCAAAAATGGACAAAAGAAAAAGAAAAAAAAATCTAGTAAGCAATGATGCACGGCCAGTATTAACCCCAAAAGCAACAGTACATTACAGCATTAGAAAAGGCCCTCACCTTAACAATTATTGACTAGTGTAAGATCATCATAATGGTTATTCGCCTCAAATAGTAACATTTCATATTTTTAATATTTAAATAATAATTATATTCATTATAACAGTATTATAGTGAAATATAATAAGAAACCAACAAAATTATCTTTTCCTTCACTTTTTAGTATTATGAGGGTTCATTATACAATGAAGAACGATAACGGCTATCCCTATTTTTAAAAGTAATTCTCATGCTGCATTGAGGACCAACTCAAGGTAGTACCTCTAGACCTTAAACCAAAAATGCTACCTAATTACTAATCTTCTATGCTAAGTTATGGAAGATACTAATGTGACCAAAAAGTATATTGTCACATCATCGAACTATAGTAGTGTTACTTAGATATTTTATTTATTAATTATATTCTTTTTTTAAATCCACAGGTAAAGAGAAAATTAGGTGACCAAAATTGGATTCTAAGAAGGAATACTTAATCATGATTTATGGCTTTGGGACAAACTCTAGAGGCTTTCGGTTAGCTGAAAGCAATGACCATTTGAATCAAACATTTCATTTGATATTCATGAATTGTTTCATCATTGAATTCTACCTCTATCTCTCTCTTTTTTTTCTCTTTAATACTATTTTAGGTTTGAAATCTCTAAAACCCTAAGAAAAAACCATATAGAAAAAATTATCACGAGATTGTTTGGACGGCCACTATGTAAGCATTCATCTGTGATCATACAACGGCATAAATTTGACCTTTATCTAGAATGAAGGAAGTTTTTCTACGATAAGTATAGTGGCTGTGATTGAATAAATATGGTCGCATGGTAACAATTCACATGCAACCAGAAGCTTCCCGTTGGAATTTTATTGAGCCAAAGTGGTCACCACCGTGCAGCTTCTTCTTGGCCCTGTGTGGTGTTATGACGTCTTTCAAGAAATTATGGCTGAGACTTGTCAAAGACGTAGCCAAAGTTCATGCTAACTTGTCTTTTACTCTCCGCGCATGCTTTGAATCGGACCTCTTCAAACTTTTAATAAGGTTTTCAGCCAAAGAATAAGGTGCCTATTGACATGGTCTGGGTCCTTTGGTTTTTTCAGGATTCCAAAACTGACTGATGACTAACTTGGAGTCACCAATGACTTCGATAGGAATGTTATATTTAGTTGTTGGGTCAGTTAAAGCCCATGATGGACATTTTGTACTTAGCCAAATTGTTGGTTCCTGGGAAAACCAATTGACTTGTTTTGAGTACACGTACAAAACTTCCACTCAAGCTGACATGTGTATAGCTATGGAAGGATCTATACATGTATGTATATAGTCCCGTAGCAACTATGCACTATATAGATTTTAATTAAATATCTGTAGAGGATCAAGAAATTCAAATAATACTATCTAACTATTTTTTTCGAGTAAGATCTTAAATTATTGCAAATGGTATTAAAATGGAAGTAACCTATAGCTCATGTAAATTAGGGGGCATGCAGTACAGATATATTTGGATTGATTATATGCTAATCATAGTACTTGTAATTGAATTTATAATACTTACTGGATTTAAATAGATTTAAATTGATGATAATACGAACTCAATATTTGGATCTCAATAATACAGACTTGTGTTCTCAATTACATAGCAGTGGATATATATATATATATATATATATATATATATATATATATATATATATATAGACCCAAAAAATTAATAGGAATTTACATTAAAATAAATATTTAAATACTTGTAAAACTCTATTCCTATAGTCTAAATAAAAATAAAATTATTTATTTTCTAAATAAAATAATTTTTTTTAATTTCTATATCTGTGCCTAATAAAGTGCTCTCTCACGGGATGGTCCTCCGTCAGTGGCTTTCATAGCATCGGAATGGGCCCATGTCAAAATCATTATTAACTAGTATTATAAGGTCATCAAGATGGTTATTTACCTCAAATAATAACATTTCATATTTTTAATATTTAAATAACAACTATAGTTTTTATAACAATGTTATAATGAAAAATAATGGGAAAATAATAACATCACTTTTCCCTTCACTTTTTATTAAACACAAAATATTATTTCTAGAGCATACAATAACATTTAGAGAAAATCTTAATATTAGAAATTTAACTTTAAAAATTAATATTTTATTTATGGAAGGTACAAGTAAATAGTAATGAGCATTATTTATATAAATAGATGATTATAAATATAAATCACATGTGCACTATAATGGTAGTTATTTTTCTACATATTGTTATGTATATTACATTAAGTGTTCCAATAAGACTTTTATCTTGAATCCATAAGACCGGTCAATAGAATGGATGGTCAGCTCGGCAAGTCTTCGGGAGAACATAGGGGTCCGGTTAGTTGTATTCTAATAGGACTACACCAAGCAGTTGGGTAAAGTATTCACATGGCAAATTACGGTCCATATGAGAGATAATAACCAAGGATAAAAATTAAGGTGTTATAACTGTTAAATAGTCATTCTAACAATTTTTTTGATAGCCCCCTTCCCAGGGTTTTGTTATATATATATAATAACAGAGAAAACAATCATTACAACATGATATTTAGTATTATAAGCATTCATTATACAATAAAACTAACTACCATCCCTGTTTTTTCAGATATTTCTCATGCTGCTTGAAGACCGACTCAAGATAGTACTTCTAGATCTTAAGCTGAAAAGCTATCTAATTACTAGCCTTCCATGCTAAGTTGTGGAAGACTAAATAACCTGACCCCTAAAGTAAATAGTTACATTAGCCAATCATGATACTTAGAGGAGTTAGACAAATTCTGTTTATTAATTATGTTCTTCTTTTATGTCCATAGGTAGGGAACAAATTAAGTGACTAAAATTAACTTCTAAGAAGGAATACTTGATTATCATTAATGGCTCTGGGACAGCCTGTAGAGGCCCCAGGTTAGTAGAAAGGGATGCCTGCTCTTTTTTTTTTTTAAATACCATGTTAGGTTAGAAATCTCTTAAACTCTTTAAAAGACCACCTAGAAAAAGTCATCACGAGAACGTTTGGAAGGCCACCCGATAAGCATTCATCTGTGATCAACCCCCATCGTAAATTTCTACCAAAAAAAAATACAAAGTTTTCAAAAAAGAGAATTAAAATAAAAAATAGTTATGATAAAAGACTAGAAAATATGAATAGAACGAAATTACAGAAACAAATTTGAAGAGGAGGATAACATAATGCAATAAGACAATATAAACCATTATACTCAATATCTTAATAGTCTCATGCTGGGAAAAAAGCTGTAGATGACTTTGTAAGTAATTACCTTCCTTATTAAGTGTACCATTCAGCTGGTTGGATCCTAGATTCAGAATATTAAGTGAAGATAAATTTTTGAGAGATAACGGAATAGTTCCGATGAGCATGTTCTCGCTTAGATCAAGAATTTTCAACTTTCTCAATCCTGATATATCTGTCAAATATACAATATCCAAAAAAAAAAGAATCTAAATCAAAAGTACTATTTACAACAAAAGGATAGAATAGAATGAAATTAAAGAAATGCTATCTAATTACTAGTCTTCTATGCTATGTTATGGAAGATCGATATTAATGTGACCCTAAAGTAAATTGTCACATCACCCAACTATAGTAGTGCAGTTAGACATTTTATTTATTAATTATCTTCTTTTTTTATATCCATAGGTAGAGAAAAACTTAGGTGACCAAAATTGGATTCTAAGAAGGAATACATAATCATGATTTATGGCTCTGAGACAAACTCCAGAGGCTCTAGGTTAGCTGAAAGCAATGACCATTTGGATCTAATATTTCATTTGATATTCATGAATTATTTCATCATTGAATTCTACCTCTATCTCTCTCTCTTTTTTTCTTTAATACTATTTTAGGTTTGAAATCTCTTAAACCCTAAGAAAAAACCATATAGAAAAAATTATCATGAGATTGTTTGGATGGCCACCATGAAAACATTCATCTATGATCATACACTGGTATAAATTTGACCTTTATCTAGAATGAAGGAAGTTTTTTCACGATAAGTATGGTGGTTGTGATTGAATAAACATGGTCGCATGGCAACAATTCACATGCAACCAGAAGCTTCCCGTTGGAATTTTATTGAGCGAAAGTGGTCACCACCGTGCAGCTTCTTCTTGGCCCTGTGTGGTGTTATGACGTCTTTCAAGAAAATTATGGTTGAGACTTTTCAAAAACGTAGCCAAAGTTCATGCTAACTTATTTTTAACTCTCTGCGCATGCTTTGAATTTGACCTCTTCAAACTTTTAATAAGGTTTTCAGCCAAAGAATAAGGTGCCTTTGACATGGTCTCGGTCCTCTGATTTTTCAGGATTCCAAAACTGACTGTTGACTGACTTGGAGTCACCAATGACTTTGATAGTAATATTATATTTAGTTGTTGGTTCAGTTAAAGCAATGGACATTCTGTACTTAGCCAAATTGCTTGTTGTCGGAAAAACCAATTGACTTGCTTTGAGTACACGTACAAAACTTCCACTCAAGTCGACATGTGTATAGCTATGGGAGGATCTATATAGACATGTATATAGTGCCACATCAATTGTGCACTATAAGATTTTAATAAGATACTAATAGAGAGTTAAAAAATTCAAATAATATTTTTTAATTAATTTTTTTTGAGTAAAATCCTAAATTATTGTAAATGGTATGAAAGTGGAAGCAACCTGTAGCTCATGTAAATTAGAGGGTACTACAATGCAAACACATTTGGGCTGACTATATGCTAATCATAATGCTTATAATGAAATTTACAATATTTATTGGATTTGAATAGATTTGAATCCATAATATTACAAATTCAATATTTTCGAATCTCAATAATATAAACTTGTGTTCCAATGAGCCTGATATAACTGAGATAAAAAAATTTCAACTTTTTGAATCCTGATATGTCTGTCAAATACAAAGTTTTCAAAAAAGTGAATCTAAATGAAAAATATCTACAATAAAATAATGGAATATATGAATAGATCGAAAAAATAAAGAAACAAGTTGGATGAGGAAGAAGCTTACATAAACCAAGAAGCCAATATATATACTCAATGTGTTAATGGTCTCTAATAGAAAAATAATTAAATAAGAGCCTTTAAATTATTACCGTGTACATCAAGTATGCCATTTAGCATGTTGTCCCCTAGATATAAGGCATCAAGTGAAAATAGATTTTTAAACGATAATAGAGTACTCCTAGTTATAAGCCTGTTATACCTAAGATTAAGGATTTTTAACTTTTTGAATCCTGATATGTCTATCAAATACATAGTTTTCAAAGAAAGTGAATCCAAATCAAAAATATTTATAGCAAGAGGATAGAAAATATGAATAGACTGAAAAATTAGAGAAGCACATTGGATAAAGAAGAGGCTAACATAGATCAAGAAGGCAATATATAACCTACCATACTCAATGTATTAATGGTTTTGTAATAGAGAAATAATTGCATAAGAGTCTTTAAGTTATTACCTTGCACATCAAGTGTGCCATTTAGATAGTTGCCGTACAGATATAGAACCTTGAGTGAAGATTGATTTTTAAAAGATGACGGAATAGTTCCAGTGAGTTGGTTAATGCTGAGATCAAGGATTTCCAACTTTTTGAATCCTGATATATCTGTTAAATACAAAGTTTCCAAAGAAAGTGAGTCTAAATAAAAAATATTTATACCAAGAGGATAGAAAATATGAAAAGACTAAAAAAATTAGAGAAGCAAATTAGATGAGGGAGAGGCTAATATAAACTAAAAAAATATGCAAACCATTATATTCTATGTGTTAATGGTCTCATGATAGAGAAATAGTTGTAGATGACTCTGCAAGTTATCACCTTCTATACCAAGTGTGCCATTTAGCATGTTGTCTCCTAGATATAGAGCACGGAGGGAAGATAGGATCTTGAGATATAATTGAATATTTCCATTGAGTCAATTATTATTGAGATCAAGGATTTCCAACTTTCTCAATTCTAGAAATCAAGGAAAGCTCATTGAGGCACTCTACTTCAAGACTGTCCAAGTGAATTCTGATAGAGGCTGTAGATAATGCCTAGCCCAAAATGAACCGGCCCTGGCACACTTCACCGGCCTAACATTTAATTTGGGTCATGGCCTTTACTTTGGCTCGTGGCCTGGCTTGAAAAGGGGCCACTCCTCTTCCCATTCTCCAATGGACGCTAAGAAAGCTTGCCTCCCGGCTATTCAAGGTTCCCACACCCCTCAAGAGGACGAGCCAATTCCCCCAATCCTTATTTTCTTCTCTCTTGAATTCTCCAGATTTAACAATCATTGTCATCACCGTGCTTTTGCCAAAATCATGACTTCAAACTTGCCAGATCCACCTCCTCACCTCTTAGTTTCCTCCTCTCCCTACTACTATCCCCGCACAAGGCCACTACTATGTACTACCTTGAAATTCCTCAAGAATTCACTGGATTTCATTTTTCCTGTTCCGAACACTTTCTTTGCTCCAAGCTTCCAACCCTGTTCCAAAGGCAGAGGCTTTGCCTCTACCATTTCCAACCAGGGTGCCTCAATGACCTCTTCAGACTTTATTTTTTAATCAAGTGTTCAACCAAAACATTAGATGCCTTTGACATGGTCTTGATCCTTTGATAAATCTTCGTCTTTTAGACTCTATGTTGCATGTAATTAACATGTTTGCAGCTTCCATGAATAAATCTCGAAAGAGTTTTCTTGTGTGCCGGTGAAACATACATTTGTTGTTAATTAGAGAAGCAAAAATACTTGGTCCATTGTAAGCCTTGCAATAAGGTTTATTTGAGTCTTAGCTGATTCCCAGCTTTCTCATCTCAATGTAGAAATTAAGACATGGCTCTTGGATGGATGGTCGCTAAGGAATTCTATTAGACCTAACAAATCTCAACATTGATTCACACCTGATATTTATGAAATATTAGTTCAGCTTGGGTCAAATTATAGACATGATGATCAATGAAGATCATATGTGCATCTTCCATGTTTTGACCCAACCCCACCCCAAATTAACAAATGAACTGAAATTGATGGCTCTTTGATTGACCCATCCAACATTAACCAACCTAACAAACATGGACGAGTGTGCGTGAACTTAATATCGGTTGCCATAACCAACCTATGACACTATCATATCAGGATGTCATGCATGAATTGTGGCAATCAATCTAATCATGAATTTAGGTGACCAAAATTGGATTCTAAGAAGGAATACATAATCATGATTTATGGCTTTGAGACAAACTCTAGAGGCTCTAGGTTAGCTGAAAGCAATGACCATTTGGATCTAATGTTTCATTTGAGATTCATAAATTATTTCATCATTGAATTCTACCTCTATCTCTCTCTCTCTCTCTCTCTTTTTTCTTTAATACTATTTTAGGTTTGAAATCTCTTAAACCCTAAGAAAAAACCATATAGAAAAAATTATCACGAGATTGTTTGGACGGCCACCATGAAAGCATTCATCTGTGATCATACACCGGTATAAATTTGGCCTTTATCTAGAATGAAGTTTTTCCACGATAAGTATGGTGGCTGTGATTGAATAAACATGGTCGCATGGCAACAATTCACATGCAACCAGAAGCTTCCTGTTGGAATTTTATTGAGCCAAAGTGGTCACCACCATGCAGCTTCTTCTTGGCCCTGTGTGGGGTTATGACATCTTTCAAGAAATTATGGCCGAGACTTTTCAAAGACGTAGCCAAAGTTCATGCTAACTTGTTTTTTACTCTTCACGCATGCTTTGACTTTGACCTCTTCAAACTTTTAATAAGGTTTTTAGCCAAAGAATCAGGTGCCTTTGAGATAGTCTCGATCCTTTGGTTTTTCAGGATTCCAAAACTGACTGATGACCAACTTGGAGTCACCAATGACTTTGATAGTAATGTTATATTTAGTTGTTGGGTCAGTTAAAGCCCATGATGGACATTTTGTACTTAGCCAAATTGTTGGTTGCTGGAAAAACCAATTGTCTTGCTTTGAGTACACGTACAAAACTTCCACTCAAGCTGATGTTTATAGCCATGGAAGGATCTATACATACATGTATATAGTCCCATATCAATTATGCACTATATAGATTTTAATTAGATACCTATAGAGGGCCAAGAAATTCAAATAATACCGCCTAACTAATTTTTTTGAGCAAGATCCTAAAATATTGCAAATGGTATTAAAATGGAAGTTACCTATAGCTCATGTAAATTAGGGAGCATTGTAGTACAGACACATTTGGGTTGACTATATGCTAATCATGGTGCTTGTAATTGAATTTATAATACTTATTGGGTTTGAATAGATTTAAATCCATAATATATGAACTCAATATTTGAATCTCAATAATATAAACTTGTGTTCTCAATTACATAGCAGTGGATATATATATATATATATATATATATATATATATATATATATGGACCCAAAAAATTAATAAGAATTTACATAAAAATAAAATATTTAAATACTTCTAAAATTCTATTCTTATAGCCTAAATAAAAATAAAATGATTCATTTTCTAAATAAAATAAAAATTTTTTAATTTCTATATCTGTGCCTAACAAAGTGCTCTCTCACAAGACAGTCCTCCGTCAATAGCTTTCATAGCATCAGAATGGGCCCACATCAAAATCGTTATTAACCAGTATCATAAGGTCATCAGGATGGTTATTTACCTCAAATAGTAATATTTCATATTTTTAATATTTAAATAATAGCTATAGTCTTTATAACAATGTTATAATGAAAAATAATGAAAACATAATAACATTACTTTTCCCTTCACTTTTTATTAAACACAAAATATTATTTCTAGAGCATACAATAACATTTAGAGAAAATCTTAATATTAGAAATTTAACTTTAAAAATTAATATTTTATTTATGGAAGGTACAAGTAAATAGTAATGAGCATTATTTATATAAATAGATGATTATAAATATAAATCACATATGCACTATAATGGTAGTTATTTTTCTACATATTGTTATGTATATTACATTAAGTGTTCTAATAAGACTTTTATCTTGAATCCATGAGACCGGGCAATACAATGAACGGTCAGCTCAACAAGTCTTCAGGAGAACATATGGATCCAGTTGTATTCTAATAGGACTACATAAAGCAGTTGGGTAAAGTATTCACTTGCCAAATTACGGTCCACGTGAGAGATAATAACCATGGCTCAAAATTACCGTGTTATAACTGTTAACGAGTCATTCTAACAATTTTTTTAATAGCCCCCACCCCCACAGTTTTGTTAAATATATAATAATAGAGAAAATAATTATTACAACATGATATTTAGTTTTATAAGGGTTCATTATACCATGAAACTAACAACCATCCCAGTTTTTTCTGACATTTCTGATGCTGCTTGAAGACCGACTCAAGGTAGTACCTCTAGATCTTAAGCCAAAAAAGCTATCTAATTACTAGCCTTCCATGCTAAGTCGTGGAATTTTAAATAATCTGACCCTAAAATAAATAGTCACATAAGGCAATCATGATAGCTTGAGGAGTTAAACAAATTCTATTTATTAATTATGTTCTTCTTTTATGTCCAAAGGTAGAGTAAAAAATTAAGTGACCAAAATTGACTTCTAAGAAGGAATACCTGATTATGATTAATGGCTCTCAGACAGCTTGCAGAGGCCCCAGGCTAGTAGAAAGGGATACCTGCTCTTCTTTTTTTTTTAAATTTTTTTAGGACTATGTTAGGTTAGAAACCTCTTGAACTCTTTCAAAGATCACCTAGCAAAAGTCATCACGAGAGTGCTTGGAAGGTCACCCGATAGGCCTTCATCTGTGATCGAACCTGATCATAAATTTGACATTTATATGTGATGTTGCAAGGCTCTGAAGGATAGATGGCGAGGTCAGTTCTAGATCGAGTTGAAGTACTCTTAAGTAAAATTTGAGGAAGTCCATTGAAAATTCTGCAAAAGAAGTCTTAGATCCGGTGGGGTATCCTCTAGATTAGAACCCTTCGATGAATAAATTAGCTGGAGCCTTGAGAATCAGCAGTAGAGATGACAAAACTAGAAGGCAAGAGAGGAGATCCTGAATGAGTAAAGTAAGGACTCTTGTTTTCTTTAGTGGAAGAGCTAAAAGAAATTCATCAGAGTCTCAACACTATCAATTTTGACATATTTTGTGGAGGATACCCTGCTCCTTTTTACATAGAAGGGACTTTCATAGGTCGTTAGGCTGTTAGAAGAATTTGTTAAGTCATTAATTTGTTATAACAGAATGGCTAGCAATATAGAGATCATGGGTTGCTTTATCCATGTGGAGATTAGCTGTAGTATGATTGAAAGACAACTGCTATTGAGTTGGTCGACAGCTATAAGGTAACCATCTATATGTTAGAGTCATATTGGTCACGTCGGCTTTGGTATGATATCCCATATGATAGATCGATAAACAATCGAGCTGATCATGTTTCATCAGGAGCTAACTCTGATATGTTTAGATCGCCATAGAGTTGAGCTGAAGGTTAATGTAGATCAGTAAATAGCCGACCTGACTTGGAAGTATAATTTAGATAATTTTGATGTCATCACGTGGCTTGATGATAAGGTCGGTTTGTATGCACCAACAACCTGGAATCGTGCAAGGACATGCATTGATGGCTATGATTGAACAGACAATGGTTTCTTTACCCAAAAAAAAAAAAAAACAAAATATGGATTTCCTACCAAAAGCATGAAAAAAAAAAAAAAAATGCAAACAAGTGTCATGCGGCAATGATTCACATGCAAAAGCATATCTTGCCAAAGTGGCCACCACCAACATATACTCGAACTTGACCTCTTCAAACTCCTAATTTTTTTATCAAGTATTCAGCAAAAACACAACATGCCTTTGACACGGTCTCTCTCGTAATAGAAATAGGACATGGTTGGGTACTACCCCCGTTTATTAATTAAAATAGTGCATAGAATTATTAGAGAAGACGATGAGTTTATAGGATTGTTACGGAGTACAAAGGGCAAAATCAACAATCAGCTGTTGCCGGGAGGCGCCAAGGATTCAAAAGGTTCTAATACTCAGCTTCATTCTTCAAAGAACAAATATGGTCCCAACTCTGGAATGACTGAAGAATCTTCTTCATGATAGAGTAAATCGATCCTTTCTTGTTCAAAAATAGATGGATAGTTCTTTCCCCTCCAATTCTCTCAACACACCGTTCCAATAAACTGGTCCCAGCCCAACTTGATGGTGGTCCGCAGAACGGTCATGGAATGTTGATGGTCTCCCTCTTAAATGCAATTGCAACTTGATGGTGGTCCCAAACTCTTAGCAAAGGGACATCTAAAGAATAGATGGTTGACCGACTTCAAATTCGAGCTTGTTACTTTTTGCTAACCGTAAGAAATCTTTCATCTTTGGTGCCTTTCAAAGGATTTTTAAGTATGGAATTTTCATCTTTTCCAGGGTTGTTGCCTTCCAAAGGATTTTTGAGTATGCACATCTTAGGCTGCTTAAGTTAGGGAACTTATAATAAGAGTTTATAGTGAACAAACTATTTTGAAAAAGCTTCCAAACTGGCAAGTTCATGATGCGAGATGGTCTAACTGAAGCAATAAATCCAACTGACTCATCCCAAATCTAGTCAAAGGCCCTCGCATATTAGCGTACCAATTCAAATTCCTTCAACTCAAATAAGAATAGATCAATGGCCAGATTCGGCTTCAAGGCTCGAGTATAGAGCTCCTCAAAATGAGAGCAAAGAGGAATCACATCAATCTAAACATCTTCCTATAACCAATTGGACACTCTATTTCCAACCTTGAATACCACCCAATTCTAAAATATAGAATTTTTCAAGCAAACATCTTTCTAGATAGGAGATAAACCCGAAGTCTTTTTCCTTATGCTCATGCCCAACTTTCTCCATGAGTAATAGGCCCATCTAATCTAAGGCCACCAAGGATTGGGCGATGCATGAAGAAATTGCAGGCCCATTTAGCCGGAGGTGACTGGTTCATTTGAGATAAATTCTTTACACCCAAGCAACTTTGCTCCTTTGTCTTGCAAACAATATCCCAATTTACTAGGCAATGAAATCCACAAATACAATCAGTACCCTTCAATAAAAATGCTCTTCTCCTTTTATCAATTCTATTCATGACCAATTTCAGCAATTTATAAATAGACATATAGTAAAATGGAAGCATTGTCAGCACAAAGTTGATCAATATTAATCTCCCTCCCTATGAAAGAAACTTTCTTTTTCAAGATGTAGCCTTGAGTTCATCTTTTCAATTAAAGCTAGGCAACATTACTTAGGCAGCTTCTTATGATCTAGTGGTAGGCCCAAGTATAAAAAAGATAAAGCACCTTACTTACAATTCATCCAAGATGCAAACCGAGATGAGTTACCATCATCCATATTCAAACAAAGAATAGAGCTTTTGTAAAAAGTGATTGTTAACCCTAACACATCTTCAAAAGCTAACAGAATTATCTTAGCCACCAATATACTATCTTTTTTATCTACACAAAATAAAAGAGTATCATATGCAACTACAGGCTCAAGATACCACCTAATTCCTTTGGATGCCCAATACCCTCAAACAAACCTAGAGCACACGCTTGCTTGAGTAGTTGAGAGAGGACATCCATTGCTAAGATGAAAAGTGATGGAGATAAGGGGGTTGTCCAACCTTAAACCTTGCTTACATTTCATCCATCTTTGGGGGCACCATTCAAAAGAAGAACAATAGAAGCCAAAGATAATAAACTACGGAACCATCAAATCCATCTACTTAAAAAGCCCCTTGGTCTAAGAATCTCAATGAAGAAATCCCAAGTTAACCTATCAAATGATTTTTCAAAGCCTATTTTACTAAGGATACCTTTCTCCCCTGATCTCTTACAATAAGTTAGCATTCCATGGGCACTAAGCATTCTATGATGCTTTGACCTCTCACAATGGCCGATTGAGAGTCTTCAAGAAGAGTTGGGGGAAATTTGGTAAGCCTTCTAGAAAGAATCTTTATGATAATCTAGTAAAGGCTATTCAACAGACTGGTAGACCTAAGGTCCTTGGCCGAAAGCATACCTCCTTCTTAGGAATTAGAGAACAATAGGTGAAACTAAGCCATTCCAAGTCAAGTACACCTTACAAAGTTTTCAGTAAGTACCATCAAGTCATCGCTAATAATGTTCCAAAATTTTGAAAGAAGGAGAAGGTAAACCGATTGAGACCGGATGCTCTGCTACCATCAAAAGAGAACACCATCTCTTTGATCCCATCAAAGGTAAAAATCTGCTTGACATCAGATAAGTTGATAGAAGGCTTACAAAATCAGATCCCAGTTGATGGAAATCTTGGGCAAAAATTATTGGCTGAAGAGATGCTTGAAGAAAGATTGAAGATTTATTGTAATTTCCTCCCTGATTATTGAATTTTATACCTCCCTCCATCAAAGTAGCTATATGATTCCTCCTTTTTGGACCAAAAGTAACTTTGTAAAAAAAAGCCATATTTCTATCCCCTTACTTGAGCCAAGTAACTTTGCTTTTTGTTTCCAGTATAGTTCTTCCTTTCTGTACAACTCCTTTAAAGACTTTCTCAAAATTCTTCAAGTGAAAATTTTCAATAATAAAAGGTCTACTTTCTCCCCTCTCTTATCCAGAATTTTTATATCTTGCAAGATCTTCTTTTTCAACTCTCTATTCACAATCCTCTTATTGAAGATCCAAGATTCAATAACGGCGTAAGCATTCCTCAGATTCTTCTCCTATGCCTCTATATAGTTACAACTACCCCTAATTGATTCGATCAGGGAGAATAAAGATTTTTCTCAACTTGTTCAACATGAATCCTACAAAGAAAACTAGAAGAAAAAAACAAAATTTCAAAAGTAGAGCTTAAACCTCTTTTATTTCTCTCATTCATTCTTCACACCATATTCATTGACATACATAGCCCCTATTTCTATTAGCGAGATCTATCCTCGCACACTTTAGGTCGGATTCCTCTTTCAAGATTCTTGAAGGATGTTTGTCCTTCAATAATTTGGGTTAGACTCCTTTAAGTTCAAATGTATCTAGGCCTCCAAAAAATATGACTAATATATAAAATCATAAAAAAATATTAAAGATCTATAGGAGATAGATCTTAATTTCTACTTCAACTTTATCTTCTATCGCTCTATCCAATTCTTCATGTATTGAAAGATAACATCGGATAAAGTTCTTTCATCAAAAAGAAAGTTTCTATTTGTACACCTAAGGATTGATTTTGATGAATATAAAATATTTGAATATATATTTTGGTATTAATGAGTTGTTGAAGTTTATGTTAAAAAACTTTTTGGAACCTAGAGTTACTCTAAGGAAGACTTTTATGAATGCTAAAATAAGAAGCCAAAGAAAGTAGATTGAAGAAGCCACATCATGAAAAATCAAGTGAAAGAAGTAAAGAGCCAACTCTAAGCTTCAAAAAGTTGACTCTGACAAGGAAAAATTAAATGGTACAGTCTGTAAGTCGACCCCTAATTTTGTCGAGTTGACTCTCTTAGATAAACAGAGAGGCATATTTTCAAATTAGATCTCGAGTCAATCCCTACATCTATCGAGCCAACTCATAGTCACCTCAACTCGACCTCTACTTGATTTGAGTTGATTCGACTGCGACTGATAGCTTCAATGGCTAGTATTGTAGAACTTCCCAAATTATACAGAATGACTATAATGATTAGTTTTTGATCTTCAATAGCTAGAAATGGCTCTTTGGATATTTAATAAGTTTCAATGGCTGCCAAACAAAGAGAAGAGCTAAGAGAAAAAGAGTAAACAAGAGAAAAATCTAAGAACATTAATTGAGCATTCACTGAAGAGTTACAAGCTTCCAATCACTAAAAATCTTGAAGCATTCAAGTGGTTGTCAGAGACATCATTCTTTTGCTCTTTTAGGAGCTTTTTATTGTATTTTATATTGTTCTTCTAATTTTTTATTGTAAATAAGTTTCAATTGAAATTAAAACATAGGGATAGGCCCATCCAAGCCTTCAATTGAAGTGTGATTATTTTGTAAGCCTAGGAGTACTTTCAAGGAGTGGTTTTGGTTAATTTTTATTAAAAAAAATAATTGAATTTTGATTGTGAGTCCAGAAAAATAATCAAATTATAATCTAAGAAAAGATTATAGGGAAATTTTTAAGGATGGTTTAGGAAGTGGATGTAGGTACTGAGTTTGTTTACATTTTTCATACTTATGTTGTACTGCATAGCCCTTGCTCAAATTAGTCTACTTAATTTAATTTTTGTGCATAGAAAATTTTATTTTTTTTAGAAAATCTAATTCACCCCTTCTCGGGTTGTCTATCTAGGCAACACAATTTGACCAGTCTATTTTAGGGACTAAATAATAGAATTTGGTCTGATTCAAATCTCTAGAGGGTTGGCTCAAAGTTATAGATCTAAAAAAGATATCCAATTTTATTAGAATGAAATCATCTTAATTGAACATCTATAATTAAGTTATGGCCTCCTAAAATTTGATGATTCGACTTCTTATTTTGAGTATCTTGCTCCTAGATTCTATCTAGTCTTCTCGTAGTGGCTCAAGTGGTCCATATCGAGTTTGATAATCCTCTTAGATATTTGTAGTGGCTAAAATAATCTATATCGAGTTTGATAATCCTCTTAGATATTTATAGTAGCAAAGGTGGTCCATGTCGAATCTGATGATCTTCTTAGATATCTGTAGTAGCTAAAGTGATCGACATCAAATCTGTTGATTCTGCTAAATATCTGTAATGATCAACATCATCCACATTGAGTTTGATGATCCACTTGGATCAGAGCTTTCTTTGTTTAGGGGATTTAGCTCCTAAATCAAAACTAAAAAAAAAGAATTGCCTGCTTCCCTGCTTTGTGACTAAATCATTTAGCTTTGCTTGGATATGGTTTCTAGCCTTGATCTTCTTCGCTCGACGGTAGGTCCTCCTCTCCAAACATATGAGATAGCTTGACTACCAGAGTTACTAATGCTTGTTTTGAAAGTGCTGTCAATCGAGACATGATCTCGGTGAATTGGGCAAGCTTCTCTTCTAATTGTGCAAGACTACCTTCATCTCATCACCCATTGAGGCAGATCTAGCAATTGTGCTTGCCTTTGTCCATCAACATAGTTCAGACATGGATAGCCTTTCTCCTATCCACTTGTATGGCGCGTACATCTAAATCACAAATTAAGACTCACATAGATGTAAAGAAGTAAAGCTCTGATATCAAATTATCTCTATAGATGTAGAGAAACTTGGCTCTGAAATCAACTTGATTTGATCGGGGAGAAGAAAGAATTTTCTCAATCCGTTCAACTCGGATCTCACCAAAAACAACTAGAAGAAGAAAAAAAATTGAAAGTAAGGCTTAGATCCCTTTTCTTTCTTTAATTCCTTCTCCACACCACATAAACTAAGGTACATAGGCTATTTATATAATAGTGAAGTCTATCCTTTCATAGTTGGGGTCAAATTTTTTTTTTAGCTTCTCGAAGGGCATCCATCGTTGAACAATTTGGATCAGATTTTTTTTTTCTAGTTTGAATTTAACTAGCTCTCTAAAAGAATATGGCTAATATAAAGAGTCATAAAGAAAACTAAAACTTTATTAGAGATAGATCTTAATTTCTACATCAATTTTACCTTGTACTGCCCACTTAATTCTTAATGAATTAAAAGATAACATCCAGTCAAAATTATTTTTTAAAAAAAAAATTTAATTTGATCAACTTGTTTCAAAGCATAAATGATGAAATTTTATCCAATTTAACCACCTAGGGGTTGGCAAAAAATTATAAATCTCAAAAAGTTATCTAATTTCAAAAGACAAGATCATCTCAATCAAACATCGTATGACCTAGTTATTGTCTCCTAAAGTTTGGCAATTCGGCTTCCTAATATGGCAGATGTTGCTCCTAAATCCTATCCAACCCTATTCGTAGTAGCTAAAGTGGTCTATATTAGATTTGATGATCCTCTTAGATATCCATTATGGCCCAAGTAATCTACATCGAGTCTGATAATCTTTCTAGATACTCATGTAGTAAAGGTGGTCCATATCACATTTGGTGATCTTTTTGAATATCTATAATGGCCAAAGTAATCTACATCAAGTTTGGTGATCCTCTTGAATATCCATTATAGCCAAAGTAGTCCACATCAAGTCTAATGATCTATTTGGAGCATTGATACTCATTCAAGCACCAACCACAATATCCTCTAATTTAGGTTCTTCCAACTACAATGATTCAAATATAAAGATTTTTAAACCTAAAAATTTTGCATTATGTTTTAATGCAATTGGCATATGATCTGAAGCTAGGCTAGTGAGTGCTTTTTGTGTCGATATAGGAAAGATGTCTTTCCACTTACAAGAGAGAAGAAAGCGATCTAAGTGCACCAAGGATGGATGTTCTCTTCTATTGCTCCTAGTAAATTCTTAGCCTTTAAGATCTAGATTCATTAAGTTCAGCTATGAGGAAAAGTCCATAAACATCAAGCTATCTTGTAAATATTGCAGATTGCCTCTTCTATCTTCTGCCTCATTGGTGATGCTAAAATCTCTGCCCCCCCACAACAACCATGGTCCTTTCATGGCTTGAGAGCCTATAGAAGAAAGCTTTACAAATCTCTCTTTCGCAAGGCTCATAGATAGAAGAACAATAAACATTCTTGTCCAAATAATGGCAACACAACTCCATAGATAGAGAGAAAGACATTTTGATGGTATTTTGAGGGAGAATTTTCATAAGTTCCGACCAATAAATAAGTCGCGAGCCATGCTATTAGCATCCAAACAACCCATTCATCAACCTTTGAACCTCCCATGGATCTTAGAAAGTTGACGGTAGGTGCAGCACATTTGCCTCTTGAATAAAGATAAGGTTGTAGGCTGTGTCCACAATTAGATCTCTAATTGCTCTCCTCCTTTTAGCAATGAAAATTGAAAGAGAATGAGGAGAAATGGTATCTGTATTTCAAATTTCTCAATGGTACATATGGGGCTATTTATAGCCATGGCTCCATATCTAATAGGAAACAAATCATCTAATACATTGCAAAATGATTTCTAGAATCATCTTAGAATGAAGCATGATATGGTAATACAATATTACAATCAATCCTAATATGATATGGCCTAACGTGGTAATACAATATTACAATCAATCCTAATATGATACAAAATGATTTCTAAAATCATCCAGAGAATCATAACTAACATTCCCTCTCAAAATCAAGATGGTAGTGTAAATGTCAACTTGAGTTGGGAAAGTAGATCATGAAAATGTATAGGGGGATGAGTTTTTGTAAAGATATCTACAAGCTAATCGATTGAAGAAATAGAATATAGGTACAATATCCCATGAAGTAAATGCTGTCGAATAAAGTGGCAATCAATCTCAATATATTTAGTATATTCATGAAAAAAATCATGATGAGTAATCTAGATTGCACTTTGGTTATCATAATATAATGGTGTGGCAGCAGGATGCGAAACACTTATATTCTCTAGTAACCACCTCAGCCAAAGAAGTTTTGATGTCATATCAGCTATGGCACTATATTCTGCTTCAGTGCTTGATCGAGCAACTATAATTTGCTTGTTACTACACCAAAAAATAAGAAAATCTCTGAGTAAGAGATAATAGCCAATAGTTGATCATCTATCTATGGGATCACTAGCCCAATCAGCATTGGAGTATGCATGAAGCTCCAAGGATGACTTAGACGAAAAATGCAAATCATAAAATGATATTCCTTTAAAATATCTTAAAATGTGAAGGATAGCTGCAAAGTGTATAGAGCAATGTGCACTCATGAACTGACTCACTATATGAACAGCATACGAGATATTTGGTTGAGTAATAGTGAGATATACTCGACTATGTTATAGTTGAGATCAAAGATTTTTAATTTTTTGAATCCTGATATGTTTGTTAAATACAAAGATCCCAAAAGAAGAGAATTAAAATAAAAAATAGTTACGACAAGAGGCTAGAAAATATGAATAGAACCAATTGCAAAAACAAGTTGCATGTGGAGAGACTAGCATAAACCAATAAGATAATACTAACCTTTATATTTAATGCGTTAATAGTCTTGCAATATAAAAATAGTTGCAGATGACTCAAATAAGTTATTACCTTCCCCATTAAGTGTGCCGTTCAGCCCGTTGAACCTTAGATTGAGGACATTGAGTGAAGATAGATTTTTGAGAGATAATGGAAAAGTTCCAATGAGCCAATTAGTGCTGAGATCAAGGATTTCTAATTTTCTCAATCCTGATATGCCTGTCAAATATAAAGTTTCCAAAGAAAGAGAATTAAAATTAAAAATAGTTACGACAAGAGGCTAGAAAATATGAATAGAATGAAAGTGCAGAAACAAGTTGATGTGTAAGAGGCTAACATAAAGCAATAAGATAATATAAATCATTATACTCAATGTGTTAATAGTCTTGTGCTAGGAAAATAGCTACAGATGACTTTGTAAGTTACTACCTTCCCCATTAAGTATGCCATTCAGCATGTTGGATCCTAGATTTAGGACATTAAGTGAAGACAAATTTTTGAGAGATAATGGAACAATTTCAGTGAGTATATTATCACTGAGATCAATAATTTCCAACTTTCTCAATCCTGATATATCTATCAAATAAAGAGTTACCAAAGAAAGAGAATCTATATCAAAAGCACTATTTGTAATAAAAGGATAGAAAATATGAATAGAATGAAATCAAAGAAATAAGTTGGATGAGAGAAAAGCTAGCTAACCCATCTATGATAATGATCCTACAATTTGATTGTCGGATAAGTTAAGTTGTCGGAGCTCGTGAAAGGAAGAAAAAATGCTGAAATTTAATCACCATTGCATAAGTGGATCATATTCTACAAGGCTCGAAAGCATAAGCTTCGATACTTGTTTTGTATTGTTGCTACAGATCACTCTCTTCCAGAGACAGCAGTCTCTCTCTCTTCCCCATGTTGGTGGTGAAGCATAGTTGTTGTGAAGGAGAGAAGATCTAAGATTTAATACAGCTTCATACTCCTCCAAAGGACACCCGAAGCTATAGCTGCAGTTGCATAGGACTACAATCAATGAAGTCCATAACAAAATTGCTAGCCTTGAGTAGGTGACAAAGTGGTAGCAATTCTTCATAATGGGTGAACGTTGTAAGGTAATTATCTCATGTGTATTTGCTTCTCATCTCATCCTTACACTAGTCATATAAAAGCATGGAGGTTTGGAAATTTGAGTCTACGGCCAAGTCAACATATTTCTCGGTTGACTGTATGGCTTCCAATGACGTCATGTTCAATCCCTCAATGCTAAGATTTTTTTTTGGAAAAGGAGGTTGGGAGTGGACCCCAACCTGAGAATAATTATTAGAATTGAAAGTGAGTGAAGTGTAATTCACCGAATGGAAGAAACTAGTAAAAATAAGTAAAAAAATCAAAGACAAGCAAGCAGCTCACAAAAGGTAAAAGAAAGCAATAGGAAAAGATGAGGAACAATTTCTTGTAAGATCTAAAATCCACTCATTAAGAACTTAAGAAAATTTAGTGGTAGAAATATTTTCTACAAATTTGGACTTCTCAATAAAATCTTTAATTTTTGCACATGCACTGACTAAATGCACAAACTAGCAAGTCCAAGTCTATATGGAAGAAAAGTGTGCATCATGATCCATGTAGGACTTCATTTTTGGAGAAAAGCTGTTGGGAGCTTTTCCACTCATGACCAAATGTTTTTCTAAAGAGGATTTGCCTCTCGAACAACAAGGGCTCCATGAATGTGGACTCTAGATATCCATAGACCAAATATTTTATCATTAACTACTATTCAAGAGGAGTAATATTTTAATGTACCATGTGAAGATCAGTGAAGAGATGGAAATCTATTGGTAAATCCATTCTTTGTTGTACTTAATTTCATGGATGTTAATTAGGCATTATATGCCTTCATTACTTCAAGAACACTTTAAATTGTGATGAACTCTTTTAAAGCCTATTAGTTAGTGAAATATAATAAGAAACTGACAAAATTATCTTTCCCTTCACTTTTTAGTATTATGAGGGTCCATTATACCATAAAGATAACAGCCATCCCTATTTTTAAAAGTAATTCTCATGCTGCATTGAAGACCAACTCAAGATAGTACCTCTAGACCATAAACCGAAAATGCTATATAATTACTAGTCTTCTATGCTAAGTTATTGAAGATACTAATGTGACCCTAAAGTAAATTGTCACATCACCCAACTATAGTAGTGTTAGTTAGACATTTTATTTATTAATTATCTTCTTTTCTTTGAATCCATAGGTAGAGAGAAACTTAGGTGACCAATATTGGATTCTAAGGAATACTTAATCATGATTTATGGTTTTGAGACAAACTCTAGAGGCTCTCGGTTAGCTGAAAGCAATTACCATTTGAATCTAACATTTCATTTGATATTCATGAATTGTTTCATCATTGAATTCTACCTCTATCTCTCTCTTTTTTTTTTCTTTAATACTATTTTAGGTTTGAAATCTCTTAAACCCTAAGAAAAAACCATATAGAAAAAATTATCATGAGATTGTTTGGACGGCCACCATGTAAGCATTAATCTGTGATCATACACCGGAATAAATTTGACCTTTATCTAAAATGAAGGAAGTTTTTCTACGATAAGTATGGTGGTTGTGATTGAATAAACATGGTCGCATGGCAACAATTCACATGCAACCAGAAGCTTCCCGTTGGAATTTTATTGAGCGAGAGTGGTCACCACCGTGCAGCTTCTTCTTGGCCCTGTGTGGTGTTATGACGTCTTTCAAGAAAATTATGGTTGAGACTTTTCAAAGACGTAGCCAAAGTTCATGCTAACTTGTTTTTAACTCTCCGCGCATGCTTTGAATTTGACCTCTTCAAACTTTTAATAAGGTTTTCAGCCAAAGAATAAGGTGCCTTTGACATGGTCTCGGTCCTCTGGTTTTTCAGGATTCCAAAATTGACTGATGACTGACTTGGAGACACCAATGACTTTGATAGTAATATTATATTTAGTTGTTGGTTCAGTTAAAGCAATGGACATTCTGTACTTAGCCAAATTGCTGGTTGTCAGAAAAACCAATTGACTTGCTTTGAGTACACGTACAAAACTTCCACTCAAGCCGACGTGTGTATAGCTATGGGAGGATCTATATAGACATGTATATAGTGCCACACCAATTGTGCACTATATAGATTTTAATTAGATACTAATAGAGAGTTAAAAAATTTAAATAATATTTTTTAATTAATTTTTTTGAGTAAAATCCTAAATTATTGTAAATGGTATGAAAGTGGAAGCAACCTGTAGCTCATGTAAATTAGGGGGTACTACAGTGCAGACACATTTGGGCTGACAATATTTATTGGATTTGAATAGATTTGAATCCATAATATTACGAATTCAATATTCTCGAATCTCAATAATATAAACTTATGTTCCAATGAGCCTGTTATAACTGAGATCAAAGATTTTCAACTTTTTGAATCCTGGTATGTCTGTCAAATACAAAGTTTTCAAAAAAAAAAGAATCTAAATTAAAAATATCTACAATAAAATAATTGAATATATGAATAGATCGAAAAAAATAAAGAAACAAGTTGGATGAGGAAGAAGCTTACATAAACCAAGAAGCCAATATATATACTCAATGTGTTAATGGTCTCTAATAGAAAAATAATTAAATAAGAGCCTTTAAATTATTACCGTGTACATCAAGTATGCCATTTAGCATGTTGTCCCCTAGATATAAGGCATCAAGTGAAAATAGATTTTTAAACGATAATAGAGTAGTCCTAGTTATAAGCATGTTATACCTAAGATTAAGGATTTTTAACTTTTTGAATCCTGATATGTCTATCAAATACATAGTTTTCAAAGAAAGTGAATCCAAATCAAAACTATTTATGGCAAGAGGATCGAAAATATGAATAGACAGAAAAATTAGAGAAGCACATTCGAAAAAGAAGAGGCTAACATAGATCAAGAAGGCAACATATAACCTACCATACTCAATGTATTAATGGTTTTGTAATAGAGAAATAATTGCATAAGAGTCTTTAAGTTATTACCTTGCACATCAAGTGTGTCATTTAGATTGTTGCCTTGCAGATATAGAACCTTGAGTGAAGATTGATTTTTAAAAGATGATGGAATAGTTCTAGTGAGTTGGTTATAGCTAAGATCAAGGATTTCCAACTTTTTGAATCCTGATATATCTGTTAAATACAAAGTTTCCAAAGAAAGTGAGTCTA
This sequence comes from Elaeis guineensis, assembly GCF_000442705.2. Lineage (NCBI taxonomy): Eukaryota > Viridiplantae > Streptophyta > Magnoliopsida > Arecales > Arecaceae > Elaeis > Elaeis guineensis. Next base: position 23,403,053 of record NC_025993.2, on the reverse strand, counting down.
AATAAAAAATATTTATACCAAGAGGATAGAAAATATGAAAAGACTAAAAAAACTAGAGAAGCAAATTAGATGAGGGAGAGGCTAATATAAACTAAGAAAATATGCAAACCATTATATTCTATGTGTTAATGGTCTCATGATAGAGAAATAGTTGTAGATGACTCTGCAAGTTATGACCTTCTATACCAAGTGTACCATTTAGTGTGTTGTCTCGTAGATATAGAGCACGGAGGAAAGATAGGTTCTTGAGATATAATAGAATGTTTCCATTGAGCCAATTATTATTGAGATCAAGGATTTCCAACTTTCTCAATTCTAGAAATCAAGGAAAGCTCATTGAGTCACTCTACTTCAAGACTGTCCAAGTGAATTCTGATAGAGGCTGTAGATAATGCCTAGCCCAAAATGAACCTGCCCTGGCCCACTGCACTGGCCTAACGTTTAATTTGGGTCATGGCCTTTACTTTGGCTCGTGGCCTGGCTTGAAAAGGGGCCACTCCTCTTCCCATTCTCTAATGGATGCTAAGAAAGCTTGCCTCCCAACCATTCAAGGTTCCTACACCCCTCAAGAGGACGAGCCAATTCCCCCAATCCTTGTTTTCTTCTCTCTTGGATTCTCAAGATTTCTAACGATCAATGTCATCACCCTGCTTTTGCCAAAATCATGAATTGCTTCATCATTGAATTCTACCTCTATCTCTCTCTCTCTCTTTTTTTTTCTTTAATACTATTTAGGTTTGAAATCTCTTAAACCCTAAGAAAAAACCATATAGAAAAAATTATCACGAGATTGTTTGGACGGCCACTATGTAAGCATTCATCTGTGATCATACACCGGCATAAATTTGACCTTTATCTAGAATGATGGAAGCTTTTCTACGATAAGTATAGTGGTTGTGATTGAATAAACATGGTCGCATGGCAACAATTCACATGCAACCAGAAGCTTCCCGTTGGAATTTTATTGAGCGAAAGTGATCACCACCGTGCAGCTTCTTCTTGGCCCTGTGTGGTGTTATGACGTCTTTCAAGAAAATTATGGTTGAGACTTTTCAAAGACGTAGCCAAAGTTCATGCTAACTTGTTTTTAACTCTCCGCGCATGCTTTGAATTTGACGCCTTCAAACTTTTAATAAGGTTTTCAGCCAAAGAATAAGCTGCCTTTGACATGGTCTCGGCCCTCTGGTTTTTCAGGATTCCAAAACTGACTGATGACTGACTTGGAGTCACCAATGACTTCGATAGTAATATTATATTTAGTTGTTGGTTCAGTTAAAGCAATGGACATTCTGTACTTAGCCAAATTGCTGGTTGTCGGAAAAACCAATTGACTTGCTTTGAGTACACATACAAAACTTCCACTCAAGCCGACATGTGTATAGCTATGGGAGGATCTATATAGACATGTATATAGTGCCACATCAATTGTGCACTATATAGATTTTAATTAGATACTAATAGAGAGTTAAAAAATTTAAATAATATTTTTTAATTAATTTTTTTTGACTAAAATCCTAAATTATTGTAAATGGTATGAAAGTGGAAGCAACCTGTAGTTCATGTAAATTAGAGGGTACTACAGTGCAGACACATTTGGGCTGACTATATGCTAATCATAATGCTTATAATGGAATTTATAATATTTATTGGATTTGAATAGATTTGAATCCATAATATTACGAACTCAATATTCTCGAATCTCAATAATATAAACTTGTGTTCCAATGAGCCTGTTATAATTGAGATCAAAGATTTTCAACTTGTTGAATCCTGGTATGTCTGTCAAATACAAAGTTTTCAAAAAAAAGTGAATCTAAATGAAAAATATCTACAATAAAATAATGGAATATATGAATAGATCGAAAAAATAAAGAAACAAGTTGGATGAGGAAGAAGCTTACATAAACCAAGAAGCCAATATATATACTCAATGTTCTAATGGTCTCTAATAGAAAAATAATTAAATAAGAGCCTTTAAATTATTACCGTGTACATCAAGTATGCCATTTAGCATGTTGTCCCCTAGATATAAGGCATCAAGTGAAAATAGATTTTTAAACGATAATAGAGTAGTCCTAGTTATAAGCCTGTTATACCTAAGATTAAGGATTTTTAACTTTTTGAATCCTGATATGTCTATCAAATACATAGTTTTCAAAGAAAATGAATCCAAATCAAAACTATTTATGGCAAGAGGATCGAAAATATGAATAGACTGAAAAATTAGAGAAGCACATTGGATAAAGAAGAGGCTAACATAGATCAAGAAGGCAATATATAACCTACCATACTCAATGTATTAATGGTTTTGTAATAGAGAAATAATTGCATAAGAGTCTTTAAGTTATTACCTTGCACATCAAGTGTGCCATTTAGATAGTTGCCTTGCAGATATAGAACCTTGAGTGAAGATTGATTTTTAAAAGATGACGGAATAGTTCCAGTGAGTTGGTTATAGTTGAGATCAAGGATTTCCAACTTTTTGAATCCTGATATATCTGTTAAATACAAAGTTCCCAAAGAAAGTGAGTCTAAATAAAAAATATTTATACCAAAAGGATAGAAAATATGAAAAGACTAAAAAAACTAAAGAAGCAAATTAGATGAGGGAGAGGCTAATATAAACTAAGAAAATATGCAAACCATTATATTCTATGTGTTAATGGTCTCATGATAGAGAAATAGTTGTAGATGACTCTGCAAGTTATGACCTTCTATACCAAGTGTGCCATTCAGCATGTTGTCTCGTAGATATAGAGCACGGAGGGAAGATAGGTTCTTGAGATCTAATAGAATGTTTCCATTGAGCCAATTATTATTGAGATCAAGGATTTCCAACTTTCTCAATTCTAGAAATCAAGGAAAGCTCATTGAGGCACTCTACTTCAAGACTGTCCAAGTGAATTCTGAAAGAGGCTGTAGATAATGCCTAGCCCAAAATGAACCAGCCCTGGCCCACTTCACCGGCCTAACATTTAATTTGGGTCATGGCCTTTACTTTGGCTCGTGGCCTAGCTTGAAAAGGGGCCACTCCTCTTCCCATTCTCCAATGGATGCTAAGAAAGCTTGCCTCCTGGCTATTCAAGGTTCCCACACCCCTCAAGAGGATGAGCCAATTCCCCCAATCCTTGTTTTCTTCTCTCTTGGATTCTCCAGATTTAACAATCATTGTCATCACCCTGCTTTTGCTGAAATCATGACTTCAAACTTGCCAGATCCACCTCCTCACCTCTTAGCTTCCTCCTCTCCCTACTGTCCTCACACAAGGCCACTACTATGTACTATCCTGAAATTCCTCAAGAATTCCCTGGATTTCATTTTTCCTGTTCCGAACACTTTCTTTGCTCCGAGCTTCCAACCCTGTTCCAAAGGCAGAGGCTTTGCCTCTACCATTTCCAGCCAGGGTGTCTCGATGACCTCTTCAGACTTTATTTTTTAATCAAGTGTTCAACCAAAACATTAGATGCCTTTGACATGGTCTTGATCCTTTGATAAATCTTCGTCTTTTAGACTCTATGTTGCATGTAATTAACATGTTTGCAGCTTCCATGAATAAATCTCGAAAGAGTTTTCTTGTTTGCTGGTGAAACATACATTTGTTGTTAATTAGAGAAGCAAAAATACTTGGTCCATTTTAAGCCTTGCAATAAGGTTTATTTGAGTCTTAGCTGATTCTCAGCTTTCTCATCCCAATGTACATAATCTTTACTAACACAGAAATTAAGACATGGCTCTTGGATGGATGGTCGCTAAGGAATTCTATCAGACCTAACAAATCTCAACATTGATTCACACTTGATATTTATGAAATATTAGTTCAGCTTGGGTCAAATTATAGACATGATGATCAATGATGATCATATGTGCATCTTCCATGTTTTGACACAACCCCACCCCAAATTAACAAATGACCTGAAATTGATGGCTCTTTGATTGACCCATCCAACATTAACCAACCTAAAAAACATGGACGAGTGTGCGTGAACTTAATATCGGTTGCCATAACCAACCTATGACACTATCATATCAGGATGTCATGCATGAATTGTGGCAATCAATCTAATCATGAATTTAGGTGACCAAAATTGGATTCTAAGAAGGAATACTTAATCATGATTTATGGCTTTGAGACAAACTCTAGAGGCTCTAGGTTAGTTGAAAGCAATGACCATTTGGATCTAATGTTTCATTTGATATTCATAAATTATTTCATCATTGAATTCTACCTCTATCTCTCTCTCTCTCTTTTTTTTTTCTTTAATACTATTTTAGGTTTGAAATCTCTTAAACCCTAAGAAAAAACCATATAGAAAAAATTATCACGAGATTGTTTGGATGGCCACCATGAAAGCATTCATCTGTGATCATACACCGGTATAAATTTGGCCTTTATCTAGAATGAAGTTTTTCCATGATAAGTATGGTGGCTGTGATTGAATAAACATGGTCGCATGGCAACAATTCACATGCAACCAGTAGCTTCCCGTTGGAATTTTATTGAGCCAAAGTGGTCACCACCATGCAGCTTCTTCTTGGCCCTGTGTGGTGTTATGACATCTTTCAAGAAATTATGGCCGAGACTTTTCAAAGACGTAGCCAAAGTTCATGCTAACTTGTTTTTTGCTCTTCGCGCATGTTTTGACTTTGACCTCTTCAAACTTTTAATAAGGTTTTTAGCCAAAGAATAAGGTGCCTTTGGTTTTTCAAGATTCCAAAACTGACTGATGACCAACTTGGAGTCACTAATGACTTTGAGAGTAATGTTAAATTTAGTTGTTGGGTCAGTTGAAGCCCATGATGGACATTTTGTACTTAGCCAAATTATTGGTTGCTGGAAAAACCAATTAACTTGCTTTAAAACTTCCACTCAAGTTGACATATGTATAGCTATGAAGGATCTATACATGCATGCATATAGTCCCATAGCAACTATGCATTATATGGATTTTAAGTACATACCTATAGAGGGCCAAGAAATTCAAATAATACCATCTAACTATTTTTTTTGAGTAAGATCTTAAATTATTGCAAATGGTATTAAAATGAAAGTAACCTATAGCTCATGTAAATTAGGGGACACTGCAGTACAGACACATTTAGACTGACTATATGCTAATCATAGTACTTGTAATTGAATTTATAATATTTATTGGATTTCAATAGATTTAAATCTATGATAATACGAACTCAATATTTGAATCCCAAAAATACAGACTTGTGTTCTCAATTACATAGTAGTGGATATATAGATATATATATATATAGAGTCAAAAAATTAATAGGAATTTATATTAAAATAAAATATTTAAATACTTGTAAAACTCTATTCCTATAGTCTAATAAAAATAAAATTATTCATTTTCTAAATAAAATAATTTTTTTCTAATTTTTATATCTATGCCTAATAAAGTGCTCTCTCATGGGACGCTCCTCCGTCAATGGCTTTCATAGCATTAGAATAGGCCCACATCAAAATCGTTATTAACTAGTATTATAAGGTCATCAGGATAGTTATTTACCTCAAATAATAACATTTCATTTTTTTAATATTTAAATAACAACTATAGTTGTTATAATAATGTTATAATGAAAAATAATGGGAAAATAATAACATTATTTTTTCTTTCACTTTTTATTAGTCACAAAATATTATGTCTAGAGCATACAATTAATAACATTTAGAGAAAATCTTAATATTAGAAATTTAATTTTAAAATTAATATTTTATTTATGGAAGGTACAAGTAAATAGTAATGAGCATTATTTATATAAATAGATGATTATAAATATCAATCACATATGCACTATAATGATAGTTATTTTTCTACATATTGTTATGTATATTACATTAAGTGTTCCAACAAGACTTTTATCTTGAATCCATAAGACCGGTCAATACAATGGACGGTCAGCTCGGCAAGTCTTCAGGAGAACATATGGGTCCGGTTAGTTGCATTCTAATAGGACTACACCAAGCGGTTGGGTAAAGTATTCACATGGCAAATTATGGTCCATATGAGGGATAATAACCAAGGATAAAAAAATAAGGTGTTATAACTATTAAATAGTCATTCTAACAATTTTTTTAATAGCCCCCTCCCCAGGGTTTTGTTATATATATAATAACAGAGAAAATAATCATTATAACATGATATTTAGTATTATAAGCATTCATTATACAATAAAACTAACTATCATCCCTGTTTTTTCAGATATTTCTTGGGCTGCTTGAAGACCGACTCAAGGTAGTACCTCTAGATCTTAAGCCAAAAAAGCTATCTAATTACTAGCCTTCCATGCTAAGTTGTGGAAGACTAAATAACCTGACCCCTAAAGTAAATAGTTACATTAGCCAATGATGATAGCTAGAGGAGTTGGACAAATTATATTTATTAATTATGTTCTTCTTTTATGTCCACAGGTAGGGAAAAAATTAAGAGACCAAAATTAACTTCTAAGAAGGAATACTTGATTATCATTAATGGCTCTAAGACAGCCTGTATAGGGCCCAGGTTAGTAGAAAGGGACACCTGCACTTTTTTTTTTTTTTTAATACCATGTTAGGTTAGAAATCTCTTAAACTCTTTAAAAAACTACCTAGAAAAAGTCATCATGAGAATGCTTGGAAGGCCACCCAATAAGCATTCATCTGTGATCGAACCCCATTGTAAATTTCTATCAAAAAAAAAAATACAAAGTTCCCAAAAAAAGAATTAAAATCAAAAATAGTTACGACAAGAGACTAGAAAATATTAATAAAATGAAATTGCACAAACAAATTTGAAGAGGAGGCTAACACAATGCAATAAGACAATATAAACCATTATACTCCATATGTTAATAGTCTCATGCTAGGAAAAAAGCTGCAGATGACTTTGTAAGTAATTACCTTCCCTGTTAAGTGTGCCATTCAGCTGATTGTGTCCTAGATTCAGGACATTAAGTGAAGATAAATTTTTGAAAGATAACGGAATAGTTTCGGTGAGCATGTTATCGCTTAGATCAAGAATTTCCAACTTTCTCAAGCCCGATATATCTATCAAATATACAATTTCTCAAAAAAAAGAATCTAAATCAAAAGTACTATTTACAACAAAAGAATAGAATATAATGAAATTAGAGAAATAAGTTGGATGAGAGAAAGGCTAGCTGACCTATCTGTGATAACGATCCTACTATTTGATTGCTGGATAAGTAAGTTGTCGGAGCTCGTGAAAGGAAGAAAAAATATTGAAATCCAATCGCCATTGCTTAAATTGATCATATTCCACGAGCCAAGAAAGCATGAGCTTTGACACTTGTTTTGTGCTATTGCTGCAGATTACTCTCTTCCAAAGGCAGCAGTCTCTCCCTCTTCCCCATGTGGGTGGTGAAGTATAGTCGTTGTGAAGGAGAGAAGATCTAAGCTCTAATAGAGCTTCGTACTCCTCTGAAGGACATCCGAAGCTAGAGTTGCAGTTGCATAGGACTACAATCAATGAAGTCCATAACAAAATTGCTAGCCTTGAGTAGGTGACAAAATAGTAGCAATTCCTCATAATGGGGTAACTGTTGTAAGGTAATTATCTGATGCGTATTTGCTTCTCATCTCATCCTTGTACTAGTCATATAAAAGCATGGAGGTTTGGAGATTTGAGTCTATAGCCAAGTCAACATATTGCTAGGTTGACTGCATGGCTTCCAACAACGTCATGTTCAATCCCTCAATGGTAAGATTTTTTTTGGGAAAGGATATTGGGGGTGGACCCCAACCTGAGAATAATTATTAGAATTGAAAGTGAGTGAAGTGTAATTCACCAAATGGAAGAAACTAGTAAAAAAAAAAAAGACAAACGAGCAGCTCACAAAAGTAAAAGAGAGTCATAGGAAGATATGGGGAATAATTTCTGTAAGATCTAGAGTCCACTCATTAAGAACTTAAGAAGATTTAGTGGTAGAAACTTTCCCTATGAATTGGACTTCTCGATAAAGTCTTCAATTGTTCCACTGACTCAATGCGTAAACTAGCAAGTCTAAGTCTATATGGAAGAAAAGTATGCATCATGATCCATGTAGGACTTCTTTTTTGGAGAAAAGCTATTGGGAGTTTTTCTACTCTTGATCAAAATTTTTTCCAAAGAGGATTTGACTCTCGAATAACGGGAGCTCTATGACTGTGGACCTAGATATCCATAGACCAATAGTCTATCTTCAACTACTATTTAAAAAGAGTAATATTCGAATGTACCATGTGAAGATTAGTGAAGAGATAGAAATTTGTTGGTAAATCCATTCTTTGTTGTACTTAATTTCATGGATGTTAATTAGGCATTGTATGCCTTCATTACTTCAACATCACTTTAAATTGCGATGAACTCTTTTAAGGTATATTAGTTAGTTCTAGTATAAATATGGGAGACCTTAATCTCGCTGCTTAGCCTCTATAAGATGGGCATCTGAGGAGGACTACCTTGCTCCTCTGCCTACCTGCCAGTGGATCTAGAAATCGAGGAAAGCTTCATTGAGGCACTCTGCTTTAGGATTGTCCAAGTGAATTCTGATAGATGCAATATATAATGCCTAGCCCAAAAAATGAACTGGGTCTGTCCACTGCACCAGCCTGATGTTTAATTGGATCATGGCCTGGACTTTGGCTCGTGGCCTGACTTGAAAAGGGGCCACTCCTCTTCTCGATCTTCGATGGGTGCTAGGAAAGCTAGCCTCCGGCTATTTAAGGTTACCACCATCCCTCGAGGACGAGCCAATTCTCCTAATCCCTTTTTTCTTCTCTCTTGGATTCTGAAGATTTCTAATTATTGTATGGCCTAACCTTGGTTGCATTGCTCTCCAACCTGTCCGACCTAACAAATCTCAACATTGATTAACAGCTGATTTTTATGAAACATTAGTCCAGCTTGGGTCAAATTATAGATATGATGATCAAGAAGATCACATGAGCATCTTCCATGTTTTGACCCAACCCACCCCAAATTAACAAATGACCTAAAATTGATGGCTCCTTGCTTTGACCTGTCCAACATTAACCAATTACCTAACTCATGTGGGCATGAGTGTGCATGAGCTTAATATCAGTTGCCATAACCTATGACACTATCATATCAGAATGTCATGCATGAATTGTGGCAATCAATCTGATCACTTTAAAACATCTAGCAGGTGATTTGAGCTTGAACTCAGTGGTTGCACCCTCTTGTTTGGAAGGGAGAGGTCAAAATGATTTAGACTTGTGTAGTATTATTTGTTAGGATATTATTTCAGAAATCTTTATGAAAAAAATCCTAGAATTTTAGGTACCTTCTCTTCTCCAATAGTAAGACTTCTCTCCCCTATCTCAAAAATAGACAAAAGAAAAAAAAAAATCTAACAAGCAATGATGCATGCCAATATTAATCCCAAAAGCAACACATTATAGCATTAGAAAGGACCCTCACCTTAATAGTTATTGACTAGCATAAGATCGTCATAATGGTTATTTGCCTCAAATAGTAACATTCCATATTTTTAGTATTTAAATAATAATTATAGTCATTATAACAGTGTTATAGTGGAATACAGTAAGAAACTAACAAAATTATAACAGTCGTCCCTATTTTAAAAAGCAATTCTCATTCTGCATTGAGGACCAACTCAAGCAGTACCTCTAGACCATAAACCAGAAATGCTATCTAATTACTAGTCTTCTATGCTAAGTTATTGAAGATACTGATGTGACCCTAAAGTAAATTATCACGTCACCCAACTATAGTAGTGTTAGTTAGACATCTTATTTATTTATTATCTTCTTTTTTTTAAAATCCATAGGTAAAGAGAAACTTAGGTGACTAAAATTGGATTCTGAGAAGGAATTTAATCATGATTTATGGCTTTGAGACAAACTCTAGAGGCTCTCGGTTAGCTGAAAGCAATGACCATTTGAATCTAACATTTCATTTCATATTCATGAATTGTTTCATCATTGAATTCTATGTCTCTCTCTCTTCTTTTTTTCTTTAATACTATTTTAGGTTTGAAATCTCTTAAACCCTGAGAAAAAACCATATAGAAAAAATTATCACGAGATTGTTTGGATGGCCACTATGTAAGCATTCATCTGTGATCATACACCGGCATAAATTTGACCTTTATCTAGAATGAAGTTTTTCTATGATAAGTATAGTGGTTGTGATTGAATAAACATGGTCGCATGGCAACAATTCACATGCAACCAGAAGCTTCCCGTTGGAATTTTATTGAGCCAAAGTGGTCACCACTGTGCAGCTTCTTCTTGGCCCTGTGTGGTGTTATGACATCTTTCAAGAAATTATGGCCGAGACTTTTCAAAGACGTAGCCAAAGTTCATGCTAACTTGTTTTTTACTCTCCGCGCAT